>NC_137201.1:3183083-3523083 GCF_960531495.2 Zeus faber
AATGTAGAAATGATTCAAGATTCAAGATTCAAGATTTTTTTTTGTCACATACATATACATACTTTCATACATATATGCAGTGAAATGTAATGTAATGCAGTGAATGATATGCAGTGAAATGTAATGAATTGCAATAATTTGTGTGTGTTTGTGTGTGTTTGTGTGTGTGTGTGTGTGTGTGTGTGTGTGTGTGTGTGTGTGTGTGTGAAAGGGAGCTCCTTGTTAACTTACACCACTTTATCTTAATAGTATGAATCAAAAACAGCATTGGCTTTTTACAATCCCTTTTAACATGAACATAAACATATGATAAATCATAACTGCGTACTGCTGCTGTGTGTGATGTGTCCACCGGTGAGTGCACAGGATTGGTCCCAATAAATTTTGGTGCATGAGTTCAGAAATATATCGTAGTGCCTTCAAGCAGCGGAAAAAGCTAAGCCCCAAAGGCACCCCACGGCCATAAGGCCATAAGAACACTCCGAGCCCAATGCCACTCAGCTACAGAAGAACACTGAACACAGCCGGTAGGGGCGCACATGGTCGCACCCCGGCCAAACACACACTCAGGTCAACCAGCTTGCGCCTCACGACCCTCGACTGGTCGTGTGTGTTGTTTGGAATATTATTTATGTAGGTGTGTATGTGTACTAAGCTAGTATGAGTGGTATTATATATAGCACGCCTCAGCTCATAGCTCGAATAGTGTATGTGCTTAGTTTGTGTTGGGAAGGAATAGGCAAGGCTAGGATAGGCCAGAGCGGCCTAAGGCTATTTTTTTTGACTGTTAAGCTTTTTTAAGCCAATTATCTGTTTGGCAATGCAAAGACCCTCACCACAACAGATTCCTTCTACGTTGAGAATATACTTGCCGAAATACCCTGATTCTGATACTAATGGAAGATTAGATAATAATTAGATAATGGCCAATGGAAGATTTTGATATAGGATTACATTTGATTAGCATGGTAATTATCGTTAAAAAACCAAAAGGATGGTTACGTGTCACGAGTAGTGATGAAAAGTTTGGGTCAGTCTCTGTTTGGCGATTTGGCTCTTTACGAGTGACTGAGTGAAATGATTTGTTCAATTTTCCGTTGTGACTTTTGAATTGAATTCTCACAAGAATGATTTAATTCTGTCTAAATGATCTATTAAGGAAGAACAGTGTAAATCAGTCAAATTCAGTCAAATATGAACTATGCCAAATGCTTTCACATTCTTCACATTAATTTAGTCCTTAGTAATAATTTTTTGTTTGCAAGTGAAGATTTGCTCAGTTTAGAATTAGTTAGAGTGTCATTTCCTCTGCTTGGGGCACATGTATGGCTCACGTCCGGGGGCTCTCGGGTCTTTTAATTCGAGATTTAAGTCTCAGTTCAGCCTGTGCTACAGTTACCAAACACAGACCCTCCCCTGCCTGTTCTCTGAAGCGGCCGAAAATTGTTGCGGTTGGATATCCAGGCCACGTAGGTTCAGGTAAAACACCAGAGCTTGAAGGAAATGTAGACATACATTTTTTAAATATCGAGTATTCACATCATGGGTAGCCAGAATGGAAGTTTTGCAACCGTTGTTTTTGTGACAACAATAAATGCTCCAATCAGCCCTGGACGCGCGAACTGAGGCGAGGTGCCAGACCACAATCCATCACTCATTGTCGCATTTTTCAGATTAAGCCATTTTATTTTGTTGTTTTTCTCCCCCCCCCGCCTCTGAAAAGCGTTTCAGTGTGACGGAAGACAAGACAGGAGACGGGCGACAGCTTCTTCTGTCATAAACAATGTTTTTATTATTATTTTTCGGATATCTATCCATATATATATATTTTGCACAGGGTTCCCGGTTTGAACTTTTGCACCCTCTCTTAACCCTTAATGGATTGGAATGGAGTGGAATTTGACCAAGCAAAAAAGAGTAACAGTTGACTCGTTGCCAGAACCTTTTTCAGAAGCACTCAGGGAAGCAGGTGGCTATCATTACCCATGTGGAAAAACCTTGTTGTCTGGGAGTTTGACATTTAATAATTTCCCTTGTCAAAGAGCGACTGGACGCAATGGAACCCAGGCCTGGAGCTTGTAATTCAATTATCACATCACTTTTAATATTGCTGGATGACTTCTAAAGTGGTACAAATGGTTTAATAAATCTTTAAAGAAAAGAAAATATATTAATTAATCTTTTTTGTGAGTGCATATTCTTAGGTGCATTGAATTAAGATGGTTTGATGTCCAAATGATGGGAACAAAGACGGTGCCTGACAATTGAAATTAGGGACATCATAGGAATTTGGTGTTAATGTTAAAAAATATATATCTTTTAAGTCCTGATTCAAAAACACAAACACATACTTCAAGCAGTAAACCATGGGTATACGGGAATAGATACATAATTAATGTGTGTGTAATCAATCTGTTACAGTAGATATAGATGATCTTAAAAAGTTATGTGTTATTTATATAAATATATATATATATGTGACCTACCGCGTATTTTAGGTACATTTGGTGCCAATTGACTTACTTGTTCACGTCCTTTGAAAGCGAAAAATCACAGCTTCAAAACAAGGTGTCACTTCTGCGAATCAAGCAAATAGCTATCGCTTGTTAATGACAAGGGTGTGGAAATTGTGTTTCTGAGATAATCACCCTTAAAGTTTTCGACACAAATCTTTGTTTTTAAAAAGGCTTTTATTTAACAGTAAGAAGATACATGTTTTATAAAAGTGGAATTATTCAGAAGTTTAAAAGTGCAGACAACACAACAAAATGTACAGTCTGTCAGTAGAATTAAATGAACCAACCTCGGTGGGTCATTTAATATATAAATGTGAGTATGCCAAATATCTTCAAAGTTCTTGGAGTTATGTGGGCTAACACCAACCCTACCCCAGCTACACTCTGAGAGCCTGTTTGGGGTTTCTTTTCATTGTCTTTTCACCCCTGGCTGCATTTGCAGGTGAACTTGAGAAAAGTGTCAATTGCTTCTTGTTCATAATCTACATCAACCAACCTCAACGGACTTCATCACGTCATCAACTTCTTCCGTTGTAACAACGGCCGTGTCGTCAGTCTCCTATGGTGGTTCTTGATAATATCCAGTTTCATCGTCACATTCAGGTTAAAATCCGCTGTTCGAACTGTTTTCCATAACGCCTTTATCAGACTCAGCATCGCTGTCGGAGAACTGACTGACTGATCATCGCGGAAAATGTCCAGTATGCACTGCCTAAACTGACTTGGATCTATTGCACTGGTCAGATTAAGGTCCGCGATATGATTTACAGCTTCCGCCACAAGCTTGTCGTAATCCATAACAACACGGAGATGAAAGTTTTCACAGACAAGTGAAACCTAAGGCTCCTCGTCTTGTTTACGGAAGTGACGTCAGCTTTTCTTCTTCGCGGGTTACGCCACCTACGCAATAATTTATCCAGGTGTGTGTATGAAAAACGTAAGATTTAAGGGTTGAACTGTATCAAAACGGTTTCACATTATGACTTCACATCACATGGAATATGGATGAAGGAATGATTTTCACCTGAACGGCCGGTTTAAAGGAAACAATTGATCAGTGTTCGTGCTGTTCAGTGTCTCGGTAAGTGAACTGTTTCCCCATGTTATCTAACAGGAATATTTAACTTGGCGGTTTAGCATTTATTAACTTAACTGTATATGCTACTGTAGCTAGGAAAATATTATGTTTATGGCGTAAGGAATCAAAACTCCTGATGCCTTTTCACACTTTTGTCAGATGGAAAAATATTCCACCCATCCACAACATTTGAGCACATTTTAATTCACCTGTGGCTTACGGAAATCTATTTGAAGAATTATCTGTGCATTGTGCTGTGAATTTTGCAGTGAAATTACTATAATTCCTATCCTTATATATCCTGTAATTATAATGTATTATGTTAAGTTCTAAAAACTCACTAACAACAAAAGGATAACAAATTGAAATCAAGCAGAAAATCAGAAGTACACACATTTTATTTTTCAGTTTTGCATAAATACAGTAAACCGTAAAAAAAAAAAGGCACTGCCAATGGTGTGAGGTTCCTTCACAAAAGAAAATGGAGAAGGTGAGAAGAAAGGAGGTCAGAGTTCAGCTACTAAAAGTTTGTTGACAGCCAACCCTTTAACATTTTCAAATTTCATTTTTCTAAAATATATACCCGATACAGTATGTATGCCTCATTTAGACAAGCAGTACCCATTATTTGTGGGTGATGGTTTATTTGACGTTGAGCTGCGTACCTGCATCCTCTTTGATGGAAAGATTATATAGATACAAACTGAAGCAAAGCATCTACCTTGAATTATAGTATTTTCAACACTAACGCTAAAGATTATTTTATATAAAAGCTCTAAAAACTTTTGATCTAACCATCTAAAATTAAAACGAAGAACTTAACCCAACCGAATGGTTTAACTGAGATACTGTCCATTAAACCTGCTGCTCTTCACTTTGAGTGTTTTTCGTGAGCCTTTCCGAATTAGATAAGGGAAAAAGTGGGGCCTCAGGCACGACTGCTGTGATTGGCTCATGCCGATTTCTTGGTGGCTCTCGGTCTCCTCGGTCTCCTCGGTCTCCTCGGTCTCCTCCTCCTCCTCCTCCTCCTCCTCCTCCTCCTCCTCCTCCTCCTCCGCCTCTCCTTCCTCCTCCTCCTCCGCCTCTCCTTCCTCCTCGGCACTGGAGGTGTTGCCGTTGATGTCTGAATCCAGCTCAGTGCCACCGGGCCTGCAACAGCCCTCTGTGGAGTATTCTATCTCTTCCACGCACGGGGGCTCGTCGTCTTCAAAACAGCTAGAGGGGAGAGAGAAGGGGGGTGGAGAAAGAGTATTTAAGAGGGAAGGTAAGGGAGAAGGAGAAGGGAAGGGAAGAATGGGAGAATGAGGAAAAGATGTTAATTAACTTTGAAACCAATCCTTGATATGAGTGTTTTTTTTCCCTTCCCCGCTAAGAGTGAGGAAACTCTCAACTGGGGATTTGTTACCTCTTTAAAAACAGTCCAATACCTGCAGAGTTCCAAATTTTTCAGTAACAGATGACAGGAGATGGAAGAATCGTGAACAGAATAGAACAAATTAAAATATGTTTCTGTCCAGTACCATTAAAGTCAGTGTGACCTTAAAGGCTGCCAAACCTGAAAATCAAACTCTAGGAGACAGTACTGTCCCCAGTTTGGACACAGACAGGGAATGGGGGTGAGGGGAATGTTTCTGTGGGCCAGGTACTAGGATATACTGTCCTGCTGGTTTAGACCTACAGTAGGAGCAACTTGGAGAGGACAGATGGAGGATGACAGAGCCCAGGCAGACCAGTGATTGTGGCATGGCTGATCCATGCAAGAACCGGAACAGGTTCGTGCTCAGACCCTGGCTGTAATGATATCCCCCTTGATGACGTAATTCCGCGCCGGCGCCTGGGAACATCCCCAGGCTGCATTTGTGGAAAAGCAGTTGCAATGCATTATTTGTCCTGGAGCAGTGGTGCATAATGTAAAGCAACGGACGATCGTAGTTCTTAGAACTCTGTTTTGTGCAACTCATTCAACTCCTGCTCCAAGACAGGAACTGAAACTTCAGTGATGGATGTGCCGGTGGTGGGACAAAAAAATAAAATAAAAATAGTATTTTGAGCATTGTCGATGTCGATTTATTTAATTTTACGAAGTGAATTGGATTAAACAGAAAATCGCCTAGCGAGCTAGCCCATGCTTTACAAAAGTGGGAACAAAGTTCAATATGATATCTTGTAGATCAAATATGAGTGAAGATTCAGCAACTGGATTGATTATTTCTCGCCTCAAATTTGTTCAGAAAAGAATTTTAGTGGACTGGTAAGGTGAAATAAGTGAAAGTTACAGAGTAAACACAACACGGATTTCTGCTGAAACCCCGCTGGATGACAGGATGAACTAAAAAAAATAAAAGCCTAAGCCCTACCTCAGATTAAAACCAAGGTTAGGGGAAAATCCAAGGATGAACTACCGGTGCCTGCACATGCCGGTTATGCATTATGTACATTTCTGCTGCTTAACTGTAAATTGATAAATTTATGAATACAATCAGACTATCTTCAACACCTTGTTGTCTTCGACTCATTGTGTGAGAGGTAATCCTAACTGAGAATTGGAGCGGGTCTTTTTTGTCCTACTGTAAGTAATAATTAAAATAATGAATAATTAAGGTAATTCAAAATTAATAATTAAGGATAATTAATAATTAAGGTGTGCACACGGCACACCGTGTGTGCACCTTAAAAGTTATTATTACTTATTACTACTACTATGGAAATACTCATTTGAAGTATATTATTAGTATCTATCGATCCCTGTTGCTTTTCATAGGGACAACTAATGCACACACACAAGTGAAATTGACCATCTGTGCATTATGACTATTGATTGTAGGAGATCATTTTTATTTGTATTGCTGCATCACCCTTTATTGTTTATCACATGTTTGACCTTTTGCTTCCTACTTCCTGTTTTTTTTTTATAAGTATTTGTATCATAGCCTTCCAGACTACAACTTTTACACAAGGATACAATACTTGCGTCTAATTGCAAGAACATATTTTTTGAGTGACTATGAAGCAGGCTGCAGGTAAAGTCTTGCGCCATCTCTTTGTTTACACATAATGGCCGATCATTGTGTCACCCAACAGGTCTGTAAGCCCTCACACTTAACCCATACATATGCAAAAGCAGACCAATTGACAAAAATCTCCACATCTCAATGGAGCAATCCACCCCTTTTGCTGGTTAGGTTAAACTCATGATGGCAGCGTGTGCACAACGTGCGGCTTGGCGTCTCTCCAGCTTTTGCGAATTAGTGTTTATTTACCTGACTATCCTACTTGTTTTCACTCGAAACACTCAAGCGAACCGAACCTACAACAGAAACTCACTATTGGATATACATCAAAGCTGCAAGAACTTAGTTTTGGATCACCCGTTCAACTTCGAACAGCTCCCTCCGGAGCTGATCAGATCACAAAGACCAGATGGACAATTCTTACCGACCGGAAAGGCTCGTAGACGGAGACGCCACTGCAGGCAGAGACGGGGTAAGCGAGTTGAAGTGCGTGCTAAGCTAAGACTAAACCCGCAACTGAACTGGAGTATTTAATTGTGAGATGCAGGCCATTCTACCTTCCACGTGAGTTCAGCTGCATTGTTGCTAATGCTGTGTATGTTCCACCTAATGCCAACAGTAAAGCGGCAATGAAGGAACTTTCCATTGCCATTAATAAGCTTCAGACTAAACATCCAGATGGGGCTTTTATTGTCACTGGAGACTAACCATTGCAACCTAAGAACTGTTCTCCCGAAATTTCACCAAAATGTTACTTGGTTCACAAGAGGCAGTAAAACTCTAGACCATTGTTATACTAATGTTGCTGCTGCTTACAAAGTCACCCCCACCCCCCCCACCCCAGGTCAGTCCGATCACATTTCTCTGTTTCTCACGCCAAAATACTCCCCTCTCAGTAAACATGTGAAACAAACAACAACGACTGTTAAAGTCTGGATGGAAGATGCAGATCCCACTCAAGACCAGCTCCAACACACTAACTGGAAAGGGTTTTTTGCTGATGCCACCAAGAACTCTCATACCAATATTATCACAGTAGCCAAATCTGTCATGGATTACCTCAACGAGTGTGCAGAAGGAGTGATGACTCCTAAAACAGTGAAATTATTCCCAAACCAGAAACCCTGGATGAACAAATAAGGTTCACCTTCTCCTCAAAGCCAGGGATGCAGCCTTCAGGTCGGGAGACCAGGAGGCCTACAGCTCTGCCAGATCCAATCTGAGGAAAGGAATATCCAGGGCCAAACACAACTACAAGCAAAGGATTGAAGAGCACTTCATTATCTCCGACCCACGGTGTGTGTGGCTAGGCCTACATACACTCACCAACAAATCCCCATGCAACTCTCCCCCACCCTCCTCCACTTCCCTCCCAGATGAGCTGAACCACTTCTACGCTCGATTTGATCGGGAAAACAAGGAGGCAGAATTCAAGTCAGCTGTTTCACCAGACGAGGATTCTCCACCTCAGAGGTCTGCAACATCCTGAGCAGGGTGAATGCTCGGAAAGCTGTTGGCCCTGATGGAGTCCCCGGACGTGTGCTGCGAGCCTGCGCAAGGCAGTTGGCTGGTGTCTTCACTGACATCTTCAACATGTCACTAGCCCAATCAACAGTCCCCCACAGTTTTAAATCTGCCACCACTGTTCCAGTGCCAAAACACTCCACAGCCAAGGAACTTAACGATTTCTGCCCTGTTGCACTGACACCTATCATTGCAAAATGTTTTGTGAGGCTGGTTCTCTCACATCTAAAAGCCTGCCTGCCCCCTTCACTGGACCCGTACCAATTTTCCTAAGGACGCAACCGATCAACAGAGGATGCTATCTCCACAGTGCTCCATCTAGCACTCACCCACCTGGATAGCCCCAAATCACATGTTAGAATGCTGTTTATTGACTTTAGTTCTGCATTTAACACTGTGATCCCCTCCAAGCTGATCTCCAAGCTCAGCCAGCTTAGCACCAGCAACTCACTTGGCAACTGGATTATGGACTTCCTTACTAACAGTCCCCAGGCTGTTAAATTGGGTAGTCTCTCCTCCTCCACTATCACCCTGAACACTGGCGTGCCGCAGGGTTGTGTGTTGAGCTCTCTACTCTACTCTCTCTTCACTCACGACTGCGCCCCTGTTTATGGCTCCAATGCCATAATCAAGTTTGCAGATGACACCACTGTGGTGGGCCTGATCAGAGATGAGGATGAAACAGCATATAGGGATGAGGTTCAACATCTAACTACGTGGTGTAAAAACAATATGCTGGAACTCAACACCAAGAAGAACAAGGAGATCATTGTGGACTTCAGGAGAACCAGGAGCAGGGCACACACCCCCCTATATCAGCGGTGCTGAGGTGGAGCGTGTGTCTAGCTTTAAGTTCCTTGGGGTCCACATCACAGAAAATCTCTCTTGGTCCCTCAACTCCTCCAGTCTGATGAAGAAGCCCCCCCCCCATCCACAACACATACCATGACCGCTGCATAAACAAAGCCAGATCCATTGTCAAGGATGACACCCCCCCTAACCATGGACTTTTCACCCTTCTCCCATCTGGCAACCAATACAGGAGCCTGCGCTCCCACATCAGCAGGCTCAAGTACAGCTTCTTTCCAGAGGCTGTAACACTGTTGAATAAACCCCCACCCCCCCTCTAGCACTGGACTTTTAAATTGTCACCTGCATACCTGTTGTTACCTGCTTACCTGTTGCATCTCACTTTCTGCAATGTTCACCTGTTTACATTTACTGCCTTGCACTGTATAACTGTTTACACTCATTACTGCACTGTCTAGCACTGGACTTTTAAATTGCTACCTTCTTACCTGTTGCATTTCACTCTCTGCAATGTCTGCCTGTTTACATTTACTGCTTTGCATTGTATAACTGTTTACACTTACTACTGCACTGTTTCATCAATTGCCCTTGCACTGCTATCACCTAAAAACTGCACAATACTTTTTTGAACTTTTTTTTATATTCCATAACCTTACCAAAACCTGCAAAATATACATAGATATACTACATGTATATATATAGTATTTATATAAAATGTCTATTTATACTCTGTGTACATGATCCCCCTATACTCCTGACGAACCTGTATGTATAACCTTAAACTGTTGTACATAATACATCTCTTTTGCCTACACAACTGCACAGAAACACTGTATTCAAATAGCACTTTGGTATTTAAATGCTTCTTTTGCACTTCTGGTTAGATGTCAACTGCATTTCATTGGTTCTGTACCTGTACTCTACCACTGACAATAAAGTTGAATCTAATCTAAAAAATCGAATCTTTCTCACTAAGAGGTGAAAATTCCGCTCTTTAGAGGGGGAATCAAATATCTAGTTTACCATCATGTATTTAATTGTCGGGAACTAATCCGTGAAGTAAACCATGGAGTTTAAACTGTACCAACAGCAAAACAATATTGAGTGTTCAGAAGGACCTGTTAAACTGAAGAAGAAAGAAGAAACAGTCTTTATTCATCACGCAACACACCACACTATAACACATGCTTGCACACACACACACACACATGCACATGCTTTGATGGTGGCCGGTGAAATGGCTCCTCTGCTTTTGACCCATCCTGGCTTGTCCTTCCTCCATGGGCACAGCCAGGAGCAGTGGGCAGCATACATAGACGCGCCCGGGGACCAGGTGATAAATGTCCATTGCTGGTCAGACGATGATGGGTGCATGTTTTTGGTGGGGGTCCTTACTGGCGTGAGGTGGAGGAAACCCCATGTGAGCACGGGGAGAACATGCAAACTCCACACAGAAAGGCTCCTATCTGGGAGATAACCCGCCGGAGCCCCAGGCGGGAATCGAACCCAGGACTTCTTGCTGTGAGGCAGCAGTGCAATGCACTGCGCCACCGTGCCAGTGTTTTGTCTCTTTAATGTTTGTACAAATTATTATTATGCTGTTGATTTTATTCGATCATCTTTTATTGATTGATTAACATTTTATTGTGCCGTTGTTTTTTTGGAATTTGGATGGCGGGGGGGGGGATATGGGACCGTTATGAGAGGCTGAAATGCAGAAATTTGTTCATCATTTTGAATCCTCATTTTGAATTCAAAAGGCCAAAGACTAGAACCTATAAATCCACACACGACCACTTTAAAAAGAGGCTGGTAAAACTTAAAAACTACTCACTTTAATTAATCAAGTATTGCATTCCTGTTTTTTCTTACCTCTTAGTAGTATATTTCAGTGTTTGTCTTAAAACACTGTGTCTATCTTACCATTCAGTAGGACACTGCATTGTTGTGGCCCACGGCTATTTAAGACATCCACTATCAAGTTGACTCACTGTCATTATTGTCTGCATTTTATTTGTCTTTCTTTTAGGTAAATACTTTTGTATAACTTATACTACTTCTTCTTTCCAATTAAGATTTTTTTAATTTGTTTAAAAATTAACTGTTTAAATACTCTTTAAATTCTGTTTTTGAATACTGTTTAATTTTAATCACTACTATGCCATTATTTTACATATTATGTAAAGTTGAGTTGGATCTGAGACTAAGAAGCTTATTACTGGCAATGATGCTTGCTTTGTTATCAAGTATTTCGCAATAAACTTGAAACTATAATTACATAGACCTAGTTTGAGTGCTCTCATTACAAAGCTAATGAACTTTGTAATTTTAAAAATATAAATTAAAAAAAGCTCCCATTTTGAAATGAAAAAGTTTTGCAACATGTCAAAAATCAAATCAAATGAAATCATTAAGACCTGTTCTCAATCATATCACAAAAAAATCAGTTGAACTTTGAAAGATGACCTCTCATAAATGGGCATGTTTACAGTCAAAATTAAACACACCCTGTAAGGACACATGAGAAGGAGAGGGGATTCCAGGTGAATGGCAACTGGCTGAGAAGCGCATGGTGGTTGGCTGGAAACTGGCTGGAAACTGGCTGAAAGCTGGTTGCAAATCAGCTGTCAGCCAGCTGGAAGAGGCCTCTTCAAGTTGCTACTACTGTATGTTCATCTTAAAGGATAGGTTCTCTATTTATCAACCCAGGCATTATGGTGGGGCAGATAGGCAAACCACTTGTGCATTTTGTGACTCAAGCATGAAGGTTTCAGGATATAATCTACATACCGCACGGTTTTACTTAAGACACGGAGGCAATCCAACCTCTGGTGACATTGAGGGGCGAATTCACAAAGTGATTGAGTGGTGTCTGCAGCTGCTAAACCAGCGCAAATAACAGAAAAGGCGAGCGTCTAATTCACAAACCACCCGCAAACGGAGAAATGCACCACTAACGGCGCTGCCACACAAATAGTGTCCAATTCACAAGCACCGGTGCTAATAGCCATACATCGTTAGAGTGAAGGCTATTATCGTCTGTATAGACCTACATTGCAACTGCGTGAGACAAAAGAAAAGCAAAAAAAGGCTCCACTGCGCAATGCTCTGCAAAGAGCTGGTGCAACTGAAGGGCCTTTATAAGGGGTGTCACGCTCAGACATTCCAGTGATCTGTGAATTATATTTTGACATAATTATAAGGGGTCCAGCTATAGCTAACACTATTTCAAACAGAAGAACAGCAGAAGATAAGAACACGGTTGTGGTGTGGGGATGGTGTGGTTTGAGCAGCCACACCTGTCCTCTGTCTAAGTAATTGGGGCCCAGGATCAGTGTACCTGTCATTGGTTGGTCTAACAAGCAACAAGTAAAAACTCAATCCCCACACACAATCAGGAGAGGAGCACTTGTCATGACACGTGTCCATCTGCTTCTGGGCTTATTCCATCTAGCCCACTCACGAGAATAAACTGTGCGTCTGAAACCCTGTCAAATGTATCTCTGTGTTGGAGGTCCCTGAAAATGCCAATTGGTTGGCATGTGGTAGGTGAAACTGCCACACTGGCACCCGAACAGGAACTCTCCGGCATAGGGAAGAGACACAGCAGCAACCCTCTCCCGACTGGCAGCAGCAGTACCCAGGGTATCCAAGAGAGAGATTCAAGAGGTTTATTTGTCACATACTGTACATATACATACTGTGGTGTGTGGATGGGGTAGTTTGAGCAGCCACACCCGATGCTCATTTGTTGGGCTAATGAGCAGTAGGTTTAAAACCCTATCCACACACACACACTCAGGTTAGGAGTGCGTGTCATGACACGGGCTCCTATCCTGAGTGTGCGCGCGTGCGTGTGTGTGTGTGTGTGTGTGTGTGTGTGTGTGTGTGCGTGGGCAGCCCGTGTCATGACACAAGCTCCTATCCTGAGTGTGTGTGCGGATGGGGTTTTAAACCTACTGCTCGTTAGCCCAACCAATGAACATCAGGTGTGGCTGCTCAAACCACCCAATCCACACACACCACATACCCCCAAGCCTACTACCCCCACCACCAAGGAGAAAAAAAGATGAAAAAAAAAAAGTTTGAAGCAGACTCTGACACAGGGTTCCAATACCTTGAAAATTACATACACCGGACTATGAAACAGGGTTCCCATACCTTAAATCAACAAATGTCCAAAAAAAAATATTGGTCCCCTGAACACCACGGTCGACTGGCTTCCTTTCCCCAGAGCGATGATGCAGACTCTCCTCCTCTCCTCTGGAGCGTGGGACCTCGAGCTGCTGTTGGCTGGTGAAGGCTGGTCTTGGCTGTCGCGGGTGCTGCTTGGGGGGGGCCTGGCTGCTGGGCCCTTGGATGGTCCCGGCGGTGCCTGCTGGGCAGAGAAGCTAGCTGCCAGCGGTTACCGGTGGTTGTTGCTGCACCGCTTCTCCCCCGGTCCTCCGTCAGACCCCCTAGGTTCTGCTGCTGCCAGTCGGGAGAGGGTTGGTGCTGGGGCCACCCGTTGCTGTGCTGGTGGTTCCAGGGCGTCTTCGGGCGTCCCTTCTGTGTCCCTTCTGCATGCCGGAGAGTCTCTGTTCAGGCACCAGTGTGGCAGTTTCGCCACCAACCAAGTGGCGTTTTCAGGGCCCACCAGCACAGAGACACAGACGGTGGGGGGTTGTTAACACCAGTTTATTGTACAGAGAAGGCTCGGTGGAATTAGCCAGGAGCAGATTGAACATATCATGACACGGGCTCCTATCCTGAGTGTGTGTGTGGATGGGGTTTTAAATCTACTGCTCGTTAGCCCAACCAATGAGCCTCAGGTGTGGCTGCTCAAACCACCCCATCCACACACCACACATAAATATATGGAGTGAAATGTCTTTGCAACACACCCAGAGATTATGCACAATAGTTTCTAAACCGAACATAATAACTAACCTCATTTCCACCTGGCTAACTAACTGAAACGAACTGATTCCTAAAACGTAATGCAGTTAGTGAATAGAATAATATAAATAAAATAAAATACAAATAAAATAAGACTCAAAAAGGTCATTTAGAAGTGAGGGTACAAAATAGAAGTAAAGGGAATAGAGTTATCTATATGGGATAGGCTATATTTATATACAGATATGTGCAGTAAAGTCCATGTGAATAAAGTGTTTAAAAATGGAGATGTACAGTATACAACAGTATGACACAGCAATACAGTAACACCGAACAGAACAGAAATACAGCGCAGTATACAGTAACCCAGAACAGTGATACAGTAACTTGCAGTACAGTATGCTACATACAGTACAGTAAGGCAGTGGGGCCTGGCATTGGTATTGAAATGGTATTGAAAGCTGAACTATAGCCGATGAACTGCCATCTCACACAGTCCCCCTTCTGGCCATCCAGGTGCGTGAGCGTGGTATGTAGTACCTGGGAGACCGCGTCGTCCGTGGATCTGATGGGCCGGTACCCAAACTGCAGCGGGTCCAAGGTGTATGGGGGGGCACATATGTAATCCTTAATCAGCCTCTCGAAGCACTTCATGACCACCAAGGTGAGGGCCACCAGATGGTAGTCATTCAGGCAGGACGGGACCACCAACTCGGTGAGGGAGGTATTGAATATTATAGTGAACACCAGGGTTAGCTGGTTAGCACAGGTCTTTAGTACTCGCCCAGATTTGCCATCTGGGCCCGCAGCTTTGCTGATGTCCGCACGCATCAGAGCCCTCCTGATGTAATGCTCGGATACGCACTCGTCCCCAGTGGTGCAATTCCAATTAGCAGCGAGCTAGCGGTGGCGGTGTTGTTCGCAGACTCTGTGTCACAGGAGTTCAAAAGGAGTTCAGTTCGTTGGCAAGGGAGGCGTCCACACTCGTGGCTGGGGAGGAGCTGCTGTTGTAGTTCGTAATAGTCCACAGCCCCTGTCACAAGCGTCTGGTGTCCCGTTGCTCCATCTGTCGCTCCACTTTGTCCCTGTGTGTTTGTTTAGCCTCCTTCACCGCCCTCCACAGATTGTATGACGCCGCTCTGTAATTGTCCATATTTCCGGATACAGGACCGTCGTAAGTGGCCGTGCGAGCATTCAGAGCAGCGCAGATGGATTTATCGACCCACGGCTTCTGGTTAGGAAATATCCAAACTTTTACCGTGGGAACGATGCTGTCCGCTAACGTGGCTATGAAGCTCGTACCTACTTCCGTAAACTTGCTGACGTCACTGGAACATGTCCTAGTCTACGTCAATAAGAGCATTCTGAAGCATGGTCTCAGATTGCTCTGACAACCGCTTTACGTTCCTCGTCACTACCGTTCCTTGCGCGATGCACGGCTTGTAAACAGAGATCAGAGCAATGGCCTGTGGTCCGATTTCTTGAAAGCAGGGAGCGAGACGATCTTGTATGGTGTGTAACAGTGGTCCAAAGTTCTATCTCCCCTGGTGGCACACATGATGTGTTGATGGAAATTCGGCAGAACGATTCAGGCATGTGGTAGGCCAAACTGCAAACATTTGGTGGTTAAAGTTTCATCCAAATCGATCCACATACGGAGCAGAAATTAGTGAAAAGCCGACCAAATTTGACCCAAATCCCAGACATGATCTAAGTCATCGAACGCCAAACCGGGCTAAAATTATCTGTACACAACAATGACAGAAGTCACGAACGCGGTTAAGCTTTTGTTTGAACTGGTATTTAATTTCGTGGTTTAACATTCATCCAAATCGATCCACATACATAGCAGAAATTAGTGAAAAGCCCACCAATTTTGACCAAAAGTATCCAGGTGGTAGTGCTTGACCGACACGCCACTGTTCGTAAACAAAATGAACTAAATCAGATTACCAGGAAGACGCTTTATGACGTCATGATGCTATTTACAATAAATGTGTAGGTTCTGATTCCGAATGTACATTGGCACCCTTTCCAGTGAGCCGTGTAGACTCCGTCACTCTGTAGTGGTTAGCGATTACAAACTAGGCGTTTCTGTATACTATGTATACTATGTACTATCTATGTACCTTCTTACCTGGTAGATGTCTGTGGATCTGTTGGATTGAAATTTTATCTCTTTGGTCTCCATTTCTTCCTCCCATTTCTTCATTTCTTTCATTCTTGCACATTTTTAACTGTACATTTTACCTTTACCATGTGTTTATAGATATGTTTATATATTTATTTATATATAAATATGTTTCTTAATAATTATTATATGTTGTATGTAAATATGTTGTATGTAGATTGGAGTTGTAACGAAATAAATTTTCCCCTGGGATTATTAAAGTATTTCTGATTCTGATTCTGATTCTTTGATTCATGAAAAATACGGAAAACCATAATTGTGTGAGTGCGTGTATGAGTGAGTGATTATACATACATACATACATACATATTTACATACATACATACATACATACATACACATATACACACACATACTGCATATATACATACACACACATACACACACACACACACACACACACACAAATACATATATAAATATATATAGATATATATACACACGTATATAATCTATGTATATACAGTATATAGATCATATACACCGTATTCCAAATTATTATGCTAATTGGATTTAAGTGTCATAAACATAGATTTTTTTGTTTTTCAATTAAACTCATGGATGGTATTGTGTGTCAGGGCTCTTTGGATCACTGAAATCAATCTCAGACACCTGTGATAATTAGTTTTTTAAAGGCATAATGAGGAAGGTTTCTGTCAGACAAATTCATGGGATTAAGAGAGCAGCTGCTTAAATGCCATTACAAAGCAACAAACAGGTATTTGAAGCTGTTGGTGCCTCTGGAGTCCCGCGAACCTCAAGGTGTAGGATCCTCCAGAGGCTTGCAGTTGTACAGAAACCTACTATTCAGCCACCCCTAACCAATGCTCACAAGCAGAAATGGTTGCAGTGGGCAAGAAATACACGAAAACTAATTTTCAAACAGTCTTGTTTACTGATGAGTGCCGTGCAACCCTGGATGGTCCAGATGGATGGAGTAGTGGATGGTTGGTGGATGCCCACCATGTCCCAACAAGGCTGCGACATCAGCAAGGAGGTGGCAGAGTCATGTTCTTGGCCGGAATCATGGGGCTGGTAGGCCTTGGCAAAGTATATATAGTTTCTAACTGACTTCTTCCATGGTACAAAAAGAAGAACCATGCCTTCGGTAGCAAAATCATCTTCATGCATGACAATGCACCATCTCATGCTGCAAAGAATACCTCTGTGTCTGTGGCTGCTATGGGCATAAAAGGAGAGAAACTGATAGTGTGGCCCCTATCCTCCCCTGCCCTCAACCCTATTAAGAACCTTTGGAGCATCCTCAAGCAAAAGATCTATGAGTGTGGGAGGCAGTTCGCATCAAAACAGAAGCTCTGGGAGGCTATTCTGACATCCTGCAAAGAAATTCAAGCAGAAACTCGCCAAAAATTCACAAGTTCAATGGATGCAAGAATTGTGAAGGTGATATCAAAGAAGGGTCCTATGTCAACATGTAACTTGGCCTGTTAAGATGTTTTTTATCGAAATAGCTTTTGATTTCAGTAAATATGACCTAATGCTGCAAATTAAAAAAAATACCATTTTCAGTTCTTTACAACTTTTAAAATGTTTTGAAACTCTGTTGTGCATAATATTTGGAACAGTGCATTTTGAGGTTTTTTTGTTTTTTTTTTAATACTGTTATCATTGGAATGTTTGTTCAAGAACATTCCAATTATACCCTAACAGTTGATGACTTGAATTATACTGACTGTCATTTGCATCGACTATTTAGGAAAATCAGAGAAAAATATCATTTGCATAATAATTTGGAATGCAGTGTATATAAATAATAGATTTACTCATACTATTTAAATGTTTTATAGTCACTCCACATAAACCTAAAAGCCACCCTGTCACATTGCTTCAGATACTTTGGGGTTCATGAAGTGGCCAACAAGCTGGATCCAAGTACCTGTGCCAATCTCCTATTGTTCCACGCACTTACGGGACACAGTGTGACACAGTGTCAGCATTTGCTGGAAGACGATAGAAAACTGCAAAGGAGACTTGGAAGGCTTTCCCTGAAGTGGCCGAGGTCTTCAATGAGCTCATGCAGATGTCAGGTGATGTGACTGAGCTGTCCAAGTCACTGTTGGAAGGCTTTGTGGTGCTGATGTACGATAGGATGAGCGACACTACGGAGGCGAATGAAACAAGAAACAGCTCTTCACTCAGAAATCCAGAGCTCTGTGTCCTGCGCTGAGCACACTCGGCTACGTGGATGTGCACTCAAGGCTTGCGGCTGGATGGGGCGTCGGGCTGGTTGAGACGGGGCGGGCCTCGTCCTTGCGTCGGAGCTGGCGGGCGGTTCGGGCAGGGTGTCGGTTTGTTTGCGCGGGACTTGACTCCAGGCCTGCTGTCCGTGCCTGGTGTCCACGGTCTGGGTTCCTCGCCTGCAGCTGAGTCTTGTGCCTACACGTGGGGGGGGGGTTGTGACGTGGGGGTGGGTTGTATGTGTGCACCTCATGGGTACATGGTTGGGCGTTGTTCCGCGGGCTTCCGGCTTCTCTGGGGGCTGGGGGGTCTTCTGTGGCTGCAGGGCAGAGTGCTATATAGGTGGCTTCGGGGCCTTTTCCGCTGCTTGGAGGCGCTACTATACAACACCAGAACCAAGTGAGTGGACACACACACGCACACCCACACACCTCTGTTTTGTCGATACATGTCATCTGATGTTTCTATGTTTTCCATGTACATGTTGTTGTTTGGTTCTATGTATATTTGTCTCACCTGTGGTGATTCCCCCCCCTCTTGGAGCAGTCATTAGTTGTTTGAAGACCAAAACATGGTAAGATTGTTCTCCAAAGAGAGGGAATGGTGGCGGTTCTGTGTAACAAAAAGCTCTGCTCTTGTCATCCCACAGGTCGTCCACAGGACAGGGTTGTTGCAAGCAGTTCTTGATGATTAAAGACTGAATAAAAAGTGGTATTGCAGGTTGAGAAGTTGAACTCCACTAGCAACAACACATTGGGCAGACCACCTATCAGGCCAATGTCTGGAGCAATGCTTTAGTACCTGAGCTGCCAAGCCCTTCATATTTGGGCTGGGTGAAGGAAGCAAAGTGATGGCAGCCACTGTGGACCACCCTTCAAGAAGTCTAACTGAGCTTGTATAAACTAATCCATTGTTGCTGTAAGAAAGGGTCGACTGCACACTGCAAGTGCAAAAAGGCTGCCATCAAGTGCACAGCCCTTTGTTCGTGCTCAGGAGACTGCTAGGCTTTGGAAGGACACACATGACCATCCTGAACTGCTAATGTCATCATAGGGTGGGTAAAGAGATAGCGACATGACAACAACATTGTTCAGTCAAATTTGACACATTAAATGTACATTGTATGAAGTCCACTTATATTTTTATGCGTGTTTTACTTTATTTAAGCATAGTTTATAGCAGTCCAGTGCAATCTATGTGTAATAAGAGCATAAAAATAAAACATAATTGGTGCATACCGCCTTTGCACCTGCGAAAAAATGAAAAAAATTATAATTTGACACCCGGAAATTTGTTCGCCCACTGCCTAGTCCCAGAGGTCAAATCTGAAATGCCTTCTGAAATTAAACTTCATGGCTTAGAGAAACACTGGAGAACATTTCATGCTTCAGACATAAAATCCATAATACCTTCCATATACAAGCTTATCTGCTATCAATATTATTAAAATGTTGGTTCCCATCATTTAGAAGCTCAACCTCACTGAACTTTACCATTGAGAAACTTACCACTCTAAAGCAATCTCACTGTGCTTTTCTTAAATTGAACAGGGTAAACTTTCAAACATTTGAAAATATGAAATGCTAAAAATTATTTGAGAAATACACATTTTATATATTTTATGTAAATCGGAAATCTGTCAATGTTCTATGTGTCAATGCATGTATGTAGAACTGCACGTTTGAAACCACTAGCTCAGATTTATTCATCTGTTTTAAGATAAGGCTATTTTGTGTCCTCAGTTCAAATATGTACAAAGTTGTGTCAGTTTATATACAAAAGACAGCAAGTGACTTAATTTGCTGCACAAATCTCAGCCAATCAGATAAGAACAATTGCAATAACCAGTGTTATCCCTAATGATGCTTTCCCTAATGTTTTGGTTTTAGTATTGGGTTACTCATTCAAAATAGACTAGGTGAATTTAATTGAATGAAATTCAATGTAAAATAGCGGAAAATGGTGGAACAAGTGACGCTCCAAACTCCCAAAGTTGGTTGGCCAAGTAACTGACCAAATAAACTTTGTTCAGTCGACTGGTAACTTTGGATAGGTTAGGTTTGGATAAACAAGGGCTTGAAGTGTATCTCACAAAATGAACACGTTTGGATAAGGATCAGCGTAGGCCACCAAAGACTGAAGCGCGGAGATGTCTGCCACCGCAGTGGGATGCCTGTTGCCTGTCTAAATGGCTGGAGCGTTCAGCTTTGCTGCCCTTATCGACGTCACCGAGAGAATCATTATAATTCAAATCACTCTCCATCTGAGTAACTCAACAAACAAATCTTTTGAAAGATAGATGAATACCAACTGTCTGTGAATAAAATGCAGACGATGGGGAAAAACACACACACAAAAAACAACCTGTTTTGGAACAGAAGGGTATATGTAGTATGCAGTATGTTAGAATGGCTCGAATGCATAAGTGGTATTTTGAGCCAAAAATTCCAAAAACATGTTTTTGGGACCTCAGAGACCCATATTTATATGTGTAAAAGGACCATATTAAGTACCCCATATTAAGAAGGACTACTAAGAACAATTTGCTAGCTTGGTGGGTTCGGGGGGGTAGGATTGGGAGGGGGCTCTATTCTCCCCTTCATAGAGATTGACCTTGAGCTGATAGTGACTGACAGCTGACAGGACACTGCAGCGTTTCTAATCTGATTACACATGCATGTTATGGTAGGAACCTTTGGGACTCGGAAGGAAGCCAGTCAAAAAGAAAAAAGCAGAGGCAGACAGACAGATGGAAGGAAGAGAAGAAATGTGTATGCGCGTGTGTGTGGAACCACGCTGGACTCAGCGGGAAGCGGATGTGACATGAACACTGACTACTGCTCTCCATGGGTGAGAAAGAGAATGAGGGAATGATGGAGAGTGAGGGTGAAGGAGAGAGAGAGTGAGTGAGAGAGGGGAAAAAAAAGACCAAGACTATCTTGAACATGCTGATCACACCTTATTTGGCGTTTGTGTGCATGGTCTGAATGACAATGCCACTCTGCAATGAACCTACAAAGACGTACGCATACATCAAACATACTCACATCGCAGCCTATAGGAATTTCTTGGATAATATATTTTATTATGATTGTTATTATTATCACAATATCGGAACATGGATATAAAAACAGAACATAGGTGGGATAGGTTATTTTAATATACTGTATGAACATGTATAGATAGTGATTTATCATTTTCAATCTGGAAATATTAAATATTTTCCCCAAACGTTTTCTTTTTTCACAGACTTTTTCTCACTCATCAAATACTTGGAGCATGAAAAATATCTTGTTGTAGGTCCAAAAAAACTCCTCTCAAACAAACACATTTCCCCCCGTACAATTCAGAAGCACGCATGATGGTATGCAAATGTATTTTAATCAGCGATTTGTGCAGTGGGTGATGGGGAGCTGATGACACTGTTGATTTCCCTCAAGCTAACATGGTAATTATTATCATTTTGATTTCCCTCCGCATTCACTTTGTCACTGCACTCAACCTGGTCTCACATTTTCATGACTATGAGCACAAAAAAGCGCATCTATTCAATCTTGTCCCGGAGTATGATTGTCCGACTATTTTCATGCTACACATAACAAAATTTAAACCAATAAATTTGAAAGGGGAGATTTTATTCTACTTCAGAAGCGGGTTGGCATGGGGAAGGATGGGAGGCGCAGATATATACAGTACACTAAAACTAACCTGGGGGGGAAGGGCATGAATGTACCCATGAGCAAGTGTGGTAAACATTTCAATGGTAATAGCGAGCTCCATCAATCAGAAATGTAGCTGTTACTTAGGATTATCGGTAATGTAGTCTCCATCACAAATAAAACATGTTTTTCTTACAACAAGGATGATACCAGAGGTACAATAGTGTGGTAATGTATTATATACATTATTTAATATGTACGCAGCCATTTATAAATGTTTCAAACCGTGATTGTAACCCTAATCCTATAAACTACAATTCTGTGCCATTTTGTTTTGCATCTTGATGCAATTGGCTCATGGGTAAACAAGTTGTATTTAACCTGCAAATCAAACAAATTAAGGTGAAAAACGACATGCATGTGTAATCAGGGGTTACTTTGGTTAGGAATGTACCTGTGTTGTCAGAATCTACATATGTAATTTGCAAGCCCAACCCCCTGAATTCTATGTTATATTATATTTTAAGTAGTGTTCCCTATTGACACTACCACCCCTCTTAAAGTACATGTCCAGAGCTGTCCAAATCAGTTTACCTTATTTTGGTAGAGATATTAGGCTTCAACGGTGACCTCTGATCAGAATTCAAAGGTCAATATTTCAGTTTAGGGCCCACTGAAATCTCTCAAACTTACATATGTTAACCCACAAGATGAGATTTTTCCAAAAATGTGTTTGGTTTTGTTTGTACAACAAATAAAAAAAGAAAAATCTGTTATATTCAATTTAGATTGTGAATGAATCAACACTTGTCACCCCACTGCGGTGGCAGGGTTGGATTTTTTAAACTTTATTGTAGAACCAAACAGATTGTGATTGCTATTCATTCATTCAACAGTATTGCCTACTGTTACACTGTTTGGCAACGATTTGTTCATAGCTAGCAACTCTTAAATAACTCAAGTGTCGGGAGCTACTCCTAAATAGTTGGGCGTGCGAGTGAAACTTCAATTCACAAACAGAAAAAAATTCACTCTCGTTTATCATTCACTCAAGTCTTCCCTCACTCGCTGTGCATTATACCAACTGAATCAAATGAACAAGGACTCAAAATGACTGAATGACTCTTTAGTGAGCGAGTCATTGGGAACCGAATCGCAAAAAAATTGTCAAAATGTTCAATCTACGAATACTCATTACTTTCAGAATGAAACTTGTTCTGATGAACATAGAGCTGGTGTTCTGGCTGGAATTGAGGAATTGCATGAATTTGTGCAGCCTTGCCATTTTGATGTTGCCACACAGAAGCTAATTTCCATGATTTGATTTACTCACATGTGGTGAGCTTTGAAACACACTATGCTAAGGTATCTGGTGAATGTAATGCCATAGGTTGCAGTCAGTAACCCTTACTTCCAACCTCCATCCATACAGCTCAACTCACACACGTTAACGATCTAGTCTAGTAGTTGAGCCAGAAATTCAGGGCAAAGACATTACAGGTTATTCCACTGAGCGCTGGGGGCGCTGTGTGGGGCTGCCACGCTAGCTGAGAATCAGTGTTGAGCAAGAGTTATAAAAGACAATTTTCAAAGGCAAAGGGAAGCTCCAGTGGGTATAATGAAAGAAAAGAAAAAAAACTCAAAAAGAGAGGAGGGGGGTCAACGAGAAGAGAGAAAAATAGCGGCTCACGCACTCACACTTTGGAATGGAAAAGAGAGAGAGAGAGAGAGAGAGAGAGAGAGAGAGAGAGAGAGAGAGAGAGAGAGAGAGAGAGAGAGAGAGAGAGAGAGAGAGAGAGAGCGAGAGAGAGAGAGAGCGAGAGAGAGAGAGAGAGAGAGAGCGAGAGAGAGAGAGAGAGAGAGAGAGCGAGAGAGAGAGAGAGAGAGAGAGAGAGAGAGAGAGAGAGAGAGAGAGAGCGAGAGAGAGAGAGAGAGAGAGAGAGAGATGAGAGAGAGAGAGAGAGAGAGCGAGAGAGAGAGAGAGAGGGAGAGCCTACACTACATGAAATGAATCCCGGGGAGTGAACAAGTGAGAGAGTCAGATAGTCTCTTATGTGGCCCAGCCAGAATATAAGGAGGGGGAGAAGGAGATGGAGCCCTGGTCTCCCCAAACTCACTATCACTCCCTGTCAGTAAGATCTTATTCAAGCTGACCCCCCCCCCCCCCCCCCCCCCGATCCCCCCACCAAAAGAAAAAAGTACCAGGGCTCAACTCAAAAGCGATGTTTTCTGCCGCAATGCGCTCGCAAAGGAGAAAGTCTCTAGTTAATGGAAGAGAGGAGTTCTGTATGGATAATTCCAATCAAGAGACATTTGAATAGAGTTGTGACAGTGACGAAGTGGCCAACAGTTTCGCCCTATTCACCTCCCTCTCTGACATGTCCCTCCCCACGTATTTGCGACTAATTTCCAAAATCAATAATGCAAGACCAATGTCCAAATGCAAGCAAATATTGCCACTGTGCTCACACAAAGCTATTTTTTTTCTTTTTTGCTGCTTTGTGTATAATATTTCTTTATAACAGCAAATAGTCAGGTCTGTAATGTACTAAAAATGACTGTAAATCACAAAACCACTGAGAGGTTGCAACAAATATTCCTGACTGGCCTTTAAAATCTCCAGGCGTGAAGGTTATTGCTTGTGCTACTTGCACAAGAACAAAAGTTGTCGATTGCTCACGGTTGTACCATAAATCTGCATGAGGCAAGCTCCCGGGTTTCTCTGGGAAACTTGACCTCGGATTCCAGAAACTGAAGCGCACTAGGGTACTAGCAGAACAGAACAGAACGGAAGCTACTGCAACGCTGACATCAAAGTAAGGACACTGAGATGGAACTAGATACCAGGCAGTCGGAGTAAAATCATTAGTATCAAATACTGCCAAATACTGAGATTTTTTATGGATTATGATATAGATGCTAATATAAGGTAGCAGTGTGTGGATAAACCAAGCATTTGAATTGACCAACTGATTTGACAGCAAGCAATCAGCTTGTCAGTGTTTTAGCGGGTGTAGTCAGCAGACTGTCGGCTGATCGGCCTATTTGGGCGCTGTAATTGATTGCATTGATTTGCCCTGTCAACAACTTGTGCCAGTTTCATTTGCCATCAAATGTTCCTCAGTCTCTTGCTTTAAAATCAACCAGATTACATTCTCTCCTATATTTTGTTGGTATTTCAATGGTAGGTATCCTCACCCCTTTAAAGCAGTTCACACTTATTAGGTGCTAGGTATTACTTTCTTGTACTGGGTTATACTCCACTTGGCCCCCAGAACATCCTGATTGCTTTATGGCATGGATTTATCAAGCTTCTGTCAACATTCATGAGAGGTTCTGGTCCATGTTGACATGAAAACATCACACAGTATGATAGAAATACACAGAACTCACCATGTTGGTGGAACCAGCTTGATGTGTGCACTTTGTGACATGGTGCATTACTCTGCTGGAAGTAGCCATTAGAAGATGGGTAAACTGGCCATACATTGATGCACATGGTCAGCAACAATACTCAGTGTTTTAATTCAGTTGGCATTAAGGGGCCGAGTATGTGACAAGAAATCATTCCCCAGACCATTACACCACCAGCCTGAATCGCTGATACAAGGCAGGATGGATACATGAATTCATGTGGTTTACGCCAAATTCTGACCATACCATCAGCATGATGCAGCAGAGAGCCGAGAGAAACCATCCTGTCTGGCACCAAAAATCATTCCACACTCAAAGTCACAGAACACATCTTCCTCATTCTGACATGATTGATTAGATATTTGCATTAACGAGCAGGTCTACAGGTGTACCTAATAAAGTGGCCGCTGCGTCTAGGTGACTGATAACGATCATAAGCAGAAGAATCAAATTAGGAACATAATCACTAAAATAAATAGGTAATTCATAAAACTTTAAGAGCACCAGGAATAATAGAGAATGTCTTTTGGTTCTGCTCGTGGGCACTACGTGTTTCCTGCGCCAAGAAGCGGGTAAGTGGGTGTTGAGGCTGCAGGCAGGAAACCAGGGGGCATGAACTGTCCTTGAGTATGTTAGTGAGAGTTTGCGGGGTGGCCTCATGACGCCTTTTACTCAGTGATGGAAGAAAGAAGATGGAATGCCGATGATTCTGCAGAAAGGTTTTTGTACCCTCTTCAGCTCCTCCGAGAGGCTTTTGTCAGCCCACCCCAAACTGGGCTGACATACTCAAGAATTGGACAAATGAAGGTCAGGTATATTTGTTTTAGAATGTCACATGGGAGACCAGCTCTTTTGGCAACACTGAGGTAATGGATTCTTGGCCTAGTCTCTGAGAGAATAAACTTGATGTGGCATCCCATGACAAATCAGATTATATCTGAACTCCGAATAGGAGTTGAGACTCTAGGTGGAGACTCTACTGATGTTTTGTCCAGAAAATGTTGGAGGCAGTGGAGAGGGGATCACTTCCGGCACTGAGCTTGGAGCCCAAGCTCAGTGCTGGGAGGGTATCAGCCAAAAAATAAAAAAAGCCAAATAAATATGAATGCTGCAGTGGGGGTACAAGGCACTACAAACACGACTTCAAACGTCCATCTCCAATGCGACAGTTGAGCTTTGAGGTGTACAGAAAGAGATAAAAAAAGAGATGTGTTCAGAAGTTGTTAAAACATAGAAGACAGAGAAATCTCCAATTGTGTGTGTTGTCATCTATCATTTTTGGTTGCCGGCAAATCTTTCATCCTATTTAGTTTACCATTACTCATGACTGATGGCAGGCCTCGAGAGGTGTTTACGTGGGGTTGACACAGATAATTAAATTGGTAGCCGAGTCAGAACAGAGTGCAGTCAAATAACGATGTATACATTTTTTCTGTTACATTATACAGTATATTATTAATATAAATGTATAATATAATTTATAATATAAATATATTATAAATATAGTAATAATAAACAATTTATTATTTATAATTATTATACTATAATAATAATAATAATAATAATTATTATTATTATTATTATTATTATTATTATTATTTTTATTTTTATTTTTTATTATTTTATTACAATCATTGGTAATGATATTATAACAATTATGATCATACCTTTTTTTTCTGAAGACATATGGTTTTACTAGTTATGGTTATATAATGTTACATTGTAATATAGCGTTATACTGAATATCAGGAGCGTCGTGAGGGGTGGGCATCCGGGGCTTCAGCCCTGAATATTTTATGAATAGCCCCGAATCTTAAAATAGCCCCACAAGGCCGGCTCTTAAGCGACATAGGTGGCAATCAATTGCGGGCACTGCACACCAGTGATGGCGCACCTGCGATGGGGCAGTGTGTTTTAATCTTAGATAAGGTAGGTAAGGTAAGTTATTTTATGTTACCTTGTTTCCTTATGGAAACGAAACAACCACCGTCTGACTTCTTTGATTCCTTGCTTGCTGTATATGGTATGGTAATGGTTATAATGGTAAATACGGCAATATATCAAGTATATTTTCAGTACATATGATCATGCACATTTCAAGTTATCTGTGTGATCTCTGTTATATGTGAAATTACATGCTGAAAATATCCTAACTGTGTTTAATTGGCACAAATGGTCAAATAAAAAATTACATATCTGGAAGAAAATACATACTACTAAGTTAGGGATAATTGGCTTACGGTGAAATTTATGGAAAATTTAAAAAGTTCACGCTACAGTGATATTATATCATGAAAGTAGAGCATTTAAGTAGAAGCATGCAATGGTGATTTCCTCATCTCAAACAATTTATTGAAACAAAAGCCAACAACAGTGGTGGGTATACCACAACAAAAAATGTCAATGTCTCAATAACTTGTCATATGCCCTTGAGCATCAATTACAGCATGACAACGACGTCTCATGCTGTTCACAAGTGACTTATTGTCTGCTGAGGCATGGCCCCCCACTCTTCTTGAAGGGCGGCCCTCAGGTCATTGAAGTTCTGGGGTACAGAGTTACGAGCCTCTACACGGCGACTCAGCTGATAGCATAGGTTTTCTATGGGATTCAGGTCTGGAGAAAGTGCAGGCCACTCCATTTGAGGTGCCCCAGTCTCCAGCAGCCGTTCCCTCCATGAGCTGGAGCATTGTCGTCCATGAAGATGAAATGAGGCCTGTGTTGTTCATGCAGGGGCACAATGACTGGATTAATGATGTTATTCAGGTAGTATGGGCTTGTCACTGTACCATTTACAAAGTGTAGGGCAGTTCTGTATTGACTAGACACACCTTCCCACACTGTAACACCACCACCACCAAAGGCTCGTCTGGTGACAACAGTGGCTGATGCATAGCGACCTTGACGTCTCCAACATTGTTGGCGGCCATCATTTCTGCTCAACGTGAATCGACTTTCATCAGAGAACCGCACTGAGGCCACTGGTCCCCCGTCCAGCGTAAATGCTCCCTGGCCCCTGCAAGACGATGATGGCTGTGCCTGGTGGTGTGGTCAGGTAACCTTGCAGGTCGTCTATCACACAGACCACGCTGATGTAAATGGTTTTGATTGGTCGGACGTGACACTTGGGTGCCTCTCACCTCCCTTAAATGTGCCTGGAGTTGAGTGGCATTCATCATCCGGTTCCTCAGGGCACTGATCACAATGAAGCGCTCATCAGTGTGGGATGTGGCCAAAGGACGTCCACTTCTATGTCTTTCTGTGACTCTT
Organism: Zeus faber; assembly: GCF_960531495.2. Taxonomy (NCBI): domain Eukaryota; kingdom Metazoa; phylum Chordata; class Actinopteri; order Zeiformes; family Zeidae; genus Zeus; species Zeus faber. The sequence continues at coordinate 3,211,634 of NC_137201.1, forward strand.
CCAGTCTCTCTGTATCTCTGTTGCAACCTGCTGATGACACTCTGTGACACTCTAAGCTCAGTGGCCACTTCCCTCTGAGAACATCCTGTTTGAAACCTCGCAACGGCGAGGTACTGTTGATCAATTGTTAGGTGTCGTCTTGGTCTCATGATGTCAAAATGTGAACAGAATGATGAAGAGGACTGTTTAAATACCAATTCTTATTGAACCAGGAAATGTATTGGTCAATTCATGGATCAAACACCTGTTGTGAATTTTGCTGTTCAGCTCAGCTTAGAGAACAGCAAGTTGTGCAAAAAGTACTGAAACATTGAACAGTTGGACATGTGCATTCAAAAGTTTAGAGAAGGTCAAATTAAGTTCACCTGTAAAGGTTCTAGTGCATTTTATCTTCATCCTGAAATTTCACCCGAAATTTCACCCGATATTCAGCCGAATATCCCTTACTATTTGTGAGTAGTGTATATTCAGTTGCATAGAATTGTTAAATTAGCTAATTTTCTCCCTTTGAATGGATGGTATTTGAGACTATCAACTTTCAGGAGGCTTCCAGTGTGTTTGAGGAAAAAAGGAGATAGCTGCTTTTCTTTTACCTCAGAAAGTCACTGCCAAATGAAGGAAGAAAGAAATAAACCTATTCTCTAGTGTTACCCATCAAAATGTTCAGCACTGCTTGGGAAACACTTTGATGTCACTACTGGTTCCTAGACAATTTTTTTTTCCAATACCAATTTTCTTGTCATATATTGGAAATAGTCAGTTAAAGGTCATATAACTAAAATACATCTCTGCCCATATTAAAGGTACAATACATGATATTTTTTGCAAATTTAATTTAGTGTCATAAATTACATTAACTTTTGCCTTTTAGGCTTTCGGGTACCTCTGAAATGTAATACTATTAAGCCCACATTATTTTTTTATGTCAACGTCAACATAGGTTAAAAAGACACAAAGCAGTTGCCTCCCGACCCGAGGGACCAGCAATGTGCCAAGTTACCCTGTTTAAAATTCCATTAGGTCCAAAATGTCCCTCTCTAATGTTCTCTATAATTTTCCATAAATAATTTCCATTTAAACATTGTGAAGTCAAACTTCCCACAACAGTAAAGAAATGGCTGCCGTAATTGGGAGACAACAAAGTTTCGATTTGATTGGATATGGGTGATATAGACATGGGAATCTATTGAAATGATCTGGTGAAACATACAGCATATAGAAATGTTTATTCTGTTGATATCAAAAGAAAAGTCTAATGTTGAAGTTCACATTATTTACATTTTCTTCGCAAATGTATATGATTCCCTTTGGAGCAATTTGGCTGCTGCTCAAGGAAGACATTGATTTGGTGCTTTAGGGTGGGGATATGTTGATTATCAACCATGTGTGATTAGGGTTATTCTACGAGCTTGGCTTCAAATCAAAACACCTCTTAGATTGACACCAACATTTATACATAAGGAAACACAATTGTTTTATTTTGAGAATTCATTGGGCACATCTAAGTTATTACATATAGGGAAAACAATTGAGTAATTTTGCATGATAAAGGACCTTTACAATTTAAGAGAGATTTTCTGAACCTAAAAATACACTGTCAATAGAGAGCTCAAGCAGGGCTGCCAGATGTACGATAACTATCTTATTTGTACGATCACTTTAACCGCTGTACGATATACGATCAATAATTCCAAAACAGCCTAAATGTATGATAATTTTTGTGATTTGTTTGACAGCAAGGGTAAATTTGCTTCCCAGTGTTGATACAGTGGTACCTCAACTTACGACTGCAGCTACTTACTACTAATCCAAGATACGAGTAGCGATAGTCGCGAAAATTTGTATCGACTTGCGACTGATTGCTCCAAGACACGACCGTGGAAATTTGCAGTTGGCGTGTCGGCGGCCAGTCAGCAGTCAGTCAGCAGTCAGTCAGCAGTCAGTCAGCGGGCAACCTACATCATGTGTGCATGTAGTTCGTGGCTTATCCATATTTTTTTCATATGTACTGTGTTTGTGCTGTGTATTTTGTTTGTTTTCACCCTTCATGATTTCAGAATTTATATGGGAGAAATTGCTTCGACGTACGACTGTTTTAACATACGACCGTTCTTATAGAATGAATTACAGTCGTAGTCGAGGTGCACTGTATAATGCATTAGTGTATTCACCTATACCTTACCTTAGAATGCAGCAGAGTACATGATCCTGGATTGACTGTGAACCCCCCAATCAGTGGAATTACTACACCCAATCAAGTCAAGAGTCAAGGTCACACGTATCTGTTGGTGTGGATTGTGATTGGATAGTATGCATTGGGCGTGGCGTGAATATTGCCTTGTAACGGTGCGTATGGCATTGTTTTTCCATTCAATGTAGTATCCTGGCCCCTTCCCAGGTCATTTCAGTACTGTATATATGCTAGTTTCTGTTCAAATAAAATAATTTCAAAGTCGCAGTACAATATTGCCTATTTTCCATCTGGCAACCCTGAAGAGAATTCTAGCTCCTTGCAACATATTTGAAATTGAATTCAGATTAATCTATAAATATTTTCATAGTCCAGTAAATGCAAAGTGTAGGGTTTTTTTTGTGTGTGTGTGTGTGTGACTTCACACCAGGAGTGTACGTCCTGAGAACTATCCCAATTCAACTGAAGCCAATACAGAGAATTTATGCATCCAAACTTACATTTCCTCTCTGAAAGCCATTATCTCTTCAAGTTACAGCTGGACCCCACTGACCTCTACACCTCCTAAAGGTAACCTCCTCCTACCCTTAACACCCCAAAAACATAAATTTTTTTGCTTGCCTAGTTCCTATTGAAATCTTTACAGACAGAGACTGGGACCTACAGTCGCTTTAACCGCCAATGGTAAATGTACTTCATTATTGTCATTCTGGAAAATGTCATCTTGTGCTCAAACTGTGCTGTATAACACAGCGATTTAAAAATATTGAGCCAACAACATGTAATATGTGACAGATTTTACTTTTTTTTATCAAGTGAAGAAAGAATAGTGAAGAATAATGTTGTTTAGGTTGGAAATAAAAAAATAACTCTGTACTAAATTAACTTCATTATGTGAAAGGTGTGGAACTGTCATGAACTCTGGGCCTCAGCTTCTGAACTAGAAAAGGTCAGTATTAAAAATCATGCGCGTGTGTGTGTATGTGTGTTCTGCGAGTCCTTGTGTAAGCACATATCTGCTTACACATGCAGCGTTCAGAACCTCAGCTGTTCTTCTGAGCACATCGGCAAGAGCAGGAATCAGAGTTCAGAGTTAGCAGTTAAAGCTGTCAATGAAGTGTTTCGGACTATTTTGATGACATAATTTGTCCCTGGTTTCATGCTCACATTTGTGTTATAGAAATTAATTACGTTTTCAAATTTCCCATGGGATAATAGTATGTTATGCTAATAATACAGTAAAAAAAGAAGAAAAATATACAGTATATATACAATGTATCCGTTTATATATATTAGGATGGTCCAAGTTAATGTGATTAATTAAAAAAAGCAAAAGTGTGTTTAAAAAAAGTCTGCATAATATTTTGCATGCTTTCAGTTTGAAATAAACAAAAGCATCGTAATGTACAACCTGTGTGCTGGCAAATTCTAATATCCCAGAAGTACAGTACATAATCTTCACCCTATCATATAAAGGTAAACGGGATCCAATCCATGCATGTGCAATGGATTGTTTCTCTATCTAGTCCCTATTTATTCAACATAGACTAGAAATGGAGGATTCTTCACGGACATTAATACATTTTCTGGCGTTTAACACAGATGTAATTTCAATATGTTGTTAAATGTGAGATTAATTGCATTAATCACAGAAAAATTGCGATCAAAATAAGAGTTTGAAAGAAATCGGAAATTATGGTATGTAATAATAAATTACAAATATGTGCTCCCTGTCTCCCAATTGCTTGAGGTATAAACTACTCAAGAAAAAGAAACATTCATTAATGCTTGTGTATGTCTCTTAACCATCTAAAATAACAACCGGTCCTGTCATTACAGCCTGCTTCCTAGTTACAGTAAATGTGAACTGTCATTTAAACAGGTGGTAGGAAAGACAGCAGAAGAGATAGAGGGAGAGCGTTTGGGGCATGTCTAGGGGGAAATGGACAGGCAGATGGACTAGGTAGAGGAGTATTAAGTATTAAGTAGTAAGAATTAAGCCTTTGCTGTCTGTGGAAATCACCCCGACAATAACAAATCTTTAGCCTGGATCCTGTTTGGGCCGTTCAGCTGCCAATAGCTAAATGACTGGTAACTACTGAGAGACCACAGTGCTGGGGCAAATTCTTCACTGGAGAAAGACCAATGTGAGGCCGGTGAGATGGATTCATTTAAAATGTTCCTCTTTGGAGTTTACCCATTTTTTTTACTGCAATGTATTGGCTTTTTTGTTATATTTTTGCATTTTGAAAGGGGATTTGCAAGCCGGACATTTGGATTTATTTGGGATTAATTTTTGGGAGTTTATTTGACAGAGGACAGTGACAGGACACTTATTTTATTCCCAGAGGGGCATTTAGGGGAAGCATTATAAACTGTAAGCTTTTCCGTTAGATTTGTTGAATAGAGTCATTTTTTGCAAGTCTGCTTTAAGTTTTGTTTTCTTTACCATCCAACTAAGAGTTATTTAATTTATATTTCCAAACTTATTTTGCGGTAACTTGCGGCTTATCACTAAACTGATGGGACATTATGTTGTGGTATGCTGATTGGAGTGAATGGAGTATAGTAGTTAATCTTCACTAATCCTGAATTGGAATTTGTTAGTCATCAAAGGCAATAGGGGACTTCATATTTTCAATGCTCTCTCCCTGTAGATAAAAGGTATTTTGGAGTAGGAAGGCATTCAGCCCAGTAAATAACAATCATTTACTGTAATGATGACATGATGTGACGATGAATGGTTTGTGGGGGACATTTTGTCTTTCGGTCTCTTATGTCTTTTGTATTTTGTGTTGTCTGTCTACCTGCTATGCTGTATCGCTTTTCACCAACGGCCAGACTGGCCGGGAAGGAGGCCAAAATGGTGTTTGTTTGTTGTGGTGGACCAAGGTGCGGGGTTAAGCCGCGGCTGCAGACAGCAGCATGGCTTCCTCCCCCTCGGCCGGGGCAGGGCACTTTCTTAATGTGTGTCTTGCAGAGGAGATCAGCGCAGGAGACACAACTGAACACCATTCCTCCTGCGCCCAAACTCATTATCCTTTATTATTCATCCTTTTGGCCAGCGAGCCTTTTTGTTCAGTTTGTTTAATAAAAACTCAGCAACCCACATCACCAAAGACTCCATCTCCCTCCCTAAACCCCCTACCTGTGGGCAGAGACTCCCACATTAATGTTTCTGTCCATGGCGTTAACTGTCTTTTCGTACTCCTGTCCGCTTTACTGGGCTCGTAAGAGAGTCTTGTTTTGCAATCTAAAGCACAGAACCCTATAATTGATCTCTCCTGGTCCAGCCCTCTACTTGTCACAGTGTCCAACCAAGTGTTTACATTTCAGATCCTGTTAGCGATGCTGTCAGCACAGGTGGGGGGGGCATTCGGGTGTGACTGCATCAGGGGCAGCTGATCGGGTGTGGCGATATTGTTAAGTCCGAGGCAGGGGCACGGCGAAATTAGTAGAAAATAAATTAAAAAACCACCAAACCAGAGTGATTTCAAATATATTCACTTAAAGATTTAATTGAGCGGGCTTGGCAAAACCTTACTAACCTGGAAACGATCGACCAAGACTATGAAGTTATAATCATCAATCGGCCAAATTCTATGAGCTATGAGGTGCAAGCCACGTTCATGATCAACCTACGATTAAATCAATCCTCCATGTTTTAGTATATAAGCTCTGGGCTAGGATGACTAAAGGCATAGGTTTGCTGTTTTTCAGACCTCATTCAGATGCTACTTACAATCATTTGCAGCTGTTCGTAGCACAAACTCGAACTTCGACTACAATAGAAACTTATCTCCCTACTGCAGCTTCTCACTGCGCTTAAATTAAGTCCACAACACCTAAGCACAACAATAACGTAAAGCTCCCATTATAGCCAGTGTTTACATATTATACTGAAAAAATATGGTCAAAAGCCATGTATTTTATCACATTTGTATTGAATTTTTGCACTTCCTCAAATCATATACATCAGCTACATCCACGCTAAAGCAAAAGACTAGAAACAGGAAGTTATGTCTCTCCAACTGGCAACCTACTGTAGCCAACGTTACGCTTTGGATGTACTGCGGCAATTGCAAAAGTTAGTTCTAAAGAAAATATATAAAATTAAAAACCTGACATGTGTGTTTCATGTGAGTTCCTTTTTCTCAAAAAGCACAATTAATGCTGTTTTAAAATGTAAACGTTGGCCCCGTTGGACTGCATTTAAGCGCAGTGAGAAGCTGCAGATGGGTTGAAAAAATGGTCCTTTAAGGCTTAAACAGTAAAATAACAATCTGGTCTGGTCTACCTTCCCTCGGAGAACAACCTTCATGCGGGAAGGGGAGAAACGGCGGACCAAGCCATCACTCCCAGAGTCTGGCCCACTGAATGCAGCCCGGGAGTGGGAGATGCGGGTAGACCTCAGCCAGAGGCTCACCTTCCCACCCAAAATTGCAGTTACCAACCTGCGCCCAGATCTTGTCCTCTGGTCCAAGTCCTGCCGGCGAGTCTTTATCGTTGAGCTGACTGTCCCATGGGAGGAGGCCATCGATGAGGCATTCGAACGGAAGAGGCTGCGGTATGCCAACTTAGCAGCAGAGGCAGAGGGGCGGGGCTGGAACGTGAAGGTGTGGCCAGTGGAGTTGGGCTGCAGAGGCTTTGTAGCCAATTCCACCACAAGGCTCTTGAAGGAGGTAGGGATCAGAGGGCAGGCCCAAAGGAAGGCAATCAAAGAACTTGCCACTGCAGTCAAGCGGAGCAGTCACTGGCTGTGGCTGAACAATGGGCTGCCAAATAATCATGTTGGTGCCACCGTGCGACACACACTCAGGTCTGATCAACCTGTGGTGGGCCAACTTCGGCAGAGGGTGTCTTGTGATAAATGGCCGAAACACCCAATGAAGCTGAGGCACACAACTGAAGATGTGTCGCATTGGTGGCCCGTGATCTGTGCAAAAACTCACCCCACCCAAGATGACATTCCCAACCCTCTCAATTGTTGTGCTGAAAATTTAGGGATTTTAACTACTAGTCCTATGAAGAATCCTTACTTGGCAGCCCTGCGGCTGAACAAATAATGTCTCCATGGCAGCACCAAGGGCCTATCGACCCCCCACCTCCCTCACCCCCATGTGGTTCTCATTCATCCTGACCACCTACTGCACTGCATTTGGCCTCAGAGAAACCCAGAGACAAGAGGTGCCCAGAGCTGAAATCTCACTGACACCAAAATACCAAAAGCCTGCGGAGGGAAAAGTGAAACACTAACAGAATATCTCAAGCTTGGCGAGACGCGACCGGGTTTCCAAACTTGTGGGAAGTCAATGCACGCGTTAGACGTTCAAGACTTTAAATGACGGAAAACATAGTAATTGTAATATGGCTAGTACTGTATGTAACATACAATGCATTGTTTTAATTTTACATAAAATGCTTTCAAACTAGATATAATGCTGCAGTGTTGAGGCATAGGAAACTGCAATTACAATAATAATAACAACAACAACAACAACAACAACAACAATAATAATAATAATAATAATAATAATAATAATTTGTCCCGGCCGGCCGTGGTAAAAGGTCTTAACTCTTAAATTTAGAGGCTTCACTTCATATTGTATGTGTTTTATGTATATTTGTTCCTGTATTATATACACGATCAGCCACAACATTAAAATCACTGACAAGTGAATTGAATAACATTGCTCATCTCGTTCCAGTGGCACCTGTCAAGGATCTGCTGCAAACATCTTGGTGCCAGATACCACAGGACACCTTCAGAGGTCTTGTGGAGTCCATGCCTCGACTGGTCAGAGCTGTTTTGCTGGCACAAGGGGGAGCCACATAATATAAGTGGTTATTAATGGTGGTTTTAATGTTGTGGCTGATTGCACTTTTGTGCAAGAAAGCCTTTGAGCAGACATTTCAAAATGTCAAAGTGGCCAAAACACCTTTGATGGAACTCATTCATGATGGATGTCATTCATAAACGCCAAGGTTCAGGAATTGCTTCAATGTTGCTAAGCACGGCACAGCACATCTGGGGCTTTCAAATTAAAGCACCCATACAGGCTGGTGCTGCACCCTGAAAGCTGAGTTCTTACCGAATGATTACACCAGAGATGGGTAGTATCAGTGCGACAGCAGGTAGTGCTTCTGATGGGCTCTGAGGAATACGTCTCAGACACACACAGAACACAATGAATGTGAAGGGGAACGTACAATATCTTTAAATCTTTTCTATCCACAAGCTCTTCTCTCAATAATCCACTCAATTAGCCAAGCGTGGGCAGCTTCAAAGCCATAAAATATCCGCTGCTCAAAAACAAAAAAGGATTGTCGTAAGCTACCGTAAATTGATTATTTAGATTGTAAAAGTGATGCAGTTAAATCTTGCTCTGATTCATGATCCCATGGTGCTCCAGTTTTGACAGTTGAATGAATATCCTCAAGTTCAGGAAAACAAAAACAGATATTCAGTACAAACACACACGCAGGAAATGTAAAGAGCCACAAAAACGGAATATTTCACTATTGTTATATTATTATTTCGCTATTTGTAGGTGCATGTGTGAAAATACACAAAAACAACTTTTGTATGGATAATCATGTATAATATGTATGTAATAATTACTTTGCAACAGCTGCTCCTTTTGTGCACATGTAAACCTGTATTGCCCCTGCCATCTTGTCCTCCACAAACCCTTATAATTTTAGACAATCGTACCATATTTATTGCATGAACTACTTGTGTCCGTTTGGCTAGAAAATAAAGAAGGATTAGAATTTTCACAAATCACTGCGATCTTCCGCTTATTGCCTTTACAACGAAACACTTATCAACAAGCGCAACAACGCGATTTTGTTTGTGCACATATAAGCAAAAAACGTACACAAACACGGACACACACACACCGACAAGAAAGATTTGCAATAGCGCCGTAATCGGAAACACACAAGTGAACTGTAATGGGATTTATTAATCAAGAATGAAGAATGATTGTCTAATAGGATTAAGACACCCCCCCCCCCCAAAAAAAAACTACCCCTAAACAAAACAAAACCAAGACAAAATTGTACCCTGTGGTTCCATCAGATATCGCGCAGTTCTGTGAGAAGAACAATATCACAAACACTTCAGCGTTTAGACGAGGCATCTACAGTGTTGCAGGAGGCTGTGTATAGACCTTAATCTGTCGAGCCAGATGTGCAGCACAGAGACACCCTTTTTGTGGCGGAATGGATGTGACGCCGTCTAAAACGATCCAGGAAATGGTAAAGTAAGAAAGGGAGAAATGTGTGACGCCTTGCAAACGTGACATTGAATTACTCCTTTTCACGTGAAGTACATCTCAAGTGCTTTGGAACTGAAATTGGTGGCCGATAAGATTTCCTTTATGTACTGTATATGTTAAAGGATTGGTTAATTATTTTTCAACCAAGGCCTTATCAAAATGTGGCTTCCCATCATTTATCAATGTGCACTACCTCACTGAACTTGTGATGAAAGGTTTGGCTCCCTATGGAGAATTGACTCTTTACGAGCGACTGTAAAAAGATTTGTAACATTTTCTGACTTTGTTCATTTCATTCTGCTTGTATAACTAGAGTCCGAGGAATCTGTTGGCTCTGAGTTGTGAATGGAATTCTCACATTTCATTCTATCAACCTTATTTATTTCACTGGAATGCAAGTCACTCGTAAAGAGCCAAATCTCCAATAAGATCCAAACTTTTCATTGTTGAGCGCATTGCAGGGCTTGAGGCGTGTGCGTGCTTCAAGACTAACACACCAGGCAATTTGGCACAGCCTGCAGTCGCAGGGCGGAGTGCCGTATGTCCTATTGAATCCCTGTTTAGCTACACTGGCAGCGTCAGTCGCTTGGTATTTCTCTACTTTGGTCTATCTTTTCTTCAACTGCGCATGACTACACAAGCCTTTACCATAGAAACACAAGATAAAACTACAAATAAATGTTTTTGTCAAGACCATTTTTAAATACAAAGAACAAACATATAAGTAATACTTATAAGTAATGCAATACAGAGCAAACAAATCCCACTGACCAAATTCATCAATTACAGTTGTAGCTCACATTTCTATTATATTAAGTTATTAATGGCAGACTACTATAAAAACATTTTTTTATACCTTTTAACTGGAGAACTGAGGAGAACTTAAGTTAAAGTGTATGCAGAGATCATAGGGCATATTCTGAGACAAGATCAACATAATTTTGAAACAATAAGCAGAAATCAAATTTTGTTTTTTTATTACTACACCAACGCGCTCGGTGTAGTTCTCCCGTAATGGCTCTTCTCATGGCTCTTCCAAATCGATTCAGGACTCATTGCCTCTGCTTCAGATGCATGCATGACTCTCAGCTCTTTTTATCCACTCATCAAGAGTCTAAATTCATGAACTCCTGTGTGCCTGGCTGTAGTTACTGACTCGTAAAAAACCAACTGTTTTGGCAGTGTGACGCATGACAAAAGATTTTTTTTGCCATGAACAAATCTTTTGTCACTACTTTGGGGCGACATGGCGCAGAAGGTAGATCAGGTCGTCCAGTAATCAGAGTGTTCCTGGTTTGATCCCAGAACTCTCCTGGCAGCATGTCAAAGTGTCCTTGAGCCAAACACTGAACCCCCAACTGCTCTCGATGAGCAGATTTGCGCGTTGCACAGTTTCCATTGATGAATGGGTGAATGTGAGGGATGTATTGTTAAGTGCTTTGAGCGGTCCAAAAATTAGAAAAGCGGTATATAAAATGCAGTCCATTGAAGGATTTACTATTGAGGAACTTACTACTCTGCTGAAGCTTTTCACTGTGCCTAAATGCAGTCAAACAGGGCTTTAAGTTTTACACCTTAAAAAAAGGTTAAACCTCCTTTTAGATGTTATTTAGAACTACTACTGCAATAACTGTTAGTGTGGATAAAGCCGAAAGAGCTCATTTGCCAAATTACAAAAGAGTTCAGCAAATTCCCATTATTGACAAATAGTGAAAGTGAAGGGAAAGATAGGGAAACTGGCCCCTGAAGAGGCCTGTTGGAGAGTCAAAAATTGGAGGACGCAATCATTTTTGTCACAAGATGTCAAATCATCTTGTTTTACACAATTCTGCCTTTCCAGAATAGGCAGAATATGGTTGGCTAGCCCAACTACAGAGCAATTGGACGCCGGCATATTTTGCCTGGGAAGTTAATTGGAAGAACATGACCTTGGAGCAAATTTTCGGCTCCCTTGCTTCCAACAACACCAGCGTTAGTCATTTTTGTAATCCTGTTGATCTTGATGATGGACATCATAATATCAGCTGATCCAGCTGGATGTGGGACAATTAAATGTCACAGTATGTCACAAGACCGTGGGACATGCGTTGATGGGGCGAAAAGCAAAAAGTACAAGTAAAACGTAGAGAGAAAGAGAGAGACAGTGATTTGCTCTTTCAATGATATGTAATTAGTGCATGGAAATGAATCGGCAGCCATTCATTGTCGAATGTCACCTTATCGCCGATGCAGCATTTCAAGGACTGGCCTGCCATGACGCATGTGGGAAGACAAAGATGCCGAATGGAAAAAGCATTGAAAATGTGATGAGTGTCATGAAAAGAGCACAAAAGCCGTACATGAGGAAGGGGAGGAGACTTAAAGTGAGAAATCAAGGGCATGGCAGGTAAATCAGAAGAAGAATCGTCACACAGCACACCACATGCTTTGGATGGTGGCCGGTGAAATGAGGCCTCTGCATTTAACCCATCCTGGCTTGTCCTTCCTCTTGTGGCACAGCCAGGAGCAGTGGGCAGCATTCATGGATGCCCCCGGGGATGAGTGTCCATTGCTGGTCAGACGATGATGTGTGCATGTTTTTGGTGGGGGTTCTTACTGACGTTAGGTGGAGGAAACCCCATGTGAGCACGGGGAGAACACGCAAACTCCACACAGAAAGGTTCCTATTTGGGAGATATCCCACCTGGAGCACGGTGCCAACAGTGCCCCAGGGGGGTATTGAACCCAGGACCTTCTTGCTGTGAGACAGCAGTGCAATGCACTGCGCCATCGTGCTACGTGGTGCGGAGGCGCCGGACGGAGGGAGGGAGGCAGGTAAGCGAGGACGGAGGGAAGGGAAAATATAAAAAGGGCCAAAGCGTGGATGGAAAACAAAGGGATGAGAAGATAAAGATTGAAAGAGGAGATTTAAATAAAACGTGAAAGTTATGGAACTAGAATGAGGGATCTTGGAGGTGAGAAGAGCCACCCCGGGTCTACTGTTGGCACTAAGGAGATTGAACCTGGAGGGGGCTCTGGAAAAATCGATGGAAAGCCATTCAGGCCCACTTTGGGAGCAGACATCAATCATGGGGGCCAAAAGAAAACCATGTTGCAGAAATATCTGGAATATGGGAGTTTGTGAGCTCTGGTGTGTGTCTATAAGTGTTTGACAAATGTATTGGATAAGATCAGATTACAGTAGATTGGATTCAATTACATTAGAATAGATTAGACTGCATTAGACACAATAGGTCAATTGGATTAGAATAGATTTGATAATAATAGATAGATAGATTCGATTGAAATAGATGATATTTCATTGAATTAGATCAGAATAGATTTCATACTATATTAGATTACATTGGAACCCGTTGGATTGCATTGGGTGCCATTAAATCGGATTGGATTATATTCCAATTGTGGTAAAATTGTTGTGTGGTTGTGCAGTGGCAAAAAGTACATTTGGTGACCTTGTGTACCGGTAGTACTGATGACAACCACACCGACAAAAATGCATTCAAAAGTGATTAAAGAAGAAATACAGGGCACAACAGTGTATTTGCTATTATTTGAGCAGTTGACTTCAATACTGTACATACCAACATAAGTAACAAATGTACCATGGGGTATGGAGGAAAGTGTCTTCAAGGACCAGTCATTGCTTTTTTTCAACAATAAAAGTGAGAAGAATTTCAAAAAGTTTATTTGTCACGAGCGGGAAAGGCAGCCGCTTGAATCGTGGCACACCACAACTGCTGTCTCTGGAAGATGGCTCACAGTCTTGAAACGGAATGGGAAATTTTAACACCGTCTGCAGATTTCACTGGCGGCCTCTTCGTCCTTCTTGGAGTGAGTTAGAAGCCTGAGTGTTAAGAGAGGGTGACTTGACCAAACAGCCCTAAGCCTCACTCTTGCTTTCTCATGGCCATTCTCTCTCTCTCTCTCCCTCTCTCCCTCTCTCTCTCTCTACCTCATTCTTTCTCTGTTTTCTCTTGTCCCAAATCACTCCCTACACCCCACTCTAACCCCTAACAAAAATCGCACTCAAAAGTCTTACATTTTCGGGAATTTTGGGGCCCCATCTCACAATTACAGATGGTACAAGTGCGGGGGGGCTATTTGAGCCTTTGAAACAGAGACAATCTGAGTGCAGCAGGCCAAAAAAAAAAAAACCCTCTGTGAATCCAACATACATTGCGAATCCTGGAGGAGTTGGGAACAAGGGCGTGGCAAGCGATTAATTAACTTCACATAATTATTTGATACATAATGTTTTGTTACATGTCTAATTTGTCATTACCAATTACATTTATGTGGTTCGAAAGTCATGCCTTTTATTTTATGAATACGATTTTTAAACATTGTAAAAACATTTTCAAAATGGCCAATGACAATGGTATATATGGCCATGATCAGGAGGTAGAGCGAGTCGTCCAGTAAGCGGAACATTGCCAGTTCGATCCCGGGCTCCTCCTGGTAGTGTGTTGATGTGTCGTTGAGCAAGACGCTTAACCCCCTAACTGCTCCCCCGGCGCCTCTATATGGCACCCCACTGCTCCTAAATACGTCAGTTACTAGGATGGGTAAAATGCAGAGAAATTGCAAATTTCCCTGTTGTGGGACTAATAAAGGTCTAAAAAAGAACCCCCCAAAAAAAACAAGAAATGGAGAAAACGGGTGTGCACGAAAGCAAGTGTGGCACGCTGAGTATGCACAATGCCATTCCCTGCTACCCAAATGGCAAACTAGCCAGAATATTTAGTCTGAACATTTTAAGTCGGTCTGAAACCATAATATGTATCAAAAGGTATGTGCAAAGCACCAGTGTGGTGTACTACATCCGGTGAAATATCACTCTATAGAAACAATGCACGCTACGCTGACAAGAGTACCCCATAATGTATTGTGAGGTAAAAGTTTCTATACAGTGTTGTTGTCAACCCATCGTTCTTCTCCTCACACTCTACCACACGTGTAGTATGTAGTATGCCATTTCAGACACAGACTTCTTTACCCTTAACTCTAAAGCCCGTGCCTCAGATACATTAAGATATGAAGTCCAGTACTGCCAATTCCCCTCCGAGGAAAGTAGCTAGTGGCTGCTCTAAAAGTTCCTAGAAGTCACCAGACGATATTGTGTAATGTAAATACATGTGAGGTGACTGTGCCTTAATCGGAGAAATGGACAATCCTCAATTGTCTATTTTTGTGGCTTGTTGACGTTAAGAAGATAGATAAATAGGATAAACTGAGGCAAAGTAGACACAACTAAGTAACAACACAATTAAGAGAGTCTAATCAAGTGTGGAGAACAAGAGAAAGTCAAACTATTTTCATCTTAAAAAGGTGCCTATTGAAGTCGGTCCAAAAAGTACCCAAATCTACTCACAAAATCTCAAAGTTTGGAGCATTGTAACATTATATTTCCATATACTGTTTATTCTTAGTTAATTGTCTACTACCTTGTATGTCTCTTGAGCTGTCTATTACTTATCTTAATACCTTGTAATACAATGCCGTACATGCAGCTCATTCCATTTGGGTCCGTTTGATTTTGGTATACCTATGCACCGGTGTAAACAATTTACAATTTATATTTATAACCGTGCTGCAACATCTTTGCAAAACAGTCTCCATTTACTGGGGGGGAGGGATCCTCTTCCTTGGGACACATGGCATTCATGTGAAATTCGGGGTTGTCTGTCAGTGTTTGGTACGGCTGTTGAATAGCGTGAAATGTGCAAAGGTTTGAGTGAGGGACAGAAATCCCGGCAAATGGAAATGCACGCACACTCGAACACAAATTCTGCATCAATAGCACAGACCTCCCTAATCGTTGCAGCAAAAATCAGGTTATGGGTGCAAAACCCACTTACTTGTGCGACTTGTGGTCCGGGATGTTGGGGTCCAGGTTGGTGTGGTTGACAAATTTCAAGCTGTACAGGGCCATGACCTCTCTTCTCAGCGAGAGGAGGCTGTGGCAGAACTTCACTCCCATCTCCTCCAGCTCCCTGGTGCCCATCTGCAAACCCTGGATATGCCGTGAACACACACACACAAGACACACACAGACACACACACACAGACACACACACAGACACACACACACACACAGTAGCACGGGTTAAATTGTTTCTTTGCGGAGTGGGAAAGGACTCTCTACAAGACCTTGACACATGCACACACGTTTTGTACTTTCTTGCCATCGGGCATGCGCACGCACGCACACACACACGCAAGCACGCACACACACACACACACCTAGTGTTGTGTATTCATGATGCCATGAAGTAAACTGTGAAGGCTGTGCCAAACAAAGAAGAGAAATATGAAATTAACTAATCTATCTATCTAATCAGGAAAAAATACAAAAATATGTACAAGAAAATCTAAAAACTTCAGCAAAAAAATTTAATGAAAGCCAAAATAAACAATGTGTTCCCAGTAATTATTTGGTACATCAATATCGCTTGGTGTGTTGGTATTTCCTTTTAGCTTTTCAAAGGCATTCATCTTTTCTATTTTCAGAAGGTTTTCCAGATTTTTTACTTGTTTTCAAAATTATACGCAACAAAAATGGCATCTTAAACAAGGCAGAAGCCATGAATTGTGCATACACAGTGAGCATGCATAGCTCTCTTGTGTTAGTCTCTCTCTCTCTCTCTCTCTCTCTCTCTCTCTCTCTCTCGAAGCGGATTGGCAGAGACACGACTTGCATGACAAACGACAAACGATGGAGAGAGCTGTTTGTGTGTGTGTTCTGTTTGGCCTCTCTAGTCATATCCTCCAAGATGCCTAATGTATCAATCCAATCAGCTCAGTGTGTGTGTGGTAGTTGGACACAGCATTGGTTTTGGTGTGTGTGTGTGTGTGTGTGTGTGTGTGTGTGTGCCGTCCAGGAACATTTGTGTGAGGGACAGCTGTTCAATAATTGAGAGAGCGTTGGGGAAGGTTTACATGTGCAGGGTGTACAGCGATTGCCGCCTGTTCGCCTGAAAAACAGAAATCAATAGATGGACAGACAGGGAGGCGAGGTGGGGGGGTCGGTGGCAATTCCAATCACCTTTCCCCACTCCCTGTCACTCTCCATCTCCTCTCCTCCACTGTTCTGTTCTGTTCTTTCCGTTCTTTCTTTCTTCTTTTGAGAGCCTCCAGCCCTTGTTCTTGTCCTTCTGTCGTCACCGTTGGCTGTCTCGCCCCCATCTCTTCTCCCCAGCTCTCCTCCGCCGCTTTGGTTCTTTTGTTTCGTTCCCTTAGTCCCATCCCTCCTCGCGCCTTTTCTCCTCTGTCAGCCCCTCTCCTCTAACTCTCTGAATCCTCTTTGTCTCTCCGAAATTTCTCCCCTTCCTTCATTCCTCTTACCCTCTCCACTCTTTTCTTCCACTCTCCTCCTCTGCCCTGCTCTCTTCCACCTTCTTTGCCTATTCTACATCCCTCTCCCCTGCTCTGCTCCTCTTTCCTTTCTTCTTTTCTCCTCCCCTTCTTTCCTCCCCACCTGCTCTCCTACCCTCCTATTCCTCTCATTGTGTCCCACCCACGCTCCCCTCATCCCATTCCTCCTCTTACTGCCTCCACCCATCCTCCTTCTGCCATTCTTCATTTTGCACAAAAACCAAATGTTTTTCAACATTGAAATCAGACATCAAACCCAACACAACATCAGCTCACAATTGGCGAGCAAAAACCTGAGGAAACTGGGTAGAGCAGCAGTTCTCAAATGGTGGTTCTCCATCCAAAACTGGGTCATGGGGTCCATTTGGAATGGACCCACTTGGAGTCAAAGCAATTCAGTGGTTTACCTGTAATTGCCATTAGGCTCATCATGAGGTGATATTTGCGTTGTATTGCTTCCTAGATAAAGCAGTATTCCGCACAAATGCATTGTGAGTAACCACAGCATTCAATTTGCGAACTAAATTAGAACGGTTCTAATTCTTTAAATTACGTTTGTGTCCTGGCTTTATGACTAAGGACAAATGCATATCCTGAGGCCAGGGCAGTTGAGCACCTCTGGCGGGACAAAAGTTAATTTAACGGGACTATGAAGGGATGTGTTGGAAGTTTGCCTTGTATGTTAGAAGAAGAAACAAGAACCCATTGATCTTCCTTAACTGTTTTGCATGGGGGGGGCTTATTTACCAAATAGAGGGAGCCCTTCTTTGAGCAGCAAAACTTTCCTTGGAATTAACTAAGTGCTAATTTAAAAGTTGCCAGTCAGTTTGCAACAGGAATAAATCTCTGGAAAAAAACAGATGTAATAAGAAGAAGTGAAGATATCTCCCCTTCCCTTTCCTCTCCCACGTCTCTGGTGTCTCTCATATTATCACAAGTGTAAGGCAGGGGAAGCTGTACCCTGATATGGACTTAGTGCGATATTGCATGGGTAAAGGCTCTGCAATAAAAATGCACTGATTTAAATTTTGTTTTGTGTTCTGAATTAGGCCACCCGCCTGTCGTTGGAGGTTTACCTTAAAGGACGACGGACTTGAGGCGATGTCGCACAAGGCATTCAAAAGTCAAGGCTTTGAAGCTGGCACCCTGCAGGCCTCCGGTGAGCCTGCAGGGTGAAATGTCCATGCACACCGGTGACAGTTGGTCCGCACAGGGTTGTAGCATGGAAGGGGGGATAGCACCTGGCTATCCCCAGCTTGTGGAGATTCTGTCCTTTGAACAGTTCATTATTGAACATTGTTATAGAACATCATTGACCAGATTCTTGAACTTTAATTTTGCAGTAAATACTTTTTGTCAGTTTGGGGACAGCGTAGTTCACGGGGGATGAGAGGAGAGGTGAGAGCAAGAGAGGTCTGGGCTCAGTTTGGGGTCGTCGAGGATGAGACATGTCAACTAATGCAATACATTCATTCTGGCAGGCCAGAGAAGGAGCTACAGTGGACGGCTCATCTAGCTGCGCTGCAGGACTGAACGGTTAGGGAGATCCTTTGTCCTCACTGCCATCAGTCTGCACAACACCTTGCCAATTGTCAATAGCCAGGAACCAGTAGCTCTCTCTCTTTCTCTCTCCCTCTCTCTCAATAACTGAACCATTGGACTCTGTGCACTAGACACTATTATTTTCTTTGTGCAATAATGCTAAAAGACTAAAATGCTATGAAGCAATTGTATTTTTAACACTGTGCATACTGCATTAGCACTTTTTTTGTGTACTGTCTCTTATCTAAACTGTGTGAGCTACTGGAGACCTGAATTTCCCCAAATAGATGAATAAAGTATCTATCTATCTATCTATCAATCTATCCATCTATCCATCCATCTATCTATATACTTTACGATAAAATAGTATTTAATGAATACTAGTTCCCGTTGTCAGTTATTGGTTCTTTAAATTAACCAAAAATAAGAAAGGGCAATCGCAAATTATGAGCGCAACATAATGTTACATGTGGCATCACAAAAGGTAGAAAGAAAGAAAATCGTAACTAACTTTGAAGAACATATCTGTGTCAATATGTTCCCACTCAAGAACAGGATGTAAGAAAGGGTGGGATTGATCTGACATAACATTTGCTTTGTGTCTTTCTATGCATGGACCTTGATTTAGTTCCAGGCATAGATAGAGTGAGGCGCCTTGTGATTTGCTAACCTTGAAGGCCTGAGAAGCTGGTTATGTTTCCCTTGTATTTTAGTTTATTTTTAGGATGTTAAATCTCACTTTACGGAAACTTGTTTTGTGTGTCTAAGTGTATTTTCTTGAACATGTTTAGAGTAACAATAATATCACATTTTATTTCAAATGACTGTACAGTAGGAGCCACATGGTGAGGGCAGCTGGAACATGACGGGGCCCGGGCAGATGCGTGAATGGGGCGTGGCTGACCCATGGAGGGTGCCTGTCGGGTCCCTGCTCGGAACCTGCCTGTCATTATATCCCCCTCGATGACGTCATTTCGTGCCAGCGCCTGGAAACTCCCGGAGGCGGCATTTGTGGAAAAGCAGTTGCAATGCTTTATCTGTCCATCGGGGGAGCAGTGCTGCAAAACGTGAAGCAACTCGCTTATACAGGATAATCTTGCGTTTGTTTAATGGAAAATAGACATGTTTTGGAATGGAACATATGTTCTGTACATCTAATTGAAACAAGATATACAAATGATTTTAAAGAAGAACTGTTTCAAAGAATGAATGAATCAGTGTTTTTTTATTTATTGTAGATGTATTTCATTGAATAAAACAAATGAAAACACTGTTTAATTTACATAAAATAAATGTGAAAAATCGCAACAAATTTAATCGCAATACTTAAAGTATCGCAAAAGTCGCCATTTTGTGTGTTTTCATACTGCAGTAACTTTTTCATTGTTCTAAGGACTTTTTGGAGGAACCGTCTATTTTATTGTCTCCGCGCTGCAGGCACTACTGTAGTATCGATCGTAGTTCTTAGAACTCCGTTTTGAGCAACTTATACAGCTCCTGCTCCAGGACAGGGACTGAACCTTCTGTGATAGAAGTGATAGACGCTGTCTATCTAACCATTCAGTATAACACTGCATTGTTGTGGCTCACGACTATTTACGATGTCCACTATCAAGTTGACTCACTGTCATTATTGTCTGCATTTTATTTTTTTGTATTTTAGGTAAATGCTATTATATTACTTATACTACACTAATTCTTTCCATTTTCGATTTAAAAATGTTGTTTAAAAATTAACTGTTTAAATTCTCTTTAAATTCAGTTTTTAAATAATGTTTTATTTTAATCACTGCTATACCCTTATTTTACGTATTATATAAAGTTGAGTTGGCTCTGAGGCTAAGAATCCCATTACTGGTAATGATGCTTGCTTTAGTATTTGACAATAAACATGAAACTATAATTACATAGACCTAGTTTGAGTGCTCTCATTACAAAGCTATTGAACTTGGTAAAACGGCACCAATGCCAGTTTCTAGTCTCTTACATGAAGAACATTGAAAGACCTGATAAAATGCTTTGCATTATTTTTTTAGCATCTTTGAAAAGGAGGTTTAACTTGTTTATAAGGCTTAAACGTTTGCCCCATTGAACAGAATTTTAGCACAGCAAGAAGCTGCAGCAGAGTGGCAAGATTCCCCAATAGAAGACTAGCTCTGAACTGTTAGGTTTAATGGTAACATTTTAATTAGGCTTGGGTTAAAAAATAGCCAACCTAACATGCAATCTCTCAGCATGATCATATGAAACTTTAATAATCCTTTTTGGGCCACTTCCACTTTCAAACAGTAATGAAATGGCTCGCTATTTTTTGAATGTGGCTAGCAAGTTGGAGCGCATTTTGAAACCCAGGCCGCATAGAGATGTCCGGCATTTTGGACTAGAGCAGAAAAAAGGCAAAGGGCCGTCTGGTCATTGCATTGAAGTCTTCAGGTTGATTTGTACAAGACAACATCAGTCAATAAAGCCAATCCTGGTGTGGCTTTATTAAGTGCAAGGTGTGAGGGAAACATTAAACATTCATGAGAGGGGAAGATGATGCTTCTATCCCCCTTAATGCACGCGCACGCGCACACACACACACACACACACACACACACACACACACACACACACACACACACACACACACACACACACACCTGCACATAAACACTGACCTAGGCACTCAAAGGCAGGTGTGTGTACATATGTGTGTGTATACACACACATTCACACATGTGAAACACTGGTCCTACTCACCTACATGGACACACAAACATGTACATATAAACAGTATGCACACTCAATATATTTGTACTCAAACACATATATGAACCCAGACACAAACCCGCACATTGACCTACACCTACACTGTATATGTGACTCCACCGCATATTTTAGGGTCACATTTTGAAATTTTACATTTTTATTTTATGTGTAATGTGAAAGTGTAACATGGGAGCTTCAACATAAGGGGGAAATTTCTGGAAGTCAAGCAAATATTTTTGAATCTATGACTTATTAAAAATGTAGGGTTTGAAAACAAAAGTTCTGAGGAATCAGGCTTTAAAGTTTTAGAAGCAAGCAGCACCAGAACTTTGCAGTGCTAAATACACATTTAAAAACACGATTACTGCTTTAAATGATTACATTTGGATTGTGCTGTACTCCTTCAATGAAATAATGTTGAATATTTTCATAATTCAAGTTAATCCATTAATTTTAAGTTTATGTTATGTTTTATTCATTCTAAGTTTATGCTCTCTATACTAGCATGTCTACTCTATACTAGCACTAGGACCACAACAATTCCTAGAATGCAAATAACAGTGTCCTCCCAGCCATTTGTATTCTCGGATTTGCTGTTTCCTGGGAGCACCTTGCGCTGCCGCCTCCTGCTGCCAGTTCCGCAATATGACTGCGAGCTTCTGCCACCCTCTTCTCGTAATCGATAACCACACGGAGATGATGTTTTCACAGAGAAGTGACATTTTATTTGTTGTTTCTTCAAAACATTGCTTATGGAGGCGCTTCTTTTTCGTGTCCTGAGGCGGCGTCAGTGTCAGTTTTCTTATCAGGCGAAGAAGACCTGCTAGTCATTCGCGAGTGCATACAATTTATTGTATATCTTCATTTATCAAAATGGTGCTGACTTCACATTACTCGGAATATTGAAGGATGATCTTGTTCTGCATGTTTGCATTAAAGGGAACGGTAAGATCGCCGTTTGTTCAACAAATTGTTGCTGAGTACAAAACTAACACTGATGGAGCACGCAGCATCGACTTTTTAATATTTATCTACTATTTAGAAATATAATTCAGTTTTGAAAATACATTGAGTGATAGAAAACTACTTGAGGAACATAATCTTCTATAACCTAATTTTTGAATCGAATTTCCAATGTTTTTCAAGCCCAGCCAACAGTACAGAGGTGGGAAATGTGTCGGTTTGGGATATGGTGGGTCACATACGTATATGCAGTATGTGCATATACCTCATACAAACAAATACACATAAGCTCAGACACACGCACACACACACACACACACACACACACACACACACACACACACACACACACACACACACACACACACACACACACACACACACACACACACACACACACACACACACACACACACACACACACGCAGTAGGACCCAGCCCCCATCTCACTCTCTCTCTCTCTCTCTCTCCTCTCTCTCAAACAGTCCAACAGTAGCTGTTTCTCTTTCAATATCTTGCCTCGTTCCCCCTCTGGCTTTGCAACTTCATACGAGATGGACTATTTACATCCTCAGCGCCGCAGGAGGTTAGGAGACCCACACGCATTCAAAAATATACACACACATAATGCATTTCATTAGATAAAGCAGAGCAGCGGTTATGTTTGCCAATTTATCTCAGGAGATCTTTCGTATGAAACTGATCCATGCCACAAATGTAAAACCAGTAATATTTACGTGTGTGTGTGTGTGTGTGTGTGTGTGTGTTCATAATAATTAGGTAAATAATATTAACAGTTCAAAGCAGATTCCTCATGATTTACTTACAAGTTAATTTGGAGGAGACTGGAACACAGCCACCCCCACCCAACCGCCCTGAATTTCTGATGTTTCAACTTATCCCCCCCCCCCCTCAAGGAGATGTACAGTAAATAATTCATGGCTGCACCCTTAGATGCACCGGCTCATCAAAAATACAACTATTTCTCTGAAGTGTGCGATCAAAAAAACTAACAAAGCTGCGATCGCTCCTCAATTTGGCTGGTGCTGCCACTGACGCATGTGCGATGTGAGAGCTTTGTGAAACTTTGTTCCACCGTGGAGACTGAAATCCAGAGCCTGGATCGGGCCAGTGGGCATCGCTGCGGCCTGGCAAAAAGACAAACTATCTACGCTCCATGGACTCCTGGACTCCAGGTTGAACACAGGTTTTGGAACAGGGCTTTGGGAATCATTTTTTCTTTCCTAGGTCCGAATAATAATGACATACACAATAACATACGGGATCTGATGTTAAATCCCTTGTAATGGGGCACACTTCCTTTCATCTGAACCCCCTTTGACGCCTGCGAACATTTTGGGGCAGACAACAGAGATTAAGACCAGACAAGGCTGAGAGGAGATAGGAGTAGAGGAGGAACAGCTCCTCCATTGTTTCCCACTCACACCCTCTGGACACCCACTGCTGTCGAATAGACCCAGCCAAATGGTCGACTCACTGACTGTGGATGGTTCTACAAAGACATTCTTTGTTTGGACTAAACTAATGTCTAAAGCAATATATGATCACCATGATATTTTTCACTAGCTGATTTCGTGAAGAATGATACTATTCTCAACTTGGAGGGAGAGGAAATGGTAGAATTAGAAATGTGGTGGTTAAAGGTGATGAAGCTGTTGTACCATTTGTTGAGCTTGGACTCCCCCTGGCGTCCACAGACGAGACCCAACTAACCTGTCAATAATGCGTGTCTATAGCTTCGAAGTCGTGAATTATATCATGTCTCACCTGTTTTCATTTTAGCAGTGCTCTGCATGTCACACACGCATATTGTCCTCACTCCAGTAAGAATAATCTGCATGCTAATAAACCCCCATGCAGTCCGCCCAATTGCGTCAATTTGAAAGGGCCCAACCGTGAGTGCCCAAAAATTCGCTTTCAAATCTCAGATGTACACCAAACTCTCTCGGTTGAGCCATCAGCGGCAACAATGGCCATTAGTGTCTGAGAGTTAAATATAAGTCATGTCATACGCATCTGACCAGGGAGGTGGGCGCTTGGTAACCCAACGTGAACTTTCTTCCGCTTCTTTCAAGATTTATTTGACAGATCTGAATGTAATACCTGTATTAAATGGTTGAATGAGACAGGTTGCACAAAAATTATGCTAGGAAGTTGGAACGCACCTACATCGAAAGGGAATGCAGTCCCTCTACAATGGACCAATGGGAACCTCTCGACAACTCATTTCTTCTTTGAGGGAAAAAAAACAAGCGAGATGCCGCTGTCTGCCAGTTGTCTTCCCACAGAGACTCCAGCTCTCTCGTGACTCCCTTATCTACAAAGGTACTTTACATTCCTTGGCCCGATGCCACGCAGACTTTCTTTTTTGTTTTTGAACATTTTAGGAGCCACGACTTCCCTGGGTCGTCGAGAGCCCCAAAAACACTTTTTATACGTTAAACCTTCCACCTTCTACCCCAATCGATGCTGAGTCGGGTGCATACCAACCATCGTGTCAAACCTCGCTGACAGACCCCTCGTTTTAATAATGCCTTTTTCTGGCATAGTGTGGCCACACAAATCCGATAATCTAGTTATTTTTGGACGAACCACCAACCCTGTGTTCGAACGAGCATGCCGGATTTTCCGAAGCAACCGACTCCAACCACCAACCCACACTCACTCCGAGCCCCAGAGGATCCCAGCCGAACAATCATCACTGCATCTGCTGTTCCAGACAGAATAGTACGTGAAGATCCACAATATTATTCAGTACCCAACTTGATACTATAACCATCAGTGCCCAGGAGTGAAACCGGTTAGCCCGGGATTCCTTCCGGTAAGCTTGTCTGGACACAGACCTCTATCGCCGCCCATGCGGCCATAAACTGACTTTTAATTTTCCAAATTGTAATACAAAATTGGTGGCGCCCAAGTAAACTATAAATATTAATTATAGGTCCTCATCACGCTACACTCTTGTGATGATAATTTCACACACTCGTCACTCTATACTTAAGGACAGTACCTCAGGGCGTGTCGCCATCAATCTCTCCAAACCAGCTCCAAATGTTTTTGTTGACTACCAAGCTGCCACAACCACAATTTATGATAATGGGCCATAACTACTGAAGAAAATGATTATTGCTTTTATCAATAAAAGTACATATATATTTATACATTTTCCAAGGCAAGGTTTTATAATTTTGTTTCGGACATTGTGTGATGGACTGCGGTCCAGAGGTTTCCTCGCCCCTGTTCTAGAAGACACTCATCCTCCTGTTTAATGTCAATGAGCCCTCACAGAATAAACAGAAAATGACATATATTGAAAACTAGAATTAAATTAAGAAAATATATATTTTTATATATTGAAGGACTCCATAGATTTTGCAATATATATCAGTGTATTGTTATTGTTCTTCAGCAACATATTCAAAACATAACATCAACTATTTTCTATCATTTAGATGTATCTAAAAAATAATATTAAAATCTATATCTGTTTTAAATATTTGGTTCTACATTTTTCAATCAATTGATAGCAGTAATATGTCTTCAATATATTTTAAATATACTTATATGATATATTATATACTATTTATTATATGTTTTAACAAGTGCTCACACATATTTAAAGTAATGCCAAAATAATCATAATAATAATAATAATAAATAATTATATATATATATAGCACCATACATGGAAAGTTTGTTTCTGTTGCATAAGATTCGACTTCTATGATTGGTTGATTTCTGTAATAGGTCAATGCCATTGCCTATTGGTGAAAATAAACAAAAGTGACCATTTCATCATTAAAGTTTGTAGACCGTAAGCTTCTTCTTGGAGAAGTTGACTCTTGTGTACTAAAGGTAGGTCAAACATAAATTGTGAGCATCAGCTGAATACGACCCCATTCCTGCTAATGTCGATTTAACATTGCAGAACTTACATGAAATGTGGCCACAATTCATCACTGTCATCATATGTGACAGTTAGTCAAATAATCCTAAGTACTTTTTTATGTATTTCCACTAGACCACCAGCAGTGGTTTAGTTATAATAAATGTGGACTGTTGTGAAATGAATCAAATATTATCAAATTAAATGTGAATATGATTTGACTTGCCAAGACAGGACAAACTAACATGAAAGAGAGCACATGTCTTCTGTAGGACTGGAAGTTAATTCTCTGTTAGGCCCACGGCCTCCCAGCGCCACTAGAAGCCGCCCTTGCCCCATCTGCAGCTCCCTACTCGAGCCCAATTGCAGACACCTGGGATCAATTACCTGTATCACTCTCACAGTATTTAGTCTCAGCTTCCCAGTCATTCCTTGCCAGACCGTCCACTAGCTTACCCGAGTTGTACAGCTGCTGGCTCCCTTCCAAGTTCCAAGTTCCTAGCTCCTAGCTCCTAGCGCTTGTATCTAGTTCCTAGTTTATGTCTCGTTGTCTCGTCTTCCTCTTACCTGCTTGTCTCCTCTCGTCGACCCAATCTGTCTCTCCAAATCCAGCCAGCCTGTCTTACATGCCTGTCTCCGCTCATCGACCAAGGCTGCCCGTCCTTCTCCATCCAGCCTGGTTCCCCGTCTCTCCACACAGATCCTGGACCCCTTCTCCTGGTCACCATCGTCCCTGCCCAGCCCTGCTCCATCCCTACCTGACCGGGTTCCCCTGGCCAGCTCCACCGTCCAGGCTAATAAACATCCTTTGCCTGCCTTCCGTCTCCCTGTGTCATGCGTTTGTGTCTCTCCTAGTTCTGGTCGTGACAGTACGGTCAGGCCAGGAAACCATGGACCCAGCCGACACAGAAGGGCTCCGCCGCGCACTCCGGGACCAAGGAGTGTTGCTTGGGCAACGTGACCAGGCCCTCCGGGACATCGCGGAACACCTCCGGACCATCTTGGCGCCCGTCAGCAGCCTGCAGGGTCCTCCGGCCCCCGTGGCCCCCCCTGCTCCTCCGACCCGCCCTCCTTTCCCCACCAGGGCTCCCAGCACCTCTCCCGTCCCCTGAGCCCCACGTTCCGGCTCCAGCGCCTTACGAAGGCGATTTCGGCACCTGCCGCACCTTCCTCGTGCAGTGCGTGGTGGTTTTTCAACAGCAGCCGTCGTCGTACGCCTCCGATAGTGCCCGCATCGCGTTCCTCATCTCCTGCCTGAGAGGGGCGGCTCTCGGCCAGGGTTCCGCGGTCTGGAGTCAGGGGGGCCACGTGAGTCTCTCCTACGATCTGTTCACGCGCGAAATGAGGAGCGTCTTCGACCACCCAGTTTGCGGCAAGGAGGCCGCCAGAAGACTCCTCTCCCTCCACCAGGGTTCCCGTAGCGTCGCCTCCCTCGTCGTTGAGTTCCAGACTCTAGCCGCGGAAAGCGGCTGGAATGACGGAGCCCTGCAGGACGTATTTCAGCGAGCCCTGAACCACGAATTGCGGGACGAGTTGGCCCGGCGGGACGAGCCCACGGACCTGGACCAACTAGTGGAGACCGCCATCTGCCTGGACAACCGGCTACAGGAGCGCCAGCGCGAGAGGGGGGGGGCGAGACTCCAGCCCGCGCCTCCCGCCTGGGCGGGCACGCACCGGTCTCCAGCGCCTACTACTCTTGGGCGCCTCAGAAGTCCCCCAACTCTCTCCGATGCCGAGCCAATGCGACTTGGTCGCTCCCGGATCCCCTCCTGAGGAGCGAGCACGACGCATACAGACCGGCGCCTGTCTGTATTGCGGCCGGCTGGAACACCTCCAAGCCACCTGCCCGGGCCGGCCACGAGAGGGCGACTCTTCGGTAGAGTTATGTTCCGGTCGCCCCAGCTCCAACCCTCTCTCCCGTCCTCTGCTCCCAGTTACCCTCTCGTGGGGCGATATAACACTCTCTTCCTCCGCTCTCATAGATTCCTGGGGCGGATGCGAGTTTTCTCGACCGGGGACTAGCACGCCAGCTAGGGCTGACACCTGTCCCTCTCCCCGCACCGCTCAAGGTCAAGGGGCTGAACGGGTAACATCTGACCCGGATTAACCACCAGACAGTCCCCCTCAAGCTGCTACTCTCCGGCAACCACCGTGAGTCCTTGAGGTTCTTCCTCATAGATTCCCCACTGAACCCCGTGGTTCTGGGGTACCCCTGGCTCCAGACCCACAACCCTCAGATGGACTGGCGCTCAGGCAGCGTGAGCTCCTGAAGCACATACTGTCATGCCCACTGCCTCCGCTCGGCTTCAACCCCGCTGCCGGACGCGCCGCCGGGGGACCCCAAGAGCCCTGACCTGTCCTCGTTTCCGTCATAATATCTGGACCTGGCCCCGGTCTTCAGCAAGCAGGGGGCGCTATCCTTTCCACCTCATCGCCCCTACGACTGCGCAATCAACCTCCTGCCAGGCGCCCCCCTCCCCTGCAGTCACCTGTATAACGTCTCCCGGCCCGAACAGGAGGCCATGGAAAATTACATCCGCGACTCTCTCGCTGTCAGGATTATTTGCCCCTCGTCTTCTCCGCTAGGCGCAGGGTTATTCTTTGTTGCTAAGAAGGACAAGACCCTCCGTCCTTGCATTGACTTCAGGGGACTTAACGACATCACTATCAAAGACAAGTACCCCTTGCCCCTGATGGATTCAGTCTTCGTCCCCATCCAGGGTGCCACCCACTTTTCCAAGCTTGACCTCCGCAACGCTTACCACCTGGTCTGAATCCGCGACGGGGATGAGTGGAACACCACGTTCAACACCCCGCTCGGACACTTCGAGTATCTAGTAATGCCCTTTGGCCGGTCAAATGCCCCAGCGGTCTTCCAGGCCCAAATTAACGATGTCCTCCGGGACATGCTCAACTCATTTGTCTTTGTGTACCTCGACGACATCTTGATTTTCTCCAAATCCCTCTCCGACCATGTAAAACATGTACGCCTGGTGCTGCAGCGCCTCCTGGAGAACCGTCTGTTTGTTAAGGCCGAGAAGTGTGTCTTTCATGTTCCGTCAATTTCCTTCCTGGGATTCATCATTGGCCGAGGGAGGCTGGAGATGGACCCCAAGAAGGTGGCCGCCGTGTTGGAGTGGCCAACCCCAGCCAATAGGAAGCAGCTCCATCGCTGTCTCTGCTCGTCGACCAAGGCTGTCCGTCCTTCTCCATCCAGCCTGGTTCCCCGTCTCTCCACCCGGATCCTGGACCCCTTCTCCTGGTCATCATCATCCCTGCCCAGCCCTGCTCCATCCCTACCTGACCGGGTCCCCCTGGCCAGCTCCACCATCCAGGCTAATAAACATCCTTTGCCTGCCTTCCGTCTCCCTGTGTCGTGCGTTTGGGTCTCTCCTAGTTCTGGTCGTCACATTCTCTCTGTTACGAAAATATCATATTTCAAAGTGAATGCGTTTATCTGGCTGCTTTGAACTAATTAAGGGGAAAGATAGTGTGCTACTAATTACCTTTATTACTGACAAACCACAATATTGCAGCAAATCACCTGCCAAGACACTAGTTGAAAATTAGCCATGCAAGCTAAACTTACACATTTACAGAAATGTTTATTAATATGCGTTGTCCCTGTAAACTAAACATTAGTTACACATTACACACTAAGTACATTAAAGTAAATGGCTTTACTGGAGAAATTGGCCAGTAAAGCACCAAACAGAATGTAGGAGTGGGGTACCTAGGACATCAAAGAAACGGGACCCGTCCTTCAGATCAGTTTTATACTCACCCCCTCTATCCCACTCTAGGTTAGCCAAACACAGCACATTGACAAGGTGTTCTTAAGAAGATAGATTATAACAAAGCATATTATATTATTGTTACTACCATGTGTATCTTCAAAATGTATATAACTATGTGTACAGAAGACTTTAAAGGTTGTGTTTTAGCACATTTAGTTGTTGGCACACACATTTTACCCCTGACCATTTTCCTGATAAGTCACATATTTTTTTATAATGCCTCTATGTTTTTTTTTTTGTTTTGTTTTTGCTTTTTTATTTGTATTATGTGGCTTAAAACCCCCCCACCCCCCCAAAAAAGAAAATCACTTTGGTTGTTTGTTTTGCTTTCAAATGGAAATTAATTAACACAAACTATGGCACCATCAAGTAACTTTGGCAAACATATGTTGTGTCAATGACACAAATGTGGGTTAGAGAAGAAGCAAGAAATGGGATAAAAAGGATCCAGGTCCTTTAATGCACATTTAAATATTCCATGTACGTTACCACTTTTCAAATTTTCTTCACATTGGCTATTTGAAAAAATATATATATTTATATATACACACATAAATATACATATACATGACTATAAATACATGCCCACTGTATTCTATATTCTATTCTAAATGCGTAGTGTTCAATTCAATTCAGAGAATTCTGCAAGCTGGTGTTTAAGCGCGACTTTCCTTTGGTGGGGGGTGGGGGGCAAACTTACATCAGAAAATTGGAAATTATAGCGCTTTACACTTGCTCATATGGCAGACGAGGCAAGTCTTTCCGTCGCGACGGGCCAGGAGGGGAATGCAGGTGACTCGGAGAGATGAGACAGCGGGGGGGCGGGGGGGTGAGAGAGGAGGGGAGTGTCAGAAGATGGGAGCACGGGGAGGAAGCGAGAGAGTTAGGAGGGCGTGGGATCTTCAAAGGGGACGAGGAGAGGAGGATTTACATAACAAAGATACAGCTCTGATCAGAGGGAGGGAGAAGGTGCTACACAGCCATTAAAGCAACAGACAGACAGCGGGAGAGATAGAGAGGGAGAGAGGGCACGCGCCCAAGAGAGAAAGAGTAAAGATTTGTTTTCGTTTTCATTTTTCCACTTTTATTTTAAAATGAAATGTGTGCTTTCATCCTATTACTTACCTTTCAGACGCTTTGGTGAGAGAGAGAGAGAGAGAGGGAGAGAGAGAGGGAGAGAGAGAGACACGCTAACTCCCTCACAGAGGGGGGGAATCATTTTCACAGCTTTCTTACTGTCATGGCCATTATCTTTGTCTCTCTTGACACAGAATTCCTTAGTTCCAATTCCTGTTCCACTTTTAAAGGTCACACACACAGATACTGTATAGGCAGCACATGTGTGAACACACTGGCACATACACACACATACACACACGTACACACACGTACGCACACACACACACACACACACACACACACACACACACACACACACACACACACACACACACACACACACACACACACACACACACACCTTGTATATTCCCTGGTCACAGCCGTTGTAGGTGCTCTCCATAGTGTAGCTCCGAAGGACCCCCATCTCGCGCCACACCACCACCCTGGCAGTGGCTGAGCGGGACTTCTCCACCTGTGTAGATCAGAGGGAAGATTCTAATCTAGAAACGGGTAATGTCCTAGGAGGAAAAAGGAGAAAATACTTCATTGGCATTATTGTTATTACAATTATTACCAGATAGTTGCAGCTGTTAAAAGAAAAGGCCGGAGCGATCCGATCTAAGGTCTTGGGGATGGTCTGGAAAATGAGAGCAAGAGAGAGGGGGAGGGAGAGAGAGAGAGGGGGAGAGAGAGAGAGAGAGAGAGATAGTGAGATAGAGAGAGAGAGATCAGTGCAAAGATCAGTAAATCAGATCAGAATAAGAACAAAGGTTTCTCAGTTATTTGTTCTGCTTCTGAGTTGTTATACTACAGTTGGCAGACCCAGAATGTCCCAGACTTCCCTTTCCTATTATATTAAGTACTTCAAACCCCTCTTAGAGAAACAACCAACACTGCAGACTGACAGGAGAATTTATTAATAGGAAAGGCCTTCTTGCCTAAGACAGATGTAAGTTACTTCTTTAGTTAGACGTTCAGCTAAACGTCACACCAATGAATCTTTGTTGAATTGAATAGAGAGAGCGAGTGAGAGAGGGAGAGAGAGAGAGAGAGAGAGAGAGAGAGAGAGACTAACACAAGGCAGACGCACCTCTTCCGTTAAGATTGGCCGACTGGTTTCTATGGTTACAGGGTTGACAACAGACCGACAACAACACACAATCGCACAAATCGTTCGTTACTAACGAAAGAAGCCTGAGCCAAGCGGCATAAAAACAAAGTGTTCCCGCGAGTGTTGTTGATTGTGGACTGACTAGTAGAATTTCAGAAAACGAGCAAGGATTTTGCGCCAACCAGTCACTGTGTGTGACTGGGTTTACCCTCACAGATATTACAAATTTATTAAAAAATGCACACGCTCTTATTTCACGCTCTAACTGTTTTGGGGAGAAGAGGCAGGATGCAAGATTCCGTTATCTCTTTGGATAGTGCTTCGAAGCAACGTCTGACCTCCTTGGTCAGACACGTATGACGTGACTTATATTTAACTCTCCGACACTAATGGCCATTGTTGTTGCTGATGGCTCAACCGAGAGAGTTTGGTGTACATCTGAGATTTGAAAGCCAATTTTTGGGCCCTTACTGTTCTTGAGCTATTCCGGAGAAGCTTTCCTGAATCAACATTGCCTTCTACAGCCAAAGTACTCTTACCAAATAAGTCGATTCTATGGAAAGATTTTAAGTCTGTCCTATAAAGCATAGGTCTCACTTGGCTCTTGAGATCCACACGTCTGTTATTGCCTGAAGTGCAAAAGTAAGTAAAAGTAAGTAGGAAGAAGAGACCTAGCCTTGAACCTCCTGGACATCATAGTCAATGTTCAAAAATGTCTTGTTAATTCCTCTCCATTCAGCCTTAAGTTCCCTATTCAGCAAATCCACGAAAATTAATTTGACAGTCCTCAGAAGTGCCCGAATGGCCCCGCAACCTCAACACTATCAATTACTACAACTAACTACAACAACTATCATCACAACAAAATGAATGGTGGATTTACTGCATAGTGTGTGTGTGTGTGTGTGTGTGTGTGTGTGTGTGTGTGTGTGTGTGTGTGTGTGTGTGTGTGTGTGTGTGTGTGTGTGTGTGTGTGTGTGTGTGCAGCTGAAGTATCCAACCCTATATCCAGGGTCCTCTCTCAGTCCAACGGTGTCCACAGTGGAGCCAGACTGCCAGAGAGTCTCCTTGATACTGCAGCCGTAAAGGAAAACGTTCTTCTTCCTGGAGTGGCCGTGGTAGTCACAGAACACCTGAGTGAGAAAATAGAAAGAAAGATAGAGAGAGAGTCAGTATAGGGACACATTTTAATCAGATTTAAAGATTTGGTTTTTTGCCTCATTTTTTGTTTTATGTTTTTTTGTACTAACCAGACGTCATATAGATCGATTTTTGTTTTCAAAATCAAAAATGTTTTTCGAATTTCAGAGATTCCTGCATCATTATGTGTGGAAATGACAAAATACACGCATTGCATTGCATGCGTTTCTATATGTACGACAGTTCTATACACACTTCCCATACATTTATTTGAAAAAATAAGCTTCAACGAAACAAACATGAAGAACAAAATCCATTGTTTTCAAATGGATGAGAATGGGGCATTGCCATTTCAAGGCAATGAACGAAACCTACTCTCAACCCATGACCTAGCGTATTGCTTTTTGACACAGTGGTTTTCCTCTATTGATCAAATCACCTTTTGCTTATGTCAGGTTGTGTTGGCTAAAAAGTAAAAGCAGTTTGAAAATTGGTCCTAAAGAAGGAGAAATATGGAATACCTTTGACATCCCATCACAGCACCGAAATCTTTACATCTTACTGAAAACCTTAGAATGGGTTTGCCCCCAATGTTTCGAGGAAGGGTTGTGCTGTAGTTGTTTTAATTGAATCCCTTTCCCCTGCGTATTATGGCCATGGACCTGCTTATAGCAAAGGTTTTTTTTTACGGCATTATTAGGACTGTCAAAGTTAACACATTAACAAACACAGTCAATCACAAAAGATGCTATATTTTGTGATGGTATCTATTTGGTATCTTTGGAACTTGCTGTTACAGTAAAACTCACACATGAAAGTCCTGATTGTAAGGCCTTTTTTTACAGCAAGTGCTAATTGTCAATCGACCCGATATGACTCACCATTACAGCTCCATTCACTTTTAATTTTGTTTTATTTAAGTTAAATTTCATTGTTCTGCCCCAAGAAGCCCCTCCCCCAGTCTGGGTTGTGACATCAGAGCACTGTGATGATAGTATGACATCAGAGCAGACATAGACAGATGGACAATCACGCAGACACACAATCCATCTGATCACGTCCCAGGATGATCATCTCTTCCATCGGCCACTGCCCTTGAGAAAGCACAATCTGTGAGTTCATACGTATACAATGACAACGTATTGTTATCTACATCTGCATAGAGAATGGTCGTTGAGCTGCATATTTCTGTATTCCACAGTTTTACACGTCTTTCATTAAAGATAACCAAAGTGAGTCAAAGTCTCTGGGTACTTATTGGAAGAGTGTTTAGCGCGCTGTATAGCCACGTACGGCTTCACGTGGTGAGGGCAGTAGTTGGTTGTGAGCTTAATTTCCATGTGGTGTTCAAGTGCTTTTGTCACCGTCTGTGTATAAGTGGTAACGTGGGTTAATGTTTTAATTCTGTGCATTGTATAGGTTCTAGGTTTTGGAGTTGCGACGTTTCAGTTTTTTAGTAAGTGTATATTCATCCATAATTTACAAAAGACACTAAAGAAGCACTGTCATTTTTGACAGTTTAAAGAGGTTGCTACCTGTATATATATTTCTTAAAAACAGAATTTTACTGGCATTAAGGTCTCCACTTAGAGAAAAGCCGAATGACAGCAACATAACTTCAAATGTTGCGATCGATCGACGTTAGCGCTGTTCAACACCTCTGCTCAGTTTACGGAAGTGAGGTCACCCTCTCTCACTCGCTTGGGAAAGACGTGCGGACGCACCGACGAAGCAACAAGGAATTAGAAAGAACGTAAGAGAGAGGAGAGGATGGAGAGGTAGCGCGGTGAATGATTGATGACGAAACCTGAGAAAAGTTTAGCTGAAGACCACGTACATTTCTGGCTTAATCCCAGTGTATTAAGGTGAATGTGTAGTACGAGTGTCTGTTAAACTAACGTCGGTGAATCGCTAGATCAGCGGATGCCTTTGCCGACGGACTTGTGAAGGACTTTTTCAAGTGATTCCTAACGAGGATTTCACCTCCGCCACTTTTACTTTTTCAGACCACAACCTGTTTTACAGGGTTTACTTTAGACTTGTGAGTTGGACTTGTTTTCCCCCCTCTGCCAACGACTCTTTCGGCAGCACTGCACCCGAGCTAAGCACAGGCCTGCAACGGTATCCATCTACACGTGTGAGAGAGTGTGTGAGTGTGAGTGTGAGTGAGTGTGTGTGTGAGTGTGTGTGTGAGTGTGTGTGTGTGTGTTGGCCCACGGTTCTGGTTAATGTCGGGCTAGGTAGTTAAATTGACCTGTTTGATATTGGGAAATAGGTGTAAATTGGTGTTATTGATGTTTTTAGTTTTTTTTTCAATTAAAAGGGTAGATATTATTTGTACATATAAAAAGCAGTCAGTAAACTGTTACTTATTTTCATTCAAAAGAGTTTCCTGGGTTTGTTATGAAAAAATTAAAAAAAAAAAGTCTAGCCAATGTGAATAGAGACTGAAGTTTTGCATTTACTTTGTTTATTAGTAGGGTATTATAAGTTTCACCAAACACAGGTAAACCTTTCTGGTAGCTACCTTAGAAACGGAACCCAAACACCCCAAACACAGTGTTGGTGCGCTACAGATATATTCTAGGAAAATAAGAATTTTTAATTTGTTCCATCTTCATTTACTCTGGAATGGAAATGGCTTTGTGTTTACTGGCAATAGATCCATATTCCCAGCACCATGCACAAAGACCTCATGGTTGGCAATATATAAAAGAGCCTAGGGTACAAGTGGTTTTAAGAACCAATGAAGTGCTTTGTTTCCGCTTAAATACCATCTCTGGTTTACACATTCTCCTGTCTGCCTTTCCCCACTCCTACACAATGTGAGCCACTTCCTTCTTAAGTGCTTGAGAAGTTGTTTTTTTATGGTCATGTATGGCAACAGTTGGGTAGCTAATTGTGTGAATTTACCCTCAGACCTCATCAGTCTGATTCGAAAGTTAAATTAGCCAATCAACCTCATTTTTTTTACATACCTGTCTCATTATGCTTCATGACATGAAGGTTTCACCTATTTTGGATTCGTCGCCAAGACAAGCACACGCAGCCACACACTCTTTAGCTTTCTATTTAGGTGATACACCAAGTGCAGGTTTTGTGAACTTAAATAGGAATAATTAGCCATTAATTTAGCTGCTCATTAGGGCTCCATTGATTTGAAGAACGCCAATTGTCCGTGTTTGAGAGAGAGAGAGAGAGAGAGATTTAGTAGGACGCATGTAAGAGCAATAGGAAAGCAGAAACAAAGAATTGGTAAGGAAGGTAGCAAGGAAGGATGGATGGGGAAGGCAGAAAAGGCATTAAAAAAAACGGCATTAAAAAAAATCGCATTCTTTCTATATAAAAATAGAAAGAATGCGAGAAAGTAAGGAAGACACAAGGGAAAAAAGGAAACTTGTCTTCACGCATGCAAATTCTTTACGTGCCATAAAATCTTTCAAATCAATAACTCATTCCTTTTTGATTCTTTTGAGGAAAAAAAAAGTTTGAAGGGAACAGCTGTGCTTTAATGTTCTCTAGAATATTATGATTTGTACACTGCTTTATTACAAGAAACCAAGGACTTTTTTTTTACAAAAAAGTATTGCAAAAAAGTGTTGGTATAATCTGTCACATGTCTATGTCATTTACATAAATTCCTTTCTCTTGAATGAAGTCAGTTTGACGAAATACTAGAAAGTTAAACTAGAAAGATCAGCTTTACACAACGGTATAACCGATTGTATCATATTGACATTTAATGAGATGCTTTAAACGACTTTGGTGCCCATTGACACATTAAACACAATACTAGAAAGTTACACCGTTGAAACAACTTTCTACCCTATTGGCAGCTAAAATGAGACACTAGAAAGTCATCTTCTTTGAACGACTTTGTAACCCATTGTACCAATTTTACTCTATTGATAGATTCAATGAGATATTTGAAAGTTATGAAATTTGAAATTACTTTCTACCCCATTGGCACATTTATAGAGGTTCTATACCCCATTTTTTGATAAGGATTAGTTGAAAGTTAATATCAAATAAAGAAAGCAAGGTGACTGTACGCTCACCAGTGGGGTGCGACCTATGCTGTTCAGGTAGTAGAGGAAGCCCTTGGTGTGGTAAATGGTTGGGCTGAGCACCGGGTCGGGCTGAGACCACTGGCGGTTCAGGTCCTCGCCATTCAGAGCACAGCGGTGCCTGGAGAGATACATGTATGGGAAAAGTGACATTCATTACAATTCTACTGTAATATCTATGTGTGTCATGAAGTCCACTTAATTGGAATTTCCATGGAAATGAACACACAACTGAGGTTCTTCATTTTGAACTGATCTGGTAATGTTGTGATAGGAAGTGTGATATCAGTCCATCAGTAAAAAAAAATTTTTACGTCCTGTATTGAGTTATTTTAGATCAGGTCCATACTATGGCATTATTTTCTATGACAATGCCACCTTGGCAAACCAAACTCGGGCTAATGACCCTCTGCCCTCGGTTGTAGACACTTAGCGCTGATAATGAAATGGCTAGTTAAACTTAAATCTTGCTGACAGAAAGTGCAAATATGGCAAAACTCAGCATCATTGGTGAGGAGGAGTATAAACGTTTTGTGATTTTCTTCTTTTCTTTGTGAATTCCTTCATCATTCAATTAGCATACAAAACAAATGACAGTCATTATGTACATTTTTTGACAACATGACAATAGACAATAATATTGAGGACAGAAAGGCTCAAAGAAAGGGACGAAGTGTGAAACCTGGAGGAAGGTAAGGGGGGGGCTCAAACATTGATGAAGAGAATTAAGGGTGGGAAGCTCACTTTTCACTCTCCTTTATTTTATTGTAGAAAGCGTATATTTTATTTATACCAAACACCTACACCCTTCATACATAATTATTATAACAATGACTATAACCCCATGTGTATAAAGTATATCATATATCAACAAAGCACAAAGATATGAATGAGAGATATACACCAGCCCATGCAATGTTGCAACAAGCGTACGACAGATTGAGAACAGAGTTAGCCGGCGCATGACCCAGTATGGTTCAATCTGATTTTGCATTTCCAAATTGAGAGTGTGACAAGTCGCTATCGCTGTCATCTCTATAGAAAATGAATCAATCGAGAGACACATTCTGATAAAAAGAGCAGTCTTCACTTGTTTATGCTGTGAAGCTCTTTTTGATGAGCTTCACAGCTCAATGTAATAACTCAATGTAATAACTAATTGTAAACAGGAAAGGATATAATAAATAACAATGTTGTTATGTACTTATAACCGATGGTTACGATCCAGAACATTTAAAGCATCAGATTTTTTTGTTATTTTGAAGAACTCGAAAGGGGGCCAACAACACATGAAGTATGCCCCATTGGCACATTAAAAGAAAGGTGTGTCAAGTCCTGACAAAATTGGTGGCCATAATTCTGCCTAGGACGGGCATGCCTCTCATTAAGCAGCATATTAGAGGCGGCCAATATTTTTTTTTATTCAGGAAAACGTCCCAACCCAACCGATAGACCGCGTCAGCAGATTATGAGGTCAATGGAGTCAGTGGAGTTCAATTATCAAAATAATTTTGAATAGTTACACACTAACTGCACTAAACTCAATGGTGGACATGCTGCAAAACTAAAGAGAATTTCACAGGGTGCCCAGAGGCTTAGGACACAATCGGAATAAAGCCTGTCATCCCTCATTCTGAAGGGCTTCAAAAAGCTCGACAGCGCCTTTGAGGACTCTAGAGGGCAGTCGTTTGTAACGGTGCAATTGTGCAAGGAAAAATGAAAAGGTGTTTGAGCTCAACTAACAGAAAGTGATCCAAAGGCTTTATCCATGCCATGTGGTGCAAATACATGAACAGCGGACATTAGCTGATGCTACAAAAAGCTCTGGCAGCTCATCCAACAGCTGGTTCATTTAAAAAAAAACAAAAAACGTGCCAGCGCTTGCACTGGAACCGGCGTCAGACACAAGATGGGAGGGTTGCATCAACAGGATGCAGGCTTGTAAAGCTGCCAGACTGAGGGGGCCAGCAGCTTCCAGAGGTGAGGGAGAAAGAAAATCCTGGTCGGAAGGATAGTTTTTTTTCACAATGTGTGCTGTTGTGTCTATGCAGTTGGATATGGCAATGTACCTGCTTAAAAAATCAAAGCAAACAAAACAAAATGAAGCCTCTGGACAGCTAGAGAGAGATTCATTGGATTTGCTTCTTATCAAGCCACAGCCACAAGACACATGATGATGATGATGATGATGATGATGAGATTTTAGGGTAGGGCAGGGCTGTAGGGCTGGCATGTCCGTAACTGTAGATCCACAACAATCCGATTTTGTCCGCATCACAATGGCTACCTATAGCAACTTCCTCCATCCGCTGATGTTTTCCCAATGTCAGGAGATGCTGGAGGAACTAACAGAAGACTATCAAGAATGGGTCTAAGTGAAAGCAGGTTGCCGTTTTAAAGAATCAACTTCCCTGTTTTATATTACCCTCAACTATCTTGAAAAATAGAGGATAGGGATTCACAATGGTAACAGATGGTTCAACAGATTTATCCACCTACCAGACATTGACCTTCTATTCAGTTTTGCAGTACTAAACGTATCTCTAATCAGCATGCCACTTTAAAATATATACACAGGTACTCCTCACATAGTGACCTACCAGTTTAACGACTGTTCAGACTTATGACCAGCTCTCTGACCATTCTGTTTTGTAAGCTGCATACAATACTTCGTCATGTGAGCTGCTATGTATACTAATAGAAATTAGTAATAGTATACAGCTATGTATACTATATACACTATATATACTATATACACTGTACGCACTATATACACTAAATACACTATATACACTGTATACATCTCATTCATCACCGTTCTCAGTCTCAGTCTCGTTCCCACAGTCTGTCAGTATTCACTACACTGGCGTTCGCCATCGCCACGCCCCCTTACCGTGAAATAACACGGGTCCTCTCTTATCGACCAATTCGCTTAACAACCTGGTCCAATGAACGGAACTCGGTCCTTAAATGAGGAGTACCTGTATACAGTATACTTACTTTCTCCAAATGGACATAACTGCCACTATACACAACACCGCATCACACGGTTCCATGCTCATAGTCATGAAAATAATCGATTGAACTGTGTCTCAGGGCATGATTGTACGACTTCACAGAAGCCAATGAAGCCAATCAGGACAAAGCTAGAGGGCAGAGCTAAAGCTAACTATCGTTAGGTTGGCGGTCAAGGTATTATTCGCCATGTTTATAGGATGAGTAGTTCTTTTCATGTACACAGTCTTGTATCTTTGCCTTTACTTCCGTTTTCCTTTAGTTTTGCCCCAAACCAAATGGTTTATGGTCACGATTAATCTTGTTGTTTAACCCCCCCCCCAATCTATGTAAAAAAAAAAAAAAAAAAGAAGAAAATGGAATGTACTTATCTTATTTTAATTGTAATAAATGTATACATTGATAAATTTGAAAGACAAACTTAAAACACTAAATATTATGATTGATTGTCATTATTCTATTATAAATTATATTCTACTATATATCATTTTTATTAGTGTATATAACTAATTCAGCTGATGTCTGATGTTTGATGTGGTTTATATTCATGCAGGCCTGTCAACCTATCCAGCCTTGCAACACTTTGGGGGCCGAAACCATCAAGCTAAACGCCACATAGACACAAAATTCACCCACTCTACTGGCAACATTATGACTCAACTCTGTTCATTCACCTATTACTCAGATAGAGAGAAAGGGAAAGCAAGGAAGAGAAATCAAGAGAGGAGGGAAAAGAGGCAGAGGAGAAAGAGAGGAAGTGGAGATTAAGGCGATAGTCTGAAGGCAAAAATCTGCATTCATTGTCGAGCATTTGGCTTGGTAATGTTTGATGTGGGCGGAAAGGCAAGAATTGAGAAAATTCAGAGAGAAAGTGGGTGAGAGAAAACGAGGCCGGCGCAATGACGATCCTGAAATCTGGATCTCCGAGTCAACATTTGGAGAGCGTTTCTAAATATTTGATATGACAACAGCCCAGGGACAAATTGCCACGTCCGCCACTTCCTCTCAACTGAGGTTTTTTTGTTTTTTT
Source organism: Zeus faber (assembly GCF_960531495.2). NCBI lineage: Eukaryota > Metazoa > Chordata > Actinopteri > Zeiformes > Zeidae > Zeus > Zeus faber. The sequence continues at coordinate 3,252,927 of NC_137201.1, forward strand.
TCTCCTTCGTTTCTCCCGCTGTTGCAGAGGAGCAACCGAATTATAGATGACAAACGATAACTCGGTCGCAGACGGAAGCACTGAGTGTGGCCAGACTGTGACGGTATAGATGCACAGATACATATTCAGGACATTCCCTTTGTTTGACTATACTGTAGGTGGGGACACAACATCACGGAAGCATTTAGAGATAATCATAATGATAATGGCACCTTGCACTTTTTCACCCTTAGCTTTTACTGTGGTGGTGGAAGCGATGATTAGGGCATCTAAATGTGTTGTTAGTGGAGTAGAGGTGGAGGCGAGGGTATACATTTTCCTTCAATTAGAGCATGTAAGGCAGATATGACTACAATCACGACTATGCCACCATGTAACAATAGGCCATTAGCTAAGTTGAGTGACAATCTAAAAGTGAGAGTGTGAAGGTCAAACCTAGCAAATCTAAGAATATGGTGATTGTTAGGGGGGTTGGTGGTCCAGGAATGGTTTCAGATTAATGGAGAAACCTGTTATTAGGAAAGGCAGATGGTATAGCTTAACCTGGTATAGCAGAAAGAGCATTGTGCAAGGCATTGATTAATATCATATTCATAGGTCAGGTTGATGGTTGGTCATTACTGCCTGGTAAATTGAAATTGTTGTTACTACACTGGCCTATAACAGTGAATAAGTTAGTTTTCACTGGGGTGGAGAACTTGTTAATCAGGTCAGATCGAAAAATGGTTGGGAGGGCCACCTTGCCTGTATAGTGTAGGCCAATATGGTAAGGACAGAGGATAATCCTGTACTTGCATAGAAAAACAAGTATATACAGTATGTACATGTAGGTAGAGGTACACCAGTAGCGGTCCGCTAGTACATTCACTATGCGTACCATCCTACAATGCTCACATCCTAAAAAATCACATCCATCAATGAAAGTGCACAAAGGTGGGTAAAGGTGTTGATTTGCGTTATTGTGATGGGAAAGGTGAATGTGTGTGACCCTATGTTGGCCTGGCGCACCATTTATGGTGTCTGCGTGGTGTTGTTGTTGTTGTTGTTGTATATAGTTGGTTGTGCCAAGATAGAAATATTGATGAATAGGGTGCTATAAATTATATTACAATGAGCTTTATAATGCACCATTGACTTTGGCGCCTGGGCTACTGCTTGTCACTCCCGGTGAGTTGTACAGCAAACATAGGCATAGCTACTTTGGTGAACTAGAAATATAGAAGTGATGAGCTTGAATCACCCCATTGGATAGAAGAATAGAGCCCAACAGATGGATGCAGGGGAGGTGGAGGGAGCACAGCAAGCAAGCAGGCAGTGAAAGAGGTATGATTGTCTTGGATTTGGAATTGGCTGCTTAAATAGGCCCGCCCCATAAAGGGCGTGAAAGCGTGTGGCGCCGTGAAGTTGTCTGACTAGAACTAGATCCGCCAGCTACGCATAATTTTTGAGTGAAATTTACAACTGTAGTGTTGCAGTATAGTGTGGCAGTCTGATTTTGTTTCAATCCCAAAATGCTTTCAAACTTCAATATTTTAGTTTTGACCAGCAACAGCCTGAATCTTATCAATTACGTCTATTACATTTTAGAATTGCAGGCCTCAGTTGCTGCTGAAATTGAATAAATACCTTTTTAAGACTTTTAAATTACTCGCAGATACCCCAGAGAAGTAAAGTTAATGACAGAAAGAAACAGCCAGGAATATACACATATACAGTATAAATGTCATCTAATAATTAGAAGTACGTCAGCAGTTGTGAGACATGAAACCAATGGAATTAATTTTGCAAGGGTCTTGTGTGTCTGCCGTGTTGTTTGACTTGGGGATTTAGAACCAAGGGTGGCGGGGTTAAATAGTCTCTCCTAATAGCGAGCCTGATCAGAATGAACTCCAGGCAGAGAATAATCATCACACTCATGAATATTCATCACCAAACCTGTTATACCCTATTTCTCTGGGTAGCCTATTAGAGGAAAAATACACAAACACACACAGGCACGCATTCACACACAAACACACTCGTCCATCTGAAGACGCACACTTAGACACAGGCAAACAAAAGTTGGAGTAAACACCCACATATGCTGGGATGCAAAGACAAGCCCTGGCAGGCTCACTCACCCATGCAGGCACACAAAGGGGTTAAACACACGATAACACTTTGAGTGACAGGCATGCATGACTAAACAACCCCTCACACAAAACAGATGCTTAAAGAACACCTGCTTAAATGGTCCTAAACAGAACTACAGGGAGAGGAAAACACACACAAACACACACATGTGCGCACACACACACACAAACACACACACACACACACACACACACATTCGCACATTTACATGCACAAAATATTTACCGCTTTTAAATGGATTACTATCATATTTAGACAGTTTTGCAATATTTACTCCAGAACTCTCATGCTAATAGTGTGCAGAAATGCAGATGCTAGAATATGATGGACAATGTCCAAATTACAGTGTGAAAAAAATTTAAATAAAGAAAAATATTTTTAAATTATTATTATTTTTGGAAAATTACACTGCCCTAGTGCTATCTCTTTGAATCAGAATATCTCCACTTCTGACTGCACGTGTGAGCTTTGCAAGGAGAAGTACCGCCCTCTTATTGGGTATTACCTTATTCTGCTTAATTTATGGCTGTAGCTATATTCAAATAATTGACACAGGGTGTGTGTGTGTGTGTGTGTGTGTGTGTGTGTGTGTGTGTGTGTGTGTGTGTGTGTGTGTGTGTGTGATGCATGGCAAAGCTGCCGCCATTTATCTCGCCTTTGAGAGCCAAGCTTGTCAAATGTGATGTAGTGTGCTTGATCGCATTTAAAGTGCATGTCTGAGAGTCTGTGTGTGGGAGCGCGTGCACACAAAGCCAAACCAAAGACATCTTTTCTCTTAAGAAGGAATTTGTGTCACAGTATGACAAGAAACAGGCCTCTGAGAACTAAACGACTCAATCCACATAGTTTATCCCCTGACACAGGAACTGGGATGTTGACTTTGACAAAAAAAACCTAAAACTTGCACTATAGTCACAGTGTCTTAGGGTATCTTTTGCATATGGTTACAGTAATATCATATTTTATTCAGAGCTACTTTTTGTAATCGCTACAGTACAGCCAGAGCATTTGTCATGGGGGGGATGAAGCTGCGCACCTTCCTGTTTCTAGTCTCTTACTTTAGCATGGATGTAGACAAATGAGCCGATTTGTGTAAAAAATACTGTGAAAAAACTGATAAAATGCATGGTTTGCGCCCATTGTTATTCCTTCTGTATAACATAATATCTGCCAAAATTGTGAGTTAAAAGGAGATTTAACATTTTTGAAGGCTCAAACGGTTTTCCCCATACACAGTGAGAAGCGAAAGCAGAGCTGTAAGTTTCTCCATATAAAGTGTTCAGAAAGGTTGTGCTATGAAGCATTTTAAATGATAGGAACCAGCATTTTAATAAGGCCTGGCTTGAAAAGTATGGAAGCTATCCTATAAGTAGGAAAAGAAAATTTGAAAATGAAATATGAATTTAGTTTAAAATAACAAACTTTAGCCGCTGCACGCATACAAAGAAAAGGTACCAAACGGAACAGAAAATGGTTCCACCAAAAAAAATTGGACCAAAGACCAAACATGAATGCACAGTCTTTAACAACCTATCATTTGTTCTGCATGTAAAAAGTGTTTCTTTTTTCTCCCTGCAACACATCTCATATTTATCATTAGACACTTGGTAGTTGCTTTCTGATTTAATGATACCTTCAATTTACATCTTTAAACCTGGACACATACTGCCGCACAACAAATATATATTTCCCCTCGCTGCCCATCTATCGCACTTTTTTCTGCTTATGTAGTAGTCCTCCCATTGGGTCTCTCCTTGGGATCTCTCTCTCTCTCTCTCTCTCTCTCTCTCTCTCTCTCTCTCTCTCTCTCTCTCTCTCTCTCTCTCTCTCTCTCTCTCTCTCTCTCTCTCTCTCTCTCTCTCTCTCTCTCTCTCTCTCTCTCTCTCTCTCTCTCTCTCTCTCTCTCTCTCTCTCTCTCTCTCTCTCTCTCTCTCTCTCTCTCTCTCTCTCTCTCTCTCTCAACCCTGTCCTGGGGTGGCAGACACAGGGAAAGACGGGAGCCCTAACAGTGTTAAAACTCTTTGTAACAGGGAAAGACGGGAGCCCTAACATTGTTAAAACTCTTTGTAACAGGGAAAGACGGGAGCCCTAACAGTGTTAAAACTCTTTGTAAAACATGTTATTTTCCACAACATTTACTCCCCGCTGCCTCACTATGTAGCCGCATCGCCTCAGGCAGGCCCTGTCTGTTTGTTATAGTGTGTGTGTGGATGTGGTTGTGTGTTTACACATGTCTACGTGGCTGCCAAATCCATCAGTCTCTACTGATGTCGGCATCGACATTGAATGATAATGTGGTGTGGGTCCACAACGTGCACAGATTGGAGCTGTACTGGTCTCCTGCAGACCTACTAGTTCCAGTAGACCGGCAATTTTTTAAAGGGTAGGTCTTAAAGGGTCTTAGTCCAGTTTTTGGGCAAATTTGCTTTTTGTCCATCTAACCCAGATTGAGCGAAGGAGGCCAACTTCATCCCTGTCTGTCGAGAACCAAGATAGCTCAACTCGTAGCTGCAGATAGAAACAACTAGCCTAGCTTTGTTAAAATTCGGGAAATACATGTTGAAAAATCACACGAGCTGAGATATTTAAGCGATACATCTTGCACCTCAATGACAAATCCAAAAACAAGATGTCATTTGTTTTAAAGACATATATTTTTGAAAAAGTTTGGATGCATAGCCATTTATCCGTCCGCGATCATTAATTGTGAATGTAACTATTGACCTTCTCCTCTGATGCTTGGTAAAATAGACAAAATACACATTTTATAATACGTGGATTAAATATATATCTCCCAAATAGAAGCCTTTCTGTGCAGAGTTTGCATGTTTCCTCCACCTACCGTCAGTAAGGAATACCACCAAAAACATGCACACTTGGTACCAGGTCCCGAGCGCGTCGACGAATGCTGCCCACTGCTCCTGGCTGCCCCCCTCGAGAAAGGACAAGCCAGGATGGGTTAAATGCAGAGGCCTCATTTCACTGGCTACCACCCCAAAAAAGTGTGTGTGTGTGTGTGTGTGTGTGTGTGTGTGTGTGTGTGTGTGTGCCAAATAAAGATTCTTCTTCTACTATGACCACTAAAAATAGATGGATAAACTTTTGTCCTCCTATTTCCTACAAACCTACTTAGGCCTGGTCAAGCAATCATTGGGCACTAAATCCCCATTCTTCAAGAAGCCCAAAAGCCTCCTGTTCTTTGAGGCATGGAGGAGGTGGAAATCTAGTTTGTACTATTCACTCCTGAGCTTCCCATAAAGGTTTAATAATGGTCAGACCAAGTAATTTGGGAGGCCATGTTGGCTGCATCCCAGTGTTCTTCAGACCAATCTGGTTTGTTGTTGAGTGGTATATATTTGGCCATCATCAGCATGAAATATGGGAACATTATGAGAGAAAACTGTCTACATCATAGGGTACATCTGGTCTTGTAAAAATAATGATGTTGATGTTATATGGTCATGCAGAGCAATTACTCGTCCAAAGGACCCCATAATATGGCTGCCCATACTATTACCATGTTTAACAGTTGGCAGCAGACAATGTGGGTTGAAGGCATCCTTTGGCTTTCTCCAAACGTGAACCAGTCCAGATGTAAAAAATACGGTGAAAGCTGACTCATCAGACCTTATTACTTTTTTTCTGTTGGTATGTACGAGACTGGTTCACGGAGGCACCGATTTAACTGCTTGTTATTTTTGAAGGCTGTACTTCTTAGGCATTTATCCACTATGCTGCTAAGTGTCCATCTATCCCGTTTATTAAGCTTTGACTAGTGACCACTGGGCCGCTTTGCTGATGTTTGGTATATGCAGTTATGATTTATGAGACCTCTTGACACATTCAATAAATGGCCAGTTTTTGTGGCCGATGTATCTGAAATTTGGGCGCTGACTATTCACCCTCTTTGGAACTCAGTCAGCTGGCTAATGCTGCTTTGAAAACTCACATATTAAAGAGCTAATCATCAGAGCTCTTTTATAGACGACATATACTGCTGATTGGAAATAAACCTTGATTGACTAACCCTTGCTACTGGATTTGTAATTGTTATTAAGATACTTCTAAATCAAATTCCCTTTTCATGTGGTGCTTATATTAATTTGTCCTCCCCCTACACAGGGTCTTACAGAGCCGTCAGTCTCTACATCCTGGCTACTGCTCCTATGACGAGCACTGTGTGGGTTATTGTTCTCCCCCCTATGGATAATACTGTATGTACCTGTAGTACTGTTTTCAGCATCATCATATTGACAAATTTGCCCACATCTGACCTAGTGCTTGACTGGCCATCCTGGATGAAGGAGCCCTCTCACGTATTACAACTCTGCTGACTGAGCATTAAACTCAAATGTAGGTTTTCCTAAAAGTGTGAAATATATGTCATTTATTCTTGTTCAAGTTCACTACAAATGTTTACTTTTGCCAATCTATGCCACTGCTCGCACCAAGCATGTGCGATAAGTGATCTAAGCCCATATGCCAAACCCAAATGTTATATGTATAATATAATAATAATAATGATAATAATATAATAATCATAAAACCTGAGTTCCCTCATGAGTCACTGAAAACAATACCACAGTTTTTTGGGAAACTATTTATTTTCTGGCAGCACAGAATTGTGTAAATTAGGATGCTTTGACATAGCTTGCTCTGTTTTTGACTCTCCATCAGACAACCCCTTCAAAAGGTTTATATTAATCGACTATGCAATTTTGCGTGTCAAAGTTCACAGACGTTTAACTGCACTCTAAACTTATGGGGATTTACTTCGGTATTGGAAGTTGCAAATGCCGGTGTGACTGGTGCTTGACTGCCAATGGTGCATTCTGATGAGAAGGGTTGCAAAAGGTCAACGTCAACCAGACCAAAGTTCAAACTATTTCTAAATTGGGTGTTGCGATATGTATATTATTGAGATGATGAACTGTTTACATTTTGTCATTTAGCAGACGCTTTTGTCCAAAGCAACAATTATTCATACACAGATGGTGGCAGCTATGCAAGGCTCAGTCGGAGCAGTTAGGGGGTTAAGTGTCTCGCTCAAGGACACTTCAGCACTTTCTGGTAACCGCCTGCAACCTTTTTTGCTTTTTTTATTGTTAAGTTTAGTCATCAGTCTCAGACTGATAATGTCAACACATTTTCATGTCATCACCATCCTTGTCACGGTTTTCCACTAGTGCAAGGATGAGAGTGAGAAAGAGAGAGAGGCCTGCGAAGTCAAATATAACCAGACAGACAGTGAGTGTGTGCGAAAGGGAGAGGAAGAGAGAGATCAGAAACAGAGAGAGGGAGGGAGAGAATGCCGCAAAGAACCACTGTAGCAAGATGAAGATGAACATGATGCGGCAGCAGCCAAAATCCAATTAAAATCTGATGCAACTATTTCACAGCGAAGTGCATGATTCAGTCATCGCGGCCTACACATGGCGGAGGGGACAAAATAGAAAAAAAAGCAGCCGTCACTGTGGCATTTAGTCTGAATTTGCATAATGCCCGAATGCAACAAAAAAAAATGCAAGACGAGATGTGAGTTGTTGGAATAAAGTGGAATATCAGTGTGTATGCGCAAACACTATGTGCAGGTTTTGAAAAGTACGGTCGTGGTTGCAGCATGCGGTTGTTGTTCGGGAAAACCGAATCATGAATGATACACATACACCCGATTCCTTAATCGGTCCAAAATGTTCATTCAATCACCATGTTCAATTGACTGTACTAGATTTGCAGGCCACATTCATGGATGACCAGAAAAGCTCAAGCATTGTTGCAAGGATGAAAACTAAAGATGTGTTTGAGATCATATGGGGACATTGCCAGCTATTTTGGAATAGAACTGAATACAAGCTTGTATACATTTCTGAATACATGCATTTTTATCGTACCGGATTTTACAACAGCTATGATGATCAAATGTACTGATAAGAAATATATAAAGAAGCTACTCAATATTTAGAGTAAAATAAAAAAAATAATGAAGTACAATGCTTTAATGAAAAAAAAAACCAGAAAATATATGAATATCCTACATTATGATCCATAAGCATAAAATCAATACATTGTCAGAAACAAAGTTATTTTGCATATTTGCTGTTGTGGAAAGTAACAAGGTACAAGTACTCAACTTATTTTTGCAAGTATATTTTAGTTTAATCAGCATCAAAGACTTTTGACTTTTACTCAACTTCGTTTCAACATATATATCTGTACTTTTTACTGTACTACATTTCTAACACAGTAGTGTTATTTTAGTTTTCAAAGTATGGATTAATATCCATGCACATTCTTTAAATTACTCATCACTCATGAGCACTCATCTGCAGTTATTAAGGTACAGTAACGTTTTGCCATATTACATATTACTGCCATATTTACTCCTGTAATGTATTGTATTTATTATTTATTCATTTGTGTTTATGTTTTTAGGAACTACATGATAAAGCTAAAGGCAAATTACATAGTGGAATATTATTCTGTTATAGATTGAATATGACTTTTACTTTGAATGTTTTAAGTACATTTAAGAGCCAGAACTTATCTACATTTACTTAAGTAGAAAAATCATCATGGTACTTTCAATTTGACTCAAGTAATTTTGTATGTGCAAATTTTTACTTTGACTTTTAGTAAAAGCTCTGAGTACTTCTTTCACCGCTGCATATTTTTATTCTATTTGGCATTTGCATTTTGCAGCTGCCATTGTTGATAACCAAAAGTGGACCTTTTCCTGGTACCAAGGAAAAAAAGACAAAAAAATAAAACAATGGTAAATGCTGGTAAGTTTGCAGAAATGCATAAGGTAGACTTTATAATCAACGAAGACGAAGACACAGTAGTCATGTACTAACATATGCACACACACAGGATTAATGGTATTTAAATGGTTCCATTGCTGATACTATTCCGATTTTATGACAACTTGGAGAGAGGGAAAGAGAGATAAGGCTTGACAAGGGCTCACATGGATCAGGACTGGAATAGACGGACAGAGAGAGAGAGAGAGAGACGAGGAGGGGAAAAGAGACCCGAGTGGTGTGGGGGCTGGGTGTGGGTGAGCAAATCACTGCAGTGTCCAACCGAATTCCTGAGAAATGTCAGAAACCATGTTGCGAGACTTATATCACACACGCACACCGGCACACACACTCTGACAAACACAGCTAGAAGGGTGGGGGAGACGTGAAGAGAGAGAAAGACATGGATGGAGAGACAGACAGACAGAGAGAGAGATGCTGCCTAGAGCACACAACTGGATCCCGGTCTCAAGTCTCCACCCGGCGTGATGCAAGAGAGTGGTCCTCCAGGCAGCGGACTGATATGATCTATCTATCTGTCTATCTTGAAGGAAATGTAAATTCCAATTCATTTTTTTTAAGTTATAAATATATTTTAATTTAAAAAGGATTTAAGTTGCTGTTAACATATTAAGTAAGGAAGTGTTGACCATATGTTTTCCACCAAAGTTTCCATTTGAAAATAAATATGGAATTTATATTTAAAATATACCAACGTGCCATCAAATTAGCACCAACCAGGGCCTTGGTTATTCGCAAATTGTTGTTAAAAAATGTTTTGCATTTATGTCTCATGTATGCACCAAACACCAAGTTCCTTGTTCATGTAAACTTACTTGGCAATAGAGACTATTCTGATTCTGATTCTGAAATATCACCTCTTTTGTTGAAAGGGAAATTCCAGGGTCAAGACTACCCATAGAATGAAAAACAGTCCATAAATCAATGAATATTTAGTGAATCAATTTAATTTTTTTTTTTAAATGGCCTCATGAAAGCCTTATCCAATGTTTACTTTCTAAATTAAACTATTGGGTCAGTGACTAGAGGGTTCACCAGAGATAGAGAAATTGATATTGATATGAGGATTATTTTAAGAGTAATTTGAGAAGTAGTTCAACACTAATAATTTAAGACCGATAATTTGAGAGAAATTATTGAATGATTGTTATTCTCGCTCTAAATCAATGACTCATAACCAAATGGTGTATAGAGTATATATTTTTTTGTTATTGTTAAATGTCTTCTGTCTTATGTTAGGCAGTATTAAATATGTTACAAATCACTCGCCTCTTATCCATTTGTAATAAATATTATCTGACTAACTTTGTTGGGATCCTATTGTATTTTAAAAGGTCTTTTTATAACATTCACTTATGGCAAAATATTGTTCAGCTTACTAGACTGTTTAGGGGGGATGGGGGCAGCGGGTGTTAAGCTGCTGTGGAGCAACTTATAAGCGCTAACACCTTACAAAATAATAACAATAATAATCTATAACGCTTCCTTCTCCTGCCTGAGGACAGAGCGGCTGCTGAACCGAGATTGGCCTCTTCAAACACCCGACAGTCTGAAAACAATCATTGAATCACATTGCCCCCTGCAAACGTACACACACACACAAACAAACACACACACAGCAACGAATATACTTGATTGTCAGAAAAATGCATGCAGGTGGAAGCAATCAACCATGTTTTTTTGTTTTTATGACCAAGCGTATTAGAGCCATGTTCCCATTTCATCGCCCGAGGAAACAAATTTAGTTTAATTCAAATGGAGTTCATGTAGCTGGCGTTATCTGTACATGTGTGTATGTGTGTATTTTTGTGTGGCCCGTGTTAACATTCATGAAAGTCGTATGTGTGTGTTTTATCCCGGCATTGTGCACAGTGTGCACATGCATACATTAGGGGAGTGAATCGGGATAGAGCTCATAAACTCGGAAAAGTTATTTCTGTTTAAAATTGCATTCGTCTAGGATCTGTGCATGCAGCATTGCCAGCTTAATCATTCCCCTTGCAGCTGATCCTTGTCTTTGGATTGAACCCCCCTCGGAGTCACGATGATCTAAATCTGAGTGTACAGGTGTGACCATGGCCGATTAATTTCAGCCCAGGGATAAAGAAAAAAGGAGCATTTTTGTTTTACCTAAAATGATGCAGAGATTGCGGAGCACGTTTTGTCAGACAACTCGACGGTGCCACACTTCCAAGCCCTCATGGGCCTGGATGTCTTGGCAGCCAATCCCTCCTGCCCTACCTGCTTTGCAGCCTGCTTTGCTACCTGCGTTGCTGCCTCCTTGGTGGCTGCGTTGCTATGCTCTTTTGACCTCTACTCTTCTGTCCAATGCCGCGAGTGATGCACAGTAGAGTCCAGATACCAAACTCAACGATAACACATAATAAGTAAAATACTTTTGTCTGTCAGAACCTTATTTTTTGTTCAAAACAGTCAACTTGATTGATTGGCTGTGTTTAATTTGTGCCAGGATCCCAGACCTCATTTGTCACTGTCTCTGTCAATCTCATTATTATTAAAAAATCGGAACGATTACAATAGTAGAACCATCCCGTTCTCTCAATTTTTCGAGCTAAAAGTGTTCAAAACAGGATGACCGCTAGAGCAACAGACACTGTTGTGGTGTCGTTAGAACTGGGACGCAACAGACATGTCGTGGTTCAAGTTTTATCCAAATCAATCCACATATGAAGCATTAAATAGTGAAAAACCGACAAAATTTGTTGGAAATCACGTGCTTCATCATACATCATTACGTACATTTGTACGTACATACATCATTATCTAATTTGCTATAAATGCTATATAATGATTCTGAATGTTAATTTGCATTGTGAGCGATGCGTGGTGTAGAGTCCATCGCTCTGTAGTGGTTAGAGATTACAAACTAGGGGTGCATGTGTGTGTGTGTACCGTCTTACCTGGTGGATGTCTGCAGGGCTGTTCGATTGATAGTTTATCTCTTTGGTCTTTTTGTAAATTCTACATTATATTATTATTATACATTATTATTACACATTCTATTCTGAAATAACACCTTGCTAGATGTGGCGTTGTGTGTTCCTCCGTACTATGCTGGATTTGTGTAAATTGTGAGATACAAAATCGATGAGGGCATGCTGAGTTCATATTCTCAGAACTAATCGGAAATATCTGAAAATTGTAATTAATTACATAAAAAAGTCAACTGTTTTCCATTTTTTATGCAATCGTAACCGATCTGAGAACTTGGACACAAAAATACATGAATCCACAGAAACTCATGACCATGTCGAGTCAAGTCCACCCCCAATATGGGAATGAGTGATGCGCTCATGTACTAGGAACGTGTCGGAAAACTAGAAGCCGTGAAATTGCAATTAGTCAAAGAAAGACATCAGCGCTTTTCGGATTCCATGGAACCGTAACCTATCGGAAATTTAATCCACAGAAAGCTCACACCCACGCCCAACACCACTAAAATCACGTAACTTGGCTTCATTTTGCAAGCCTCTGTAAACATCTCATTATTGCCCCACATGAGAGCAAACGTCAACTTCCCTGACTTTGACTAGAGATCTTTACACAAACAATAGAGTAAGTTAGAACAATGACAAGGTGTGGTTTAAAGGCAAAAATAGGAGGCTGCTTTAAAGGAACTTCATGTACTGTACATTTACATGAACATTTGCGTTATTTAGCATATTTATTATGATTGTTGTAATAATTACAAAATGTGTGTTTATTATTGTACCAGATGGCAAAAAATAGCTGAAATAGACTTTCGGCTATTTGTTGCCCAATACGCGGGTGCCCAATATGTCGATCGCGATCGACCGGTAGATAGGTAAAGTAGTGCAGGTAGATTGCGCGCCATTCAAATTTTTATTATTTTTTAAATGATCTCATCAACATGTTGAATGAGCTAAATTTAGAGCTGCGAGAAAAAGACAAAACCGTGGTCAACATGATCAGTTCAGTTAATGCTTTCAAATGAAAAATGCAACTTCTGTCCTCACCATAATTTGCGGAACCTTCAAAACCTCGCAAGGTTTTGAAGACCCAAGGTAAGGCATGTATGTACACAACTTGTCAGTGCGCACTACATAGAGCAGATTGAAAATTGTCTGTCAGACGTTGACGAATGGTTTCAAGACTTTGCTTTACTCGAGCCAATCGCTACATTTATGTGCTACTCATTTAGGGAAGATATTGAGGTTGATTCACTCCAACACTGTTTCACCTGAACTCGTCTGCAGTGGAGGGTGAGATGTTGACACTACAGGCTGACATTCAGCTCAAGTCCAGGACTCATGGACCGTTTTGGAACTGACTCACAGAGGAAAATTACCCAAACATGAGGAAATGTGCTACCTCCTTGACTGCATTATTCGGCCTTACTTATTTATGCGAGTCAGCCTTTTTTCCCCACATAAAGATTATAAAGTACAAATACCATTTCACCATGACGGATGATAATTTGGAAGCCTGCTTGAGGCGGGCTACCAGCAGCTACTGTTTGGACTATGCAACCCTGGCCGACTCCATTCAGTGCAAGTCATCAGAGTAAGGTAGTGACCATAAATGTATTTTATTGTATTGTGCCGTAAAGGTTCATGCAGTGATGCAAGGTACGACAACATACTGTATATTGTATATATAAAGTATACTCAGTATATATCTAAATAAATATATTTAGAATTTTTTAATGCAGGTGGATCATTTTGACCTGGTCATTTTAGAAGTAGCTCGCAAGCCAAAAAGGTGTGGGCACCCCTGGTCTAAGGCAATAAAGAAGCAATTAGAGGTCAGTCACACAGCTCTAAAAGGTAAAGGAAAAAACTGTGAAAAAAATATATATGAAAAAGTAATTGAAAAAAAAAACTGGAAAAATATTTAAAAAAAAGTTTAAATAATTTCTAAGAAAAACGTTTATGTAAATGAGAAGCCTTTAAATATAAATGTATATTCCCCATACTTATTGGTGTTAAGAAGCTTATTTCATCAGGATGATTCACAGTTTGGAGATTCTAGGACCAAGCAGTGTGCGGCTATCAGTTTAACACAGTATTTTAAAAAAAGATCCAGAATGTTTGCACATGGACAACAAATGACCTAGACGATGTTTTGATTAAAGTAACTAATCTTTATAAAATTATAATGTTCCAGGAAGAGACAATATTGCAATAACAGAATTGCCAAGAAGACAAACTATGTTTAATACAACATTCCAGATAACATAAGCTGAGCTGTTTAATGGGTGTATTGGTGTAGATCAGTATGACTCAGCATAGTATAATATACTGTAGCAATGCCAATTGATAGAGCAATTAAGAAATCACTCTTAAATAATAATGATATATGCTTATGAATGGTATTTCTGGTAATAAATGTGCAATTATCAAGCAGGGATTGTGGTATGCAGTTGTTGATTAACACGCAAGAACCAAAATTCTGAGTAAACAGGAAACAATGAGTAGGAATCACCCAGTAGTTCTGTAGCTTACTACAACAACATTGAATCTGTCTATAGTCATTTTTGTTATACTAATAATTAAGTCAAAGTCAACCGATATTTGAAATTATTGGACTAGAGAGCGATATACTGACACACAATGACAAGACAGAGTAAGTGAGTGAATGAAGTAAGTGAATATTGCGAAGTATCCAGTCGCAAAAAGATAAATGAAAGACATGTATTCCACCACACAAGGTAAGTGTGATAAGTCAAATTCTGTGCCAGCAACTGTACCAAAGACGTGTGACAATATAAGCAGTCATTTATTTTGTGTCACTATTGGCCATACTGACAACATTTTGTACAATGAAGAAATACAGAGTAAAGATATCTATATTAAAGATACCGAAACTACAAAGCGTGTGTGTAATGAAAAATCGCAACAAACAAAAAAATATTTGAGAATAAATTCATGTTTATTAAACATGGCTAAAAAACACAAGATATAACTGTTATTACTTCAAATATTGCTGATAGCATTAAATTTGTAAAAAAATTGAATTCAACTGATATATTTATGATTAATGAGTATGAAAATATAACTTTTCAATTCCTTCCTTTGACAATATATCAAGAAAAGAAACATTGTTTAAAATGTAACATCTGTCATTCAAATGATAATTTTAGAATACAAAAAGCTATCGTAATGAGTGAGCCTTGTGAAACAAAACCCATTACAGGTGGCTTACAGGTGGCTACTTCCGTGTCAGCTACACCAACAACGTAATGGTGACTGACATTACCAACGTAGAAAAAGTAGTATTTGAGAAGTAGAGTAGTATATTAGAATACAATTTGTTGCTTTTAGTATAAATTCAGGGGGGGTACAGAGACATCCTGACATCGTCCACCAGGATGATCGCAGCTATCGCAGCAATCTGCTCACTCAAATAGGCAGACTAATAAAAAGTCATTTTTCTATCACCCTTAGCACTGCTATGTCTCCACCCATGGGCACCCTCACAGCAAGAAGGTCCTGGGTTCGATTCCCGCCTGGGGCGCTGTTGGCACCGTGCTCCGGCGGGTTATCTCCCAAACAGGAGCCTTTCTGTGTGGAGTTTGCATGTTCTCCCCGTGCTCACATGGGGTTTCCTCCACCTCACGTCAGTAAGGACCCCCACCAAAAACATGCACCCATCATCGTCTGACCAGCGATGGACACTCATCACCTGGTCCCCGGGCGCGTCCACGTATGCTACCCACTGCTCCTGGCTGTGCCCCCGGAGGAAGGACAAGCCAGGATGGGTCAAAAGCAGAGGAGCCATTTCACCGGCCACCATCAAAGCATGTGCATGTGTGTGTGTGTGCAAGCATGTGTTGTAGTGTGGTGTGTTGCGTGATGAATAAAGACTGTTTCTTCTCCATTGTAAATCAATATTATTGTCCAACGGTGTCAACATAGATGTCTTAATCCATGACCAAAATGTTCTCGACTCAATGGACATAGGGGACATTTGACGCCATTGTTTTCCAGACCGCAACATAAAAATATATAAATAAATAAAAAGATTTCAAACTCACGTGCCATTGATGACCCCGTCAGGGTTCAGCATTGGGACGATCTTGAAAACAAAGGCCTCCCTCAAGCTTTGGGCAGCGGGATCGTCACTGCACAGGAACTCCAGGGTGCCCTTCATCACCCAGCTGGCGTTGGACTCGCCCGGGTGGACGCGTGCCGTCAGCACGATGCACGGCCGATTTCCTGGAGAGAGAGAGAGAGGGATAGGAGGTGGGAGAATGGCAGGTCGTGTTCTGTCCAAGGACCCAAGGTATTGTCTCATCATCCTAAGCCGAATCCTAGAAAATGGTGTAGGCCAGCATGAATGTATAAAAAAGGTGTTATTAAATTTTCTTGATCTATTTATTCATTTATTCAAAGTTACATTGATTAAAGCAGGAAATGCAGTTTGTGTCACTCAATCCAATAGTTTGTTATAATTGGATTAAATTATACAATATAACAATACAATTTTCTACACTGAAATAAAGTTTATGTCAAAAAACGCTAATGATGAGGAAAACTCCATAGTGGGGCACCAATTGCTGATCCCTTCTCTAAGGGCTGCTCTGACAATTCAGAATCCCCCCCATAAATGCCTACATTTCTTTTTCCTCTGCCAGCACATCTGATCATTACATTATCTAATTCAGGTCTCCAATTAAATGGGTGCTAATCCGCTGTTCTTCACACCAATCACAACGGCTAATAAGGGCCTTGTTAGGCATGTGATCAGCTGGGCAATTATGTCAGCAATTTGCAGTTACCAGCAATAATTGTCACGTTACGCCAAGGTCATCAATTAACATTTTCTGTGTGTCGATACAATTACAATGTGAATGTTTTGTGGCAAGTGTGCCATCAGATGGAAGAAGGCCTCACACCTGTCAGGTTCAATGGAGCTGAATGATAGTCGACATGAATGGCGGAGATGTCTTTGTGTTTGGTGGGTTTTATTTGGGCGTTTTTATTTTTATTATGATTTTGCTTGGCCGTGAGTAGGAACACCCCAAGTTATATCCAAACTCTTTGCTGCCATCTGCTCCTGCTTCGATTAATCCCAGGTCAATAATGTTCAAACTAAAAAAAGCCTAGAAAAGTGTAAGTAGCAGAATATAGAAAGTAAAATGAACCTGTGAATTCAACTTTCAACTTTCAAAATTTAAGTGCAATTTTATCTGTAGATATGCATTTTATAGAATTTAGAGACATTAGGACAAATAGGAAGAGACAATTTGATAACTGGTAACTGGTACAAATTCATTAACTGGAAACTGAAAAGTTGCAAAGGTTGGCAGTTTGCAAATGGTTGTTGATATTATATTAATATGGCAATATTACATATATATATACATATATTATGTAATGTAATAGCAACTGCCTTTTTTATACACTGGGGGAAAAAAGTTACAGTTACATACGAATGTATAACCTAAAGACAAAATCAATTGCCAACAACACAATCTCTTTCAATCATACCACATGCTCTGCTACAGTTAAATGCATGGCGCAAACCAATGCCCAGTCAATTAAAATAATTCCCAGGACACCGATACGGGAATCCAGGATTTACAGAGGCTAAGGGGATTTTGGAGGAGTGATCCCAACCCTTTTGACTTGTTTTAATTTGATATACGAGGCGGCATTGGCAATGACCGCATATCCTTGCGAGGTCTCTTACCTTTCTCAAATGACTCTTAAACAGAAGCAATGAACAAGAGCTTTTTCACATTTAGTCAATGAGAAATGAGAATTAAAAGGTAAACAGCCATGTTAATATAATGATATTCTTCCTTCTGCCGATATAATTTTCGCATAGTTTGCAAAACAAACAGTCTGCCCCAAAAATGTAGTTATGCAGTTTTTTGTTTTCTTTTACTCAGATGGTCGAAACCAAGTAATGATTTATCTTTTATGAGCAATATCGTTTTTTAACGCACTATAAATGATTAAATGAATTAAAAAATTCCGGCAGTTAAACAAAATAATAAAAAAACAACTGGGTTTATTCCCTCCTTTGGAGGCATCTGTGTAGGCAAATTTGAAAAGCACAGTAACCATTGATTTGGATAAATGCACAACTGCTCTGAGTTAAACTTCTGGATTTTCATTATGTTTATAAATGTGTTAAAATAGACAAAAGCTCTCGCTTCATGTCCTCTGCCGACTGCTAGACAAAATAATGTGTATTAATGTTAGGCATACTTGGCAACCTTGAGACCTCGGAGATGTGGATATTTTCCATTTTTTGGTTGTTCCTCTCCCACAGAAATGGTAACATTAATAAGAGACCTTGATTTCTGCATGCCGGAGACCTTTATGTATAAAAATGGGAAACTACCAAGCTGCCAGCAAAAGCATTTCTTTTTTCCCCAACGTGAGTATGTCTTTCGAAATTGTACAATGAATCTAATTAACAATTTTCAAATGGATTAAAAGGGGGCGTGGCCACGTTTAGGCCATCGACAAAACAGCAAATCTAATGTACAGAAATCTAGTTTACAGACGATGATAACAATCATAATCGGCTTTCTTCAATTGGTCAGATCGCAGTTAGTGTCGTTTTTCTCAATCCACGTTTTCCACCCATTGTCTCCTCAGTGACTGCTCGGGTTTACTGATGCTGAGAATATTGTCTCCCGCTGCCCCATTGGCCATGCAGCCCGGTCATCCCCAATTACTATTGGCTAGCTGCCTGTTGAGGTCCATTACTATTGGCCCCTAGCCTGTCATGGTTCATTACCATTGGTTTATAGAGATGTCGAGGTCCATTACTATTGGCCTGTGGAGGTTTGGAAGCCCCTTACTATTGGCTGACCGAGTAGTCTTGGAACATTAGCTGCAGATAATGTGCTGAGTGTCCAATTATTCTACATCAAAGCCCAATTTCTTTTTGTTTCACACATTCTCCTGGCTTTTGTGGACAAAACAAAGTGCCAGTAAATCAAGCAACATTTTGAGGCAATGCAGTGGTGGAAGTTCCATCGGCAATCACTGAGCGGTGTTCGCATTATAATCCCACTTGATCGCCCCCATTGATTTGGTTTTATTTGCCAATCTCGATCCCCCTTGAAATCAATATTGCAAACAGCTGTTGCGCACATACTGTATAATGACCCTGATTCACTCTCCAGCACTGATTAAATAGAAACTTGAAAGAAAAATATACCTCAATACATGGACACAATACATACATACTTGGACCTGTCTCTCTGTCTTTGGTTCACATTGTGGGGAATATAAGCCCAGAGCACATATTTTGGGCATGCACACACTATGCCCAGTAATCGACCAGCTACCCCTGTTCATAACATGTGCGTCACTGCAATTGTCAATTAAGTAAATTAGTAAATGTCATTAAGTTCGAAAATACCTTTGTGATCAAATCTAATCATGCACACTTACTCAAATGGGAGAGGAGCAGCTGTTTTCTCTTTGTTAGTTTTTTTTCCATTACTGTGCTTCAGTCACAATTTTTTGCAATATTCATAAGAATACCTGGAGCTGGACTGGCAAAGAAAAGCCCCTGTCAATTAATGAATGAACCTGAGATTATAAATGAGTAAACACTCTGCTCTGACAATTTTCAGCTCCCAGCATCGACCTTATAGCATCGGCACGTTTTAACCAACAACCTAATTTAAAAACGAGAAGTGGTGATTTTGTGACATGTAAGCAGCTGCACCAGGGCCCAAGTGGTCGCTAGGGATGGGGCCCTAGCAGCCACATCCCATGATGAGTGTTGCGCAAGTGGAGCAAATATCAATGCCAATATTTAGATCCCAAAAATACATTCTTCTATAGATACAGCTATTGGAATAATACAATAACAGATAGACATGGTGCTGAACATCCAGTTGGAGCCACTTAAAAAGGGCTGTCCCAGCCGGAGGTCTCTCGACTGACAGTTGAATGGCAACCAGCTTCCAGTCAGTTTCCAGCCAGTTCCCAGTCAATTACTTGCCAGCTTCCAACCGGCTGGGATTACACCCACTTCTCATGTACCCTGACAGGACGTGTTTAATTTAAACTGTAAACACACCCATTCATTCAATTGCAGTGTGTCACCATGAGATGATAACTTCAAAAAAACACAGTCAAATTTCAGAGAGAGATATCAGTGGACCTGAAATATTGTCCTTTGAACCCTGACCAGAGGTCATCTTTCAAAGTAATTTTTTTTGGTCATATGAATGAGAACAGGTTTTTATGCTTTATTCTAATCTAATGTTGCACAGCTTTTTAATTTCAAAATTGAATCCGTTTTTTTGTTTACATTTTTTAAATTACAAAGTTCAGAAGCTTTGTCATGAGAGGGCTCAAAACTAGGTCTATATAATTATAGTTTCAAGTTTATTGTCAAAACAATGAAAGCGTCATTACCGGTAATGAGAATCTCAGAGCCAACTCAACTTTACATAATAAGCAAAATAATGGCAAGGTAGTATTTAAAAACAGTATTTAAAACGTCTCCAATGCAAATGAGTAGTGTAGTATGAATAATATAAAAGTATTTACCTAAAAGAAAGACAAAATAAAATACAGAGAATAATGACAGTGTGTCAACATGATAGTGGACATCTTAAATAGTCCACAACAATACAGTGCCATAGTGAATGGCAAGATAGACATAGTGTTGTCAACACTGACAAACACTGCAATGTATTACTAAGAGGTAAGACAAAACAGGTATGCAATGCAATACTTGATACATTAAAGTGACTAGTGGTAGATGATGTAAACAGCAGTTTTCCTTAGTGGCCAAGTGTGTGGATTAATAGTTTCTAGTCAACGGCCTTTTGATTTCAAAATGAGGGAAGGAACTATCAAATTCATCAAACTACTCAACTATCAAATCACTTAACATAATTGTCAAATATCACACCAATTTATGTATTTGCTCCCCATTTAATAGATTGATTTTCCAATTTCCAAAACAGAACATTAGCACAATAAAATCAAATCAATAAATAAATGCCAATGGAATAAAATCAACACCAGTTGTACAAATGTAAAAGAGACTAAACAGTGTATGGAGCCTTCTGAACACTCAAGAATGTTTTACCGTTGACAAAGTTAAAACTCCATGGATTACTTCACGGATTAGTTGGCAACTATTCAACAAATCAGCAACTATTTATTAAGAACTCTAAAATATCATTAATAAGTCCTGTATGATAGTAAACTGAATATTTGATTCCCCCTCTACAGAGAGGTGGAATACAGAGAGGGGACCAACGGTCAGGTGGGAATTATCATCTCTAAGAGGTTGATTGCTCCATCGGAATGTGAAGATTTTCGTCAATGGGTCTGCGTTTTCATGTGTATGATTAGGTGTGGGGGCTTCCAGACCTGTTGGGTGACACAATGATCGGTCATTCAGTGCAAACAAAGAGATGGCCCAAGGCTTTATTTGTAGCCTGCTTCGGTAGTCACTCAAAAAAGGTGTACTGTGGCCATTAGAGACACACACATACACACACACACACACACACACACACACACACACACACACACACACACACACGCACACACACATAAATACTTATATATACATAGATATATATTTATTTGTATAATACGTATATCATATATTAATCATATATATTCCCAACCCTATACGTCTCAAATAGGGTTGGGAATCATCTGGGACCTCACAATATGATG
Organism: Zeus faber; assembly: GCF_960531495.2. Lineage (NCBI taxonomy): Eukaryota > Metazoa > Chordata > Actinopteri > Zeiformes > Zeidae > Zeus > Zeus faber. The sequence goes on from NC_137201.1 coordinate 3,274,543, forward strand.
TGGCATTTTCGCACGAAGAGTTGTGGGGAGTGCATGAGGGTATTCAGGAACTGCGGAGGTCCCCGAGAACTAAATACCGTCAAGGGATTTTCTTCTGGTTGTGTTCGCACTGCACTGGAGCTCTGAATTGACGCTGATATGACGTCATCCAACGAGGTTTCAGCATGAGTTTCCTGTTGTATTTACTTTGTAACTTTCAATGATTTCACCATATCAGTCCACTAAAATTTGTTTCCGAACAAATTTGAGGCGAGAAATAATGAATCCAGTTGCTTAATCTTCATGCATATTAGATCGGAGATACAAGATATAATTTAAAAGTTTGTTCCGACTTTCGTAAGCCAACGGCTCGCATCGGGACACCACACAGGGAGTTTTTTGTTTCATTCAATGAACATCATAAAATAAATCATCATCAACTTTAATTTATATTTTCAAATCATTCGTTCTTTGAAATCATGGATGCATATGTTGATTCTATTAGATCTAGTGAACAAATGTTCCATTCCAAAACATGTATATTTTTCAATTAACAAACACAAGATTATCCTGTATACACGAGTTGCGTTACACTTTGAACCACTGCTCCCTCCCGGTGGACAGATTAAGTATTGGAACTGCTTTTCCACAAATGCAGCCTGGGGCATTCCCAGGAGCCAGCGCCTGGATAACATCATTGAGGGGGATATCATTATAGGCAAATCCAAGCAGAGACCTGACAGGGACCGTCAGTGACCCTGCATGGGTCAGCCACACCCCAGCCATGGCTCTGCCTGGTCCCTGTTATGTTCCAACTGCCCACTTGAAGTGGCTCCTGCTGTACTATGGTGACATTGTGCAATTGTTACAACAATTGTGTGTTTCAGGGGTAAACTTGTGTGTGTGTGTGGGGTTGGCGCTTCCTATAGGCGACATAGGGCCATCCCTAGGGAGACAGGCGCGCAACTTGTCTTCCTCTCCATGGAGAGTAATGGAGAGGGAGCGATCGGGAGCAACTTATGCCCAAAATCTATGCTCCGTTGTCTGTCCCACAACAGAGTGTTTTTACTTTTGATGTATTTAATTTTACTCTGTTTCCTCATAGAACGAAACAAAAAAGCACTGTGCACCTTCTCAGTTAACCCCCCCCAACAGAGTACCTAGAGCGGCAAAGTGGCTATGTGCATGTGGGGGCGGTCCAAAAAATGAGTGCACCAGGCCCTATCATCATCATGTTACTCTACTGCGTTGGGTCCATCTGTAAACTGTGTACGACAAGTCAACTCTCAGTGTTAAACTGTGAGCTGAGGGGAATCATCAAGTTTTCCCTGCGACCTACTTTGCCTTGCTTTTTACGAGCAAGGTAATGCCGATCGCATCTTTTGTGTATCTAGGACATCAAACAAAGTCGTGTTTTGTTGCTTGGAGAAATCATCAGCGGCGTTCGCCATCATGACAAGAGGCTGTCACGATGGCAAACGCCGCTGATGAACACTGTTAAATTGCTGATGACAAGGTAGTCTTAACTCGTAAGCAACATAATGGTTTTGTGACAACAGCCTGTCCCATGCTTAATATTAACAGAAATTAATATTGCCAATCTTAAAAAGGTTTAAACAGTGCCCAATTAAACCTGCTTTTTAGTTGCCATAGGCGAGCCATGCGGCGTGTGGCATGCACACTACCGCACTACTACAAGCATCATATTTGCGCGTTGCCATGTAGATGCCGTGGCGATGTTCTCCTGAAAGACTGTCGCTGTGCAAAAACCAACTGGGGAAACTGAAAGAACTGCTGTAAATATTACAAAAAAGTCCTGAGGGAAGGATTTGAATAACTAGAAAAGCAGTAAAATTAAAATAGAAAGTGTTGTACTGTATATGTATTGTAGTAAGTCAGTGCAGTGAGTGAGTTTGTGCAAATTGTCAGTGTAAACATTACAAAGTAGTCCAGAATTATTCAAATAGTTCAAATCATTGGACAGAGACGGCACAATCTCCTACCATGAATTCAACGCCATCTGGTTATTTTTGTGGTCACGCATGGATGGATCGTACAGATTGCACCTGCGGACATCTATGCACAAGCTTCCAAAAACTTGTCCGTCACGCATCTCCATGTGGGCCTGTTGGGAGCACCATAATGCCCTAATTTATGCCACGTTCACTAAAAAACACTACGCCCATGACAACTATAAAGCAGGCTTTAGCGGTCATGATCTTGGAAGCAGTCAAGTGCCGTTAGATTGCTAGAGGTTCCCAGGGCTAGAGCAGTTTCTTAAGTTTGTTTGTTTTCTTTGGTTTGATTTGCACCATCTGGCTATACCAGCTACTTCTAGCAGTGTGAATTATGAATAAATGTGTTAAAATAATAAATAAAAGTGCTGATGGAATCCTTTGATTTGTAAGTCCTGACCTTGCTCCATGTGTTGCGCATCTTCATGCATTCCTTATAAATCAACAGGGAAATATCAAAGAAAGCAAGAAAACCACCACCGATACGATTATGTTTTCCACCATTTGTACAGTAAGGGAACCTATATTTAAATGCTAATTGCTAGAGAGTTGAAATTATGATCGACCCGTCCAACAGTCAAACAGTATTTTCTGTTGCGTGACTATTTATGTAATTGTGGTGCATCTATATCAGGAAGCAAGTTCTCACGCATACGTGATGGAAGACGACCAAGACCGCAATAATCCCGCAAAAAGGAAGAAGACCGACTCAGCAACACAGCGACACAGACGATCTCATACCGGGTGCTGTAGAGGTGAATGTCTTGGATGAGATGAACAAGAAGCTGGACATGCTTGGTCCACTTCTCCGAGACATTACTGAGATCAAAGCCAGTCTTGATTTCCTGCACCGCACGGTCGGTGAGATGCAAAAAGACAACAGTGATCTTAAAGCCTTACAGCGTCTCAGAGCGGAGATGAAAGTTGTAAGAAAAGAAAAGAAAATAATATAAAAGACTGTCCTGGATATACAATCCAGAAGTATTCGGGACATCCTCATCTTTTCTGGGATCCCAGAGAACAACATCGAGTCCCCAGAAAATATGTTGAAAGACTTTCTCAGCACCGCCCTGAAACTCCCGACGGACACCGTGAAGCAGATCACCGTTCACTGAGTTCATCGACTAGGACTCCACGTAGGGAACCGTCCCCGCTCCATAAGTGCTAAGTTTGAACACTTCAAGCACAAGGAGCTGGTTCAAAGCAAAGGACGGGAGCTGAAAGGAACCACGCTGGGTATGAACGATCAATTGCCCTGGCAGATCAACGACTGACGGAAGGTGCTGTATCCTGTCCTGAAGGAGAACCGGCAGAAGGGTAAACGCATATCGATGGTTGTTGATAAACTACATATAGACGGTCTGTTATACTGAGACTCCTCCACCACACCCTGGTTATTTTGTTCATTATGTATGTATTCTTGTAATTCTGGTTATTATATACTGCAAGATGTAGGAATAGGCATGCTATCTATGTCAGGATTTAAAATATCGCTCACCTCCCTAATCCCTCTCTCCTTACTTCTCCTATCACTCTCACTCTATAATGTCTCATTTTATGTATGTTGTCTAATGCGGCAATGTGTGTTTATCTTTATCTACTTGTCATTTCTTTGTGTAGTTATGTATCCCTACAAACTTCCTACAATACTATGGCAATGAAAAGGAATATAAAGGAGGACACCCCAGACTTATCTATGGGAAAGCATGGGAATGGTAGTATAGCTATTGCCTTGCATGCACTGTGCCATCATCCCCTAACAAACTTCAATGACACCCATTAAGTTTGTTAGCTGGAATGTGAGAGGCTTGGGCTCACCTGCAAAACGTAGCAAAATCCGAACTCACCTCACCAAGATGAGGTCCAGCTTCTGTCTACTGCAAGAAACCCACCTCACTGCATCAGAGCACCTCAAACTCAAAGCAAAATGGGTTACTCAGATGTTTTCAGCATCATACAACTCAAAAAAAACAGGTGTCTCTATATTGATCAATAAAAGTATCCCATATCAAAATAAAACCACAATATCAGACCCAGAAGGGCGTTACATAATGATTAATGGGATTTTTGGCAACATCACATTTACCATAGCTAATATATATGGCCGCAATGAGGATGACCCAAATTTCTTTCATAATAGATTTTCAAAACTCTTAGAATTCTCTGAATCAATTATCATATTGGGTGGAGACTTCAACACGGTACTGGATCCAAATTTAGACCGTTCTCAAGCCAGAAATATTCACAAATCCTGGCGTTCGTCGAACCCTATAATACATTATATGAGTGATCTTGCTCTTGAGGATTGTTGGCGATCAAATAACCCACATTCTAGAGAATACACATATTATTCAGCACCCCACCAAAGTTTCTCTAGAATCGACCTTTTCTTGACAAGTAACTCTGCACTGTCCAAAATCACTTATCCAGAAATCCACCCGATTGTAATTTCTGATCACGGGCCAATTAGTTTCAACCTGATAAATGAAACAAACCGGAACCCTCCCGGCAGGTGGCGGTTTAACACCTCACTTTTGAAAGATAAAGAACTAACCATTTTTTTCCAGAGAATGGACTTCCTTCATTGAACTGAATGACTCCCCAGAAATATCACCATCCCTACTTTGGGAAACAGCTAAGGCAGTTCTAAGAGGTAGTATTATTTCATTCTCCACTCACAAGAAAAAGAAAGGACAAGAATGCCAAAATAAACTCGAACAGTGACTAAAGGAGTTGCACTCCCAACAAGCCCACTCTCAGCAAATTATTTTGAATTCAATGACAAATCAGGTAAATTTCTTGCGAAATCAATTGAAACGTGATAGAGAAAAATCACTTATTACAGACATCAAAGATTTACAGGGTAGAATAGCATACATCAATAACATATTTAGAGAGTTTTATAATAACCTATATCACTTGGATAATGAATTGACTATATCAAACATTCACTCATTCCTTGATGATATTGATCTTCCTAAACTTTCGACGGAGAAGGCTACCACCTTAGATCAACCACTTACTCTTGAAGAACTCAGGAAAGCGCTTGTCTCTATGCCCAACAATAAATCACCTGCATCAGATAGCTACCCAGTGGAATTTTATAAACACTTCTGGCCACTAATCTCCTCATTATTAATCAGAATGGTGACAGAGGTCAAGTAAACCTCCACCATGCCTCCGCACATGAACACTGCTCTCATTTCGGTTTTGCTCAAACCCAATAAGGACCCAACCCTCACCTCCAGTTATAGACCCATAAGCCTTATCAATTGCGACCTTAAGATTATAAGTAAAACACTAACCAACAGAATTGAAAAAGTAACTCCATTAATAATTCACCCAGACCAAACAGGGTTTGTCAAAGGCAGACACTCATCCAGCAATATGCATCATTCAGTCTGATCAGCATATCTCAAAGGAACAACTTTAATACTATTAAAGCCTCTTTGGATGGCGAAAAAGCATTTGACAGAGTTAATTGGACATATCTCTTTTCAATCCTCAACAAATTTGGCTTTGGAGAGTCACTCATTCAATGGATCAGAATCCTCTACAACTCTCCATCTGCTTCTGTCATCACCAATGTTTACACTTCACAGCGTTTCACTCTACAATGCGGCACAAGACAAGGATGTCGACTCTCCACTCTCCTATTCGCCATCTTTTTATTGAACCCCTCGTGGCGGCTATCCGTCAAAACAGTAATATTGTAGGCATACAAACAGGAAACTCTGTTCACAAAATCAGTTTGTATGCAGATGATATCTTGATGCACATATGGAACCCAATATCATCCCTACCGGAGGTGTTCAATCTTATATCTAAATTCTCAGACTGGAATTCTGAAACCTAGAAACTTCACTTAACCATCACAACGGGCAATATTAGATACCTTGGTATTGATATCTCCACCAATCTATCAGATTTGTTTACCCTTAAGTTCACTCCATTGCTCAAATCCATTGAAGAAGACCTCATTCAATGGAACAACCTACCCATCTCACTAATTGGTACGATAGCAGCAGTGAAAATGAATATACTTCCAAAACTATGTATTTTCAATGACCCCAGTGCAACCAACACTATAATACTCTAGACTCAATAGTCAACAAATTTTATTGGAAATACAAGAAACTGAGAATTAAACTAGCAACACTACAGAAAAACCAAAACTGTGGAGGTCTAGCAGCCCCAAACCTAAGATACTACTATCGAGCAAAAAATCTTCAATTTATATTTAAATGGTTACAACCAGAGCAACAACTGGCCCATGGATGGCGAGACATTGAACAATCTGAATGTCAGGAGTTATCATTATCCGATCTCCCATTACTCACTGAATCTATAACGAAACATAATTGCTTTAAAAACCCATTTTTCGCAGCAACTCTGTCAGCCTGGTGGAAATTCCTCAAAATCAGTGGTCACACTCTATCTCCAAACAAATTCACGCCAATCTCACACAACCCAGATTTCTTGGTTAAAAACAGACCAATAATCTTTAGGTCTTGGAAAAGACAAGGAATTACTCATCTGGAACACATTTTTGAAAACAATTCCCTTATATCCTTCCCAACCTTGACGCAAAGGTATAATATCGGTGGCCACGGCTTCCTTCAATTCCTTCAATTACAGCAGTCTCTAAAAGATACAATCAAATTGACGAACAACATCCTACAACCACCTGAAATGATTGAACATCTCACTCATATCGGTCACTTGAAGAATCCCTTTTCCAGAATATACAAACTTTTATTAAAAACAGATGACACCTTTTCTCTACCTACAATGAAATGGGAAAGAGACCTTGCTGTTCCCACCGATATCAACCTGTGGAAGTTTTTCTATGACCCGCAACTCATCCAATATAAGATCTTGCACAGAGCCCATGGGTTTTGTGGATGAAGACATTTGCCCTCACTGTTCCCTTGATACCAGAGATGACTACATTCATGCCTTCTGGCTCTGCACACCAATCCTAGCATTCTGGATCAACATCACCAAGAAGCTATCAACCCTTCTGGGTCGCAGCATTCCAGTCTTCCCAACTATATGTCTTCTCGGTGACCTCTCCTCAGTCGACCCACCACTGAAACACAACAAACCCATTTTGATCACCTTAACAATTGCCAAGAAAACAATATTACTCAATTGGAAAAAGAGCATAATCTCACCAAATCCCAATGGTTGCAGTTATTAATAGATTACAGTTCAATGGAAAAACTATTGGCAATATCCAAAAACAATGTTAATTAATGAAATATGGGCTACTTCTATCACTGACATAACTTCATCATTTAATTCTTGAGTCTTCCGAAGTTGATGCAATGTCGTGGTGCTTTGGGGCATGTGGGGGTCATGCTCAAGGACACTATAGCATGCTAGCAGGAGGAGCCTAGGATAGAACCAGCAACGTTTAGATTACCAGACGACCAGCTCTAGCTCCTGAGCTACCATCCCCATCCCCAGAACACATACACTCGCACACCAATCCTACTCCGAACAACACTCCATCGGACCAGAGTCTGTGGGGCAGGAGGGGTGCGAGCGATTGGGGTTCGAATTGCCTGAAGGACTCGCACCCCCAACCCCGCAATTTTAACTGCAATTCCCAACAGCACACATTGAGCACTGGGGTTTTCCGGGGTGGCCGGTCGCTGGCAGGTCCGTGTGGGGGCACAGTTAGCCAGGGGGCTGCCGGGTGGGCCCCCCCTCCCGGCCTGGCTGGAGTCCTGACAGCTTGCACCTGGTGGCTTGGGATGTGCTGCGACCTGACGGGGCTGCGGAGAGCGCCACCAGGGTGCCTTCCGGGGCCCCTGGGGGGACTGCTTGCCGTTGTGGGTTTGGTCTGTGGTGTGGGGGGCGGTGGGTGGGTAACATCGAGGTGCCCTGCGCTGGGCCCACGCTGCTACATGTATGGGCACTTAGCACTCTCGCCGGGTGGGGCGTCTGGTCGGCTGCGGTGGAACGGGCTTTCCCCTTGTGCGGGGCGTGGGTGGGCATGGGGGTCCTGCCGGCTCGCCCGTGGGTCTGGCAGGCCGGGCAGGGTGTCGGTCTGTCGGTGTGGGGCTGGGATCCGGGCCTGCGGTCCGTGTCTTCCGCCCGTCTTGTGCCTGCACCTGGGGATTGGTTGTATGTGTGCGCCCCTGGGGTGCAGTGTCTCCTCGTGCTCCCTAGCACTGGGTCATGCTCCTCGGCGCTGGGCATGGGGGTTGCTCCACGGCCCTCTGGCTTCTCTGGGGGCCCAGGGGTCTTCTGTGGCCGCAGGGCAGGGTACTGGGGGGGTCTACAGGGTACTAGGGTGTCTACAGGGCTGCGGAGTTGGGGGGCCCCTTCTGCTGCTTGGAGGTGCCACAACATAATACCGACCTTCTACACCAGTACCAATGGGGTTACTCATGTACACTCACACATGGACATCTCACACACACACACACACACACACGCACACACCACCACACCTACTTGGAGTGCACCCCAGCACCCTCCTGGTTGCATTCCTCTCCTTTCCTCCTTCATTTGCTGCCATAATTATGACGGGAAGAGGCCACGTGACCAGTTGTAGTTTCAGTTTTCCTGGACCTAATTCACTGTTTTTCAATACATGTTGTCATCCAATGTTTATGTTTTTGTGTAAACGTTGTTTGTTTCAATGTTTATTTGTCTCACCCATAGTGATTCTCCCCCTCTTGGAGTAGTGATCAGTTGTTTATAGACCCAAACATGATAAATAGTTCTCCAAAAAGGGGGGTTGGTGGTGGTTCTCTATAACAAAAAACTGTGCTCTTGTCATCCTACAGGTCGTCCACAGGACAGAGTTATTGCAGCACTTCTTGATGATTTAAGAATTAATAAAAGTTGCATTGCAGGTTGAGAACTTGAACTCCACTTGCAGACTAACTCTGCCCTGGATGCAATTGCATACATTTAGTCATTTAGCATAGACGACCAGCTCTACCTCCTGAGCTACCCCCCCACACAAATACTCTGTGTTGTATGCTGGGCATACAGCACAGGTAAAAAAAACAAAAATCAAGAATAAATAATAAATAAAATAGGTTTGTAAAATGTTTTGATTTGAATCCAAACACCCAACAGTAAAACTGTATTTTTGTTGCGTGACTATTATTGTAATTGCGTTTCATCTCTGGTTCTAGACCAAAGCCCATAACATAAAAAGATAGACCAACATGCATTATGATGCATAGTGACTTTTACAGATGTCTAATCTTTCATAAAAATAATAAGAATAAATAATAATATAGGCTGCCTAATATTAGGATCCACCCACCCAACAGTGTTCATGTAATTTAGGAAGACGTAATATATTTTTTCAGACGCTATGGCGCTATGGTTTAATTAGTCCCAAAACTCGCACACACTCAGAGAACAGTATCCACGAGCAGAAAACCATCCTGCGTGTATAAATGCGGTCCTGCGAGCCCAAGGAAATCCCCAAAAAGGGGATTCTACACATTGACTGTGATTCCATTTTATATATAAGTAGTATTTTGCTGGTGACCCAAGGACTTAAAGTGTTAAATTTGGTGCAATTTGGACACGCGACATGTGCAATGTTAATAAACTTTCAATAAACAGCAAGCCAGCGAGGGGCAGGACAAAGAGTCTTTCCCCGTGTATAGCTTTAACGGGCAGCTTCATCCTCCCTTGTGGAAAACAGGACTGAATCTTTGAAATTTTGTTCAACTGTGCCATTCAAATTTCTTAGAAAGTCTTACATTTTGAACAGCCATGTGCTAGTTATACATAAAAACTAGGGTTGTCAAAGTTAACGGGATAATAACGCTTGAACTCAAATTCCTTTTAACGGCACTTTTTTTGACGCGTTTACGCACGTTCTGTTATGATTGTAGTTTTATTTTTGAGGGGGGTTCGTTGGCATGAAATCCTTGCTGTCTCATCTGTTTGTGGGTTTGTGGTGAGTGTTCTTTACAATCATGTCACGTGTGTAGTTGCTGCTGCAAAGTGACATGAAATACAAAAAACTAAAATACTACTGAAGATTGGTTATATTGTTTAATTTGGATGCTGAATCAACAGAGACATTTCTTACCGATATATCCATGACAATACCACATACTTTCTCTCCATCTTTCCCACACACGCACATACACGCATACACGGCCCTGGCCAATTCATACAGGTGTAGGTACAGTATGCCACATGGCGTCTGCAGAGAATACTCAAACTAAGTGGAAAAATGTGATATCTATCAAAATTTGAGTTTTAACATATTTGCAAAAGTGAAAATGTAAACACTCTCTGAAACCTTGAACTTGAACACGATCGCCAAATATGTTAAAATGCTTTTAAAAAATCGTCCTCCGAGCAGTCTAAACAGTTATATGCCTCACCGTATGTATGTTGCTCTGTCGCAGTGTGGCAGCAGACACCAAATGTTGTAATAATCCATGAATGAATCAGAACAATTTAAAAAGTTATAAATAAAAGTATGTTTTTGTTATGCGCGCCATAATTGGCTTAAGGACAGAAGGAGGGACATGCGCGCTCTACAGTCTCACTTGTCATTGGTTAATCAGTACCTGATTGAAGGGTTTCTGGACAATATTTGTCATTGTTTTGGGTTGTTAAGTGATTTCAAATGAACATATATTTGCATTAAGTGAGCATTTTTGTGGACTCCCATGTTGATGAGAGCATTAAAAGCCAACATTAGGCGGGAATGCAAATCTCTCAAATTCTAATTTTTGTGTGAGAGAAGCCTGAGAACAAGCAGAGCTGTATGTTCTTAATAAACAGGGTTTCATCGAGCCTGCTATTACGAAATTGACGTCCACGCTAACCCTGCGGTCACCTGCCTATGAAATAGGCTTGGGGGTTCCAGCGGTAATAGATTATGGATATTATGGATTTTAATAATATCTCCACAGTAATGAGTATCTTTCTCTGTATAGACAATGAAACAATGTTTGTATATAATATTTAAAGGAATGATAAGTATGGCTGTCAATCGATTAAAAACTGTAATCAAAATAATTACATTATCTGTAATTAATTAATCAAATTAATGAAATAATCACATAGATCAGTATTTGCTGGGGGAAAAAACACAAATAGAGATCTTTTAATTCAAAGACATTATTATGGAATACAAGTAAAGCATTGAATAGACATTACAAAAGATGATGGCTCTAGAAATCAATATACTGTTTTATTTCAATATCTTAAGACATTTTTAAAGGTTGAATCCAAAGGTTGCTGGTTTGATCCCCGGCTCCTCCTGATAGGGGGCTGAACTGTTCTTGAGCAAGACACTTAACCCTTAATTACTCCTGATGGCTGCATCTATCGGTGTATGAATAATTGTAAGTCACTTTGGATGTCTGCTAAATGATGTAAAAATGACTGACTATGTCTTTCACTCTAGACATGCCAAGCAACTCTAATGGCCTGGGATTTTTCCAAGTATACATTGAACCATCTAAATGAACATGATATGTATGACAGGACAGATATGGCATTCATCCAATAGTTTGCTAACAATATTTAACCAATGAATCCATTGTTCCCTACACCAGTGTTTTAAAACGATTTGTTCTTAACAAGCAAATGTTTTAAATGACTCGGGATTCTGGAGTCACTACGGCAAAAGAGAATAATAAATTATATAATAATAATAAATAATAATAAATTGAGAATAATTTCTGGTCTTAATTAGAATCCAAGGCAAAAACAAACAGGCCATGGCATTTGGCATAATTCATATTGAACATGTTGGATTTACTATTTGCATTCCACCAAAATAAATCATTTTGACAAAATTGAATGATTCTTGTGAAAAAATTCCATGCTCAACTGAGAGCCAAACCGACTCTGACCCTCATTCACCAGAAGTCCAAAGTGAACAAATAACGGAAGGTCGAATGACTGAGTGACTTGCCGAGAAACAAATAAAAAAAAAAGTCAAACCTTTCAGTATTCCTCACTTTCGGAGTGAAACTTTTTCTGCTGGAGCTGCTATTCTGACGGCAACCAATGAATTAGATGAAGTGAAGTGCAGCCTTGCAATTTTGATCTTTGATTATTTTTAAGTGGAATTTGAAAAATGTTCTTGGCACACCTGGCTTCACTTTTCACTTTCCACCTCAACGTTTCTCTTAAAGATGCAGTGTGTGGAATTTAGTGCCATCTAGTGGTGAGGTTGCAGATCGCAACCAACTGAAGATGGTAGTGCAACATGGTGCAGATTCTCACCAACACTGGGCTACTAGCAGGCAATTATAGTGGAGTATTATAGTTTAACTTCCTCCAGACCAGATTTGAATCACTTCAGTCGGTTGCGATGTTCAGTTTGGGACTCTTGGGAACTGTATTCTTCATGAATTATTCATTTCAATAACGCCCGGTCCCTTTCTGTGAAACTCTTGATCATACGAATGCACCTTAAAGCGTTTCCTGTCAAACTCTGCTAATTGCTGCTACAACGTAACACCGGCAATTACTTTTCACCCCCTTTTGTTCTTATTTATTCCGCGCAAAATGACAAGTTTTGTTTCATTTGCAGCAATATGCACCAAAGAGAAAAAAAAAGAAAAACCTTCTTTGGTTCGGGAAAGGCTGACTGCTGCTTGAGCTATGAACCCTCTGTAGGAAACCGCAAATTTGAAAACGGGTATAATTGCTTTGTGCAAATGCCCGGTGCGTAATAAAAGGTTTAACTGTATGATATTATGCTAATGCTGATTTGGTATGATGAATCTCATATGGTTTGCCCTCCTAAACAAATTATTTCTTCATATTTGGGAGTGCCGTGGATCACTGGGTTTAAATTAAGTAGGGAAAAGTAAACAAAGCATGAGATATTGTCTTTGTGTCTGGATTTTTGTTGCATCTATTTCGTTGTCTTCCACACACACACACTAAGACACACACACTGCAGAACACACAAGGAAGAGGCAGACTGTTACCCTCTAGCACCTGCTTGCCCATGAATGCATATAAATGAGTGCATGTGTTCTAGACTCATACACAACAATATGGGTGCACAAATTAACACACGCACACAAGCACGCACACACATACACACACACACACACACACACACACACACACACAGACAGACACACATGCGTTCATATACATGGGTGTATTTTAATATTCAACACAAATGTCAATGCTGTTTATTCAATACACGTGATTTGGGTGCATTGACAAATACCCACACACACAGACTTACGTAGTTCATGCATGTCTCTCCAGCCTCGGCTGGCAGGGCAGGCTGTGATGGTGACCAGCGGACATGGGTTTCCCGCCAAGCTGTCGCACAGAGTCTGCTGCCGGAAAAAGACCTTTGCACAGTCGACGGAGCATTCCAGCATCTGGAGATGGGACTAGAGAGAGAGAGAGAGAGAGAGAGAGAGAGAGAGAGAGAGAGAGAGAGAGAGAGAGAGAGAGAGAAAATTAACACTCTCAGACACTGGGTCAATTCAAGAAATCATATATTCACAAATCTTTTTCTTCCCCATTGTTTTTAGGTCAAAAAAATTACAAATAAATAATCTGAACTTATAAATTATGTTTTTCTTTGGGCTGCACCGCAAAAAATTGTCATCAAGTTCTTTAGATAAAATCTCCACACCTCCTCTGGTAAGCGCTACGGAGAACTGTACGGCAAAACAACCAGACACCAGAACAGTTTCTTGCCGCAGACCATTACCCTGATGAACATTTAAATCAGTCATACAATGTTAGAAACAGCCCCCCAGTAATAAACCTGTAACACTAAACACCCACTGTACCTACAAATTCTAAATAATATATTCTGTAATTTAAACAGTTTTTAACATGTACATATCATCACTGTCATGAAAGTATAGATCAAAGCATGCTGTATGTACTGTATGTGGACATATGTGCTGTAGGTGGACATGACAGTATATGCATGTATGCAATATACATGCATATACTGTCATGTCCACCCACCTCACGTATATAAAGTAATCTGTTAATCATTAATATTTATTCCAGCATCTTTGCACTCTGCCCCATTACACTATTGTCTCCATGTTACAAATGCATATACGATTGCATATTTCTCGGCTCAAATTTGTTCAGAAACAGATTTTGGTTACTTTATAAGGTGAAATCAGTGAAAGTTACAAAGTAAAAATGAACGAAACACGCTACTTCGGTTTGAGGTATGTTAGAATGACTGCAATGCACAATCCACTAAAAATGTTTATGTTTACCTTTGTTCAGCCTTGTGTCCTTGTGTTAGCTGTAAGCATATTCCTCTATTGAGATAAAGAAAAAAAACTTGCTAAATTCCTTGTCAAATTCATTTGTTATTTGACAAGTTTAAATCTGTACTTTCATCATGTTTTATCCAATGTTTCTAGGGTTTTCACACTATAGCCATTAGTAGGTTGGCCACCAACTAATTGTGGATACTCACCCGTTAATCCCCTCCGTCAACAGTAAAATGTGAAGATTTCATATTTGAAAAAGGTCCGACAAGCAAATCAAGTTCACTCTACTATGATTACAGGTTTTGCAATTGTTTATTACTTCGTCAATGAAATGCCGCTCTGTATCCCAATAAATGCACGCAATATGTTGAATACTAAGTGGCATATGATGGTCACCAGAATACGGGGAAAGAGGGAGAGAGTGGGAGTAAGGTCTCGTCCTCTCCGCTCAGAGCTATCGAGTTATCGAGCTATCACTTGTGATCGCATTTTACCTCCATGCTCTATATGCAAATCTTGTGATTTTAATATAGCAATATATAATATAATCTCATCGAGAAATTTATATGATTTCCTTAGATTCTTACTTGTATGGAAAACGAAAAACATAAACCTCAGAAAATCAGGGCAGAGTTTTTTGTTATTTCTCCTCCAGACAGCGGTGCATGCCAGCTCCCGTGTCTGTCTTTTTATTTTAGATCTACAGTATTTATTTTCGTTTGTTTCCTACATGTATGGAACAACATTTTTAAACACAAATGAGTTCAGGGACTGTCCCGTTATGTCCAAAATAAAAACATGCGTCTCCCTGTTGCTTTTTGCTGCTATGGGACTTAATTTAAAAGTAAAAACTGGATTTTTTTTTTGTGTCAATACTTTACTTGTAAATAATAAATCCTGCACCTCTGTAACAGGGAGACCGCATTTGTCACATTACACTAGTTCTGTCATGAACCCTCACTGAGATCAGCATTCTTTGGTCTACTCATTTAAGTTAGTCTAGTTTAGCCTTGTCAGTAACTCTCATGTCGTTTCAGATCCATCCACTCCCCTTTGCTACACCACTAAGGTTCCCCACTCTTTTCCTCACCTGCAGCTCATTTGCTCGTCAGGCACTCAGTACTTATACTAGCCTAGTTCATCAGTTCTGTGCCAGATTGTCTCTTTGCTTAGCCTGAGCTTTCCAGTGTGCCATCCAGTGATCTCGCTAGTACCGTGTTGATTCCCCGGTTTTTGATCCCCTGCCTGTCTTACAGATTCTGATTCTCTGCCTGCTCCTTGCCTGACTTGTTTCCCTTCGCTGACAGATATCCTGGCTTTCATGACCCTGGTCTGTTTGTTCTAATAAACCCCATGCTTTGTGAACCTTAACCTGCTCTCCTGCGTTGTGCTCTTAGGTTCACCTCTGGTCTGAGTCAGTGAGCCTAACAAGTTCTATGCAAGCAATAGCGAGCCCCCCCCAGAAAAAATCATCAATTGGAGATCGCTGTCCCTCAAGCGATCGCCAATTGGAATTTTGCGCAATCGCCCGAGTCTACAGGAGATCCTATAACACATTTGTTAAATCCGACCCAAAAAAGTCTCCCTTTCGGAATAACATTAACAGCCAAGCATGGTGAGACTTTCATACATTTAGTATAATTTCATTGAATAGTTTGAGATATATGTGCACGCATACTAAATCTCGATCAAGAAATTGCTAAATTTGGCTGAATTATGAAAGCTAGAAGAGGTACTAAATGAAGAGCTGTTTGGGAGCAAAAGAGCCGGCTCTTATTGCTAAGCTGAACCAAATGATTTGACTCACTAAAAAGAGCTGGAATTCCGATCACTAGTTGAAAGGTCATTCCTTGCAGAAAGACACTTCCCGCGGTTTCTCTTGTTAAACACTTTGTAACTAATTTAAACGTAATTGCCAGAGTGAAACAAACTACTCGCAAGCTGCGAAAAATGCAACAGTAGCCTCAGAACGTTGAGAAAAGGGGCTTAACCCCCCGACCCCCCCTTGGTTGTTCCCTTGTGAGCTGTTCTTTGTCATTAAACTCATGCATGTTGACACACATGCATATAAAAAGTTAAGGACCTTGACTCTCAGTGTGTTGGAAGATTTTTGTTGATTTCCAATAATTTTACCCTTTCTAGATGTTGTCCAGTCATGAAGTTGATAATTCGAAAATAGAGCAGATGTAAAGTGAATCAAGGAGTGACCGATTGACTTTCCGTCTCAGAGTTTAGAATTTGAAGAGCCTTGACTGAAATTTGGCACGCACTCCATGACAATTGGCTCCAAGGGTTAGTTGGTTGTCGAAGAGGGTACTCCCTCTATTGTTTTGGTGCTTATGATACGATGTACAGGTATCAATGCACAGAGTTGTGGCTGAAAATTACAATATTAATTGGATCAATAAGTACCTAGGAGTGAGGACCCAGGGGTGTGCATCCCTAGTGAGATGTTGCAATGGGGATGGTCCTCATCCAAAGTCTGTGACTTATTAATTTTTGTTTTTCTGCATTGGGATCTAGGATATTAGCTGAGGTCCATTGGGGAAATTAGTTTACAGAGGGTACGAGTGCGTCCTGAGAGTTGTAGGTGTCAACAATCAGTGTCTTTCTAAACACTTGAACATTGTTTGAGGTCAGCTATCTATTCAGAATGCGAATGACATTGGCACGAGCACTGAACCTTGTGGTGAACCAGTGAATAAAAAAAGTTCAATAGTTGAACTCTGTATCGAACCCACTGTGTCAGGGTTCGCCCGGGGCCTACCGGCATCGGCCACTAGATGCCGCCAGTACTGCCTTTTCAGGGTTGCTCTGCTTCACCTATTTCTGTTCCTGATTACCCTGCCTCATTAGATGATATTTTTCA
Source organism: Zeus faber (assembly GCF_960531495.2). Classification (NCBI taxonomy): domain Eukaryota; kingdom Metazoa; phylum Chordata; class Actinopteri; order Zeiformes; family Zeidae; genus Zeus; species Zeus faber. The sequence goes on from NC_137201.1 coordinate 3,291,639, forward strand.
CCTGTGTCTCGTTTGGTCGTCCCTATTTAGACCCTGTCTTTTGTGTCCTCAGGTGCTCAGTCTTGAGTTTGTCTAACCTCATGACAACGCTCTTGTTCCAAGCTCCCGAGACTTTTGCCCAGTTTTTGTACTTGTTTTGAGTAAATCTCTATTTTTGCCACCTCGCCTCTGCCTTGTTCTCTGCACCTGGGTTCACTCAGCATACCTCCAACAGCAAGACTGAGCCACAACATGGACCCAGCAGAGAGCCAGCCTCCAGAGGTGGAGAGCCTGCGGGTGGCCTTGACGAACCAGGGGGCTGCGATTGGCCGTCATGAGCGGGTTCTCCCACAGGTCCTGGACAACCTGCAGTCGCTCGCCCAGGCCGTCCAGCAGAGCCAGGCACAGGCTCCACCTATGGCCCCTGTGCCAGCGCTGCCTCCCATGAACCCGCGTCCTCCAGATCACCGCGAACCACGACTGCCGGCGCCAGAGAGGTACGACGGTAACCCAGGGGGTTGTCGTGGCTTTCTGACACAATGCTCCCTGGCTTTCGAGCTACAGCCGTCACAGTTCCCCACCCAGCGCTCACAGGTGGCATACGTAGTCACGCTACTCACCGGCAAAGCACTCTCCTGGGCCACAGCCATCTGGAATCGGCAAACCCCGGCCTGCCCCAGCTACCAGGCTTTTGCCGGGGAGATGCGCCGAGTGTTTGACCACTCAGTCAGTGGGAGGGAGGCGTCGTCGCGGCTACTCCGGCTACGCCAGGGGGGACACAGCGTAGCGGACTACGCCATCGCATTCTGCACCCTCGCCGTGGTGTCCGGATGGAACAGCGAGGCACTCATCGCGGCCTTCCAGGAGGGTCTCAATGAAGGTGTCAAGGACGAGCTGGCATCCCGGGAGGCGCAGGAGGACCTGGACACGCTCATCGATACAGCGATTCGGGTGGACAACCACCTCCGGGAGAGACAAGGGGAACGCTTTTTCCCCGCTTCACCAAGACCAGCGCGCAGAGCGGCTCTGGGGACGAGGCCTCCCGAGCATCCCCTGGCTATCCCGAGCTCGCCTCCAGCATCAAGGGAGGAGCCGATGCAAGTAGGCAGCACACGGCTCTCTCGGTCCGAACGTGACCGGCGGATGAGAGAGCGCTGCTGCTTGTACTGTGGGATCCCAGGGCATTTCCGTTCTTCCTGCCCTGAGCTCTCGGGAAAAGCCAACTCTCGTCCAGGGTAGGGAGAACTGCGAAGAGGCCAACCTTCTCTCCCGAGCTCGAGGCGACCGGGGTCCGGCTGACTGCCTCCCTCGCCTGGGGAGATCAACATCACTCCCTCCAAGCTATGGTGGATTCCGGCACTGCAGGTAGCTTCCTGGATGTAGGGCTAGCAAAGGCCCTAAAGCTCCCTCTGGCACCTCTAGAGCATCCTCTCACGGTGACAGCCCTGGATGGAAGACCACTGGGGTCCGGTAGCGTGCGCCATCTCACCGCCCCCCTTTGGCTGTCACTGGAGGGAAAACATTCAGAGGTAATCCAGCTCCACCTCATCCACTCTCCTGAGTTTCCACTGGTCCTGGGCTACCCATGGCTAGCCCGTCACAACCCACATCTGGACTGGGCCTCCGGGCGTCTCACCGAATGGGGCCCTGCCTGCCACACCACCTGTCTTCGTTCTAGTCCGTCTTCTCACCCTCTCGAGTCTCCAGTCCGTGTCCAAGCTCGGGCCCCTTCCCAAGCCCCTGCCCACTCCAGAGTTCCTGTCCGTGTCCTGGCTCCAGTCCGTATTCAAGGTCCCATCCCTCCCGAGTTTTCACGAGTGCCCCACGAGTATGCCGATCTGAGGGAGGTCTTCAGCAAGAGACGGGCCTCCCCATCGGTCCTATGACTGCGCCATCGACCTTCTGACTGGCACCTGCCCTCCTGGAGGACGTCTCTTCTCTCTCTCTGCCCCTGAGACTACAGCCATGGAGGAGTACATCCGGGGGGCGCTCACCTCAGGTTTCATCCGCCCTTCTACCTCACCGGCGGGCGCAGGGTTTTTCTTCGTGGGTAAGAAGGATGGCGGCCTGCATCCCTGCATTGATTACCGTGGTCTTAACAAGATCACGGTCAAGAATCGCTACCCCCTTCCTCTCATGTCCACATCTTTCGAGCAACTGCAGGGCGCCACCATCTTCACCAAACTCGATCTTCGAAACGCATACAATCTCGTCCGTGTCCGCGAGGGGGATGAGTGGAAGACCGCCTTCAACACACCTACCGGCCATTATGAATACCTGGTCATGACTTTTGGATTGGCCAATGCTCCCGCTGTCTTCCAGGCCTTTGTAAACGACGTCCTCCGTGAGTTTCTCAACCGCTCCATGTTCGTCTACATCGATGACATCCTCATCTTCTCCAGGACCCTTCCCGAACACATACAGCATGTGAGACAGGTCCTTCACCGCCTGCTCGCCAATGGCCTGTATGTGAAACTGGAGAAGAGTGAGTTCCACGCCACCACCGTTCAGTTCCTGGGGTTTGTCATGACCGAGGGTCACGTCCAGATGGATCCTGCCAAGACCGAAGCCGTCCGGGACTGGCCACCACCCATCTCGGTCAAACAGGTGCAGCGCTTCCTCGGGTTTGCCAATTTTTACAGGCGATTCATTCGGGGTTTTAGCACGGTGGCAGCTCCCCTCACCGCCCTCACTAGGACATCCACAGCCCGCTTCGCCTGGACTGCGGAGGCTGAGGGGGCGTTCAGGGCTCTCAAGACGCGGTTCACCGCTGCCCCTGTCCTGGCCACACCAGAGCCTACCCTACCCTTCGTGGTGGAGGTGGATGCTTCCGATGTGGGAGTGGGGGCCGTTTTGTCCCAAAGGACTCACAACAAGAAGCTCCATCCATGTGCTTTCTTCTCCCGTCGCCTCACCCCAGCGGAACGGAACTATGACATAGGGAACCGGGAGCTACTGGCAGTCAAACTGGCGTTGGAGGAGTGGCGGCACTGGCTGGAGGGGGCCCAATACCCTTTTGTCGTCTGGACCGACCACAAGAACCTGACATACATTCAGGATGCCAAACGCCTCAACTCCCGTCAAGCCCGATGGGCCTTGTTCTTCAATCGGTTCAACTTCATCCTGTCATATCGTCCCGGGTCCAAGAACCTCAAGCCCGACGCTCTCTCCAGACAGTTCGACCCTCCTGAGCTGGTGGAACTCCCCGAGCCCATTCTCCAGAGCTCCTGCATCTTGGCTCCGGTCCGCTGGGGAATCGAGATGCAGGTCCGGCAGGCCCAAAGGAGGGAGGCGGATCCCGGCAACGGGCCCCCGGGTCACCTGTTTGTCCCGAAGGCTGTCCGATCACAAGTCCTGCAATGGGGGCATTCATCCCGCCTCACTGGCCACCCGGGATCTCCAGGACCCTCGAGTTCCTCCGCAGGCTTTTCTGGTGGCCTACCATGGAGCAGGACGTCCGGTCCTTCGTCGCTGCCTGCACCATCTGCACCCAGAACAAGAACCCCCGGTCACGTCCCATGGGGCTGCTGCATCCCCTTCCCATCCCCAGTCTGCCCTGGTCACACCTCTCAGTGGACTTCATCACCGGCCTTCCACCGTCTCGGGGCCACACCGTCATCTTCGTCGTGGTGGACCGGTTCTCCAAGGCTTGCTGCTTTATTCCTCTGCCCAAGCTCCCCTCAGCTCTGGAGACTGCTGAGCTCATGGTGCAGAAGGTTTTCAGGGTGTTCGGCCTGCCCCTGGACGTGGTGTCAGACCGCGGCCCGCAGTTTGCATCCCGGTTCTGGAAAGCATTCCACCAGCTCCTCGGCGCCTCCGTCAGCCTGTCCTCCGGTTTCCACCCTCAATCCAATGGCCAGACGGAGCGGGTCAACCAGGACCTGGAGACAACACTGAGGTGCCTCGTGTCCTCCAACCCTGCCTCCTGGAGCGACCATCTAGTGTGGGCGGAATACGCTCACAACACTCTGCGCTGCTCTTCCACTGGCATGTCCCCGTTTGAGTGCCAGTTCGGTTACGTACCTCCTCTGTTTCAGGAGCAGGAGGCGGAGGTGGGAGTGCCGTCAGCCCAGCGGTTCGTCCAGCGGTGCCGACGGACCTGGCAGAGGGCTCGTCAGGCCCTGCTAAGGACATCCCGGCAGCAGCATATCCAGGCCAACCGACGGCGCAGACCAGCGCCTATGCTCCGTCCGGGCCAGAGGGTCTGGCTGTCCACCAGGGACCTTCCATTACGGGTGGAGTCACGCAAGCTCGCGCCACGGTATGTTGGGCCCTTCAAGATCGTGCGGCGGGTCAATCCTGCCGCATACCATCTTCTGCTCCCCAGGTCCATGAGGATAAACCCCACCTTCCACGTGTCGCGGCTCCGACCGGTGGTCACCAGCACCTTGGCGCCCACTACGAGGCCTCCTCCGGCGCCTCGCATCATCGACGGAGAGCCCACCTACGCGGTCCGCCGGCTCCTGGACTCCCGCCGGGGCCGCGGGGCCCTGCAATACCTGGTGGACTGGGAGGGTTACGGGCCGGAGGAGCGCTCCTGGGTTCCGGCCCGGGATATCCTGGACCCCTCTCTGATCCAGGATTTCCGCCGTCGCCTCCCGACACTCCCTGGAGGAACGTCGGGAGCCGTTCCTAGACCGGGGGGTCCTGTCAGGGTTCGCCCGGGGCCTACCGGCATCAGCCACTAGATGCCGCCAGTACTGCCTTTTCAGGGTTGCTCTGCTTCACCTATTTCTGTTCCTGATTACCCTGCCTCATTAGGTGATATGTTTCACCTGTGTCTCGTTTGGTCGTCCCTATTTAGACCCTGTCGTTTGTGTCCTCAGGCGCTCAGTCTTGAGTTTGTCTAACCTCATGACAACGCTCTTGTTCCACGCTCCCGAGACTTCTTATTTTTTTTTGCCCAGTTTTTGTACTTGTTTTGAGTAAACCTCTACTTTTGCCAACTCGCCTCTGCCTTGTTCTATGCACCTGGGTTCACTCAGCATACTTCCTAACACACTGAGGTCTTTGGGCAAGAGACGGCATTATCGAAAGAACAATGGGTTGAACTCAGGAGTCAGGTATCCATTTCGACATTTGCATATGTTTGTCCCCGAGCCATTGCATGGCGTTGCTGGATTGTCTCGAATCCACTGAAAAAAAACCCGCAAATAATAATCAGACTTTCAGGATAACGCCATCAAGTCTGCTGCTCAGCAAACTGATGAGAGTCCACTGTACTTTGTACACTGTTTGATCTGGGAAAGCGCCCAATGTTCTTCTTTTTTCAGCTGCTCCCGTTAGGGGTCGCCACAGCGGATGATCTGCCTCCAATACCTTCTGTTCTGTGCATCTTCCTCCCTTACACCAACCGCCTGCATGTCCTCCCTCACCACATCCATAAACCTTCTCTTTAGCCTTCCTCTTTTCCTCTTACCTGGCAGCTCCATCCTCACCATCCTTCTCCCAATGTAACTCTCATCTCTCCTACACACGTGTCCAAACCATCTCAATCTCGCCTCTCTCACTTTTCCACCAAACTGTCCAACCTGAGCTGTCCCTCTAATGTACTAATTCTTAATCCTGTCCATCCTTGTCATACCAATGAAAATCTCAACATCATCAACTCTGCCACCTCCAGTTCAGCCACCTGCCCTTTAGTCAGTGCCACAGCCTCTAAACCGTACAACATAGCTGGTTTCACTACTGTAGACCTTTCCCTTCACTCTTGCTGGAACCCTTCTGTCACAGAATACTCCGGACACTCTTCTCCACCCACTCCCCCCTACCCTGCCTGTACTCTCTTCTTCACCTCTCTCCTGCACTCTCCACTGCTTTGGATGGGCGACCCCAAGTACTTGAACTCATCCGCCTTCTCCAGCTCCACTCCTTGCATTCTCAGCTTTTTTCCGCCCTCCCTCCTATTTAGGCACATGTATTCTGTCTTACTCCTGCTGACTTTCATTCCTCTTCTCTCTAATGCATGCCTCCACTTCTCCAGGCTCTCCTCAACCTGCTCCCTACTCTCGCTACAGATCACAATGTCATCCGCGAACATCGTAGTCCACGGAGACTCCTGCCTGATTTCTTCTGTTAACCTGTCCATTACCATTGCAAACAAGAAAGGGCTCAGAGCTGATCCTAGATGCAATCCCACCTCCACTTTGAATGCCTTCGTCACGCCTACTGCACACCTTACTACTGTCTGACTGCCCTTATAAATATCCTGTACCACTCTTACATACTCCTCTGCCACCCCCAACTTCCTCATGCAATACCACACTACCTCTCTCGCCACCCTACCATATGCTTTCTCTAAATCTACAAAGACGCAGTGCAACTCCCTCTGGCCTTCCCTGTACTTTTCCATCAGCATTTTTAAATCAAACATTGCATCTGTAGTACTCTTTCCTGGCATGAAACCATACTGCTGCTCGCTGATCCCCACCTCTCCTCTTAACCTAGCCTCCACTACCCTTTCCCATAGCTTCATGTTGTGGCTGATCAACTTTATTCCCTGTAGTTACTACAGCTCTGTATGTCTGCCTTATTGCTGGAGATGGGTACCAGTAAACTTCTTCTCTTCAACTCTGGATGGCATTAAACAGTCTTGTTTTATAAAAATAAAAAACATTTCATGATCATTGGTGTTGGGTATAATTGGGTGGTTCTCAGGGGATATGATGGCACCTGACCATATGTTGATCACGGCAGAATTTTTGATCATAATTGCTCATGTAATCTGGACAATACCTTACAGAAGATGTTCTGCTCCGAAACCATCCTCTGTGAATGATATTAAGAGACACTAGTCACTTGATCCCAAACAAATATAATTACCTTCTGGTTTATTACTGAGCGACTTTATTAATACTTGGCATTTTCATACATTTCCCCTGCATATTATATAGGAATGACTGTGTAATTTATCACCTGTGCTTTGTAAGGTTAACAATTTTCAGTAATTTACAGTTTATAGTACTTATTCTAGGTATCAACCGATAACTTGTGTCATTACAATCATCCTGAAAAAAACATGTGTGCCCAACAACACACAAAACAGAGAAAACAAAATGAATTATAACAAGAATCGGTGTTACCGATGTGTAGAGGCAGCAGCTATGCTTCTTGGTGATCCCACTGAAATTCATTGCTATACTCGCTCAAATATTATTCAACATGTAATGTTAATACATCAGGCTTCTCATCGACACTGACATAAACTCAAATACAAATACAACCAAATACATGCAGAGAAGACATCAGCTAGAAAGATAGATTGATTGAAAAACCAACCGATAGATAAATATAGAGGGATACATAAATATTGGAGATAGACAGACAGACACAAACATATAAAGATAGACGGATACCTGCAGTGCAGAGTATGTGTAAGGATAATGGTAGGCCAGGTAGCATACATCTTCGTGGTGTTTGAAGGTCACCATAAAGGTCAAAGTGTAGAAAGTTGCACTTTTCCTGCCTAGTGCCGGGCAGAAATGATTCCTGGATTAGGGAGAAAAAAAAGTGAATGCCACATCATCATCATTATCATCCTCTGGTACTGGATTGGCAGTGCAAGTTGAATGATGGTTGCGGAACACATTGTATACTTTAAGAAAACTCAACCATGTCTAAACATCAGTATGAATCATAAGTAATCCTTTCATCATCTACAGAGACACCTTGAATTAGGGACATTTGAGTAATAAGTTTTAAAAATTGTTTAGGCCTGATTTAAATGAACCTTTTACCAGATTTGAGCTTTTTTTTCTATGCTTTTATTCTTCTTTAATTTTATATAATGGCTTTTATGTAAAGCAGGTTGAAGTGCCCTTCAGTTTGAAATGTGCAATACAAATAAACCTGCCTTGCCTTGCTTTCCACTTGGTAGAGTGAAACTCTTGCAGCTACTTTATAGCACAAATAAATAATTTCATGTATAATTGTGTCTTTGTGTGAAAATGTCCAGTTCGAAAAACATTGAACTTAGGACACAAAAAAAATAATTTCCACACTTTGTAAACGGTATCCTACAACAATAATCATCATTAAAATCAATTAAAAAATAAAAAATAATTATGAACCATACCCCATCTACCTTATCTTAAAATCCATTATCCATTTGTAATTATGTGATTTTGTGGGATATCATTTTTCTTTGCCACAGTGAACCAAAGGCCCAGTCAAGCACGTGAGAACTACACCAATCAGCCAGTCAATCTGACAAGCGGAACGTAATGCTTCCTGCTGCAATTCTGCCTTGGTCTAGTTGTGCTTCGCGTATCTTTCTCTGTGCTTAAATACAAACTCAGCACACACACCAAATGATAGGCCTAGGGTTTGCAAGCCAGGTGGGGTGCAAATGATTTGGGTGGAGGCGCGGCTGGCAGCTACAATCAGGCCCACGACTTTTCGGCCTTGGACTCATGTCATTTTCCGCAATTTTAATGCCACACACACCAGTTTAGCACACAAATACATAGACACACAATAAAATACAAAACAACAACACTAACGACTAGACCAGGGTCTGTGCACAAGAGGAGTGTGAGTGGTTCAGGTTGTACCTGCTTGTAATGCTTATTGCCACGCCCTGCAAGTTTAACCGCATACACAAAATTAACACACATTCCCAGCACTGCTTAATGAGGGGCAGCAGGGTGGGCCTCCTGAGGCTTTGCTCAGGTCTCAGTGGTTTATCCCTGGGTGGCATCCGGCATGCCAGTGGTAGCGGTCGGTTTTGCTCTTGCTGCGTGGCTTTTTTGCGACGGGTGCAGGTAGAGGTGGAGGGTCCACATATCTGACTATCTGGGGTCACTGGTGGGATTCTGTCTGCCCCTGGCGGAGTTGCTGTCTAAGTGTCCTGTGCCGAGTCTACTCGGTTGTGTTGGTGTGTGCTTGTGGCTGGGCAGGGCATGTTGCCTTCTGGGCAGGCGGTTCAGTTAGTCCCGGTTCCATGCCTGTTGTCTGTGCTTGTGGGGGTGGGTTGCGTGTGTGCTTCAGGGTTGCTGATTGAACTTGTGCACGTGGTACTGGTTTTTGCATCTTGGGGGCGTGCATAAGTGAGCTGCAAAGCTTTGGGCTTGGAATGTTCTTGTGGCGGTGAGGTGTCTGTGCAGCTGCAGGGCTTGTGGGTGGCTGCTGAGCCACTCTGCTGCTTGGAGGCACTATGAAAGGTGTCTGACATCATACTCCAGCATTAATTGGGAAACAATGCTGTGCACTCTCGGGTGGACACATCATACAGAGACACTGTCAACATCTGCCTCACATACTCCCTTGAACACCCTCCTGTTTACCTCTTTCTCTTTTCTTCTTCTTTATTGCAGCAATTGTTACAAGCAGAGGCCATGTGTTTCGTTGATCAAAACATGGTAAGATTGGGGATTGGTGGCAGCCTGAAATCTATAAAAGAAATGCCTTTCTCTTGTTATTCCATGGGTCATCCAAAAGACGGAGTTGTTCAGAGAATTTTAACTACACTTGCAGATTAACTGTCTTAAATGCAATAAATACAAATATGTTGTATGTTGTATGCCCTGCCTGCTGACATCACAGGTTAATAAAAAAAAAAAGTTTTAAAATCAAACAAAACTCCAGCTGTGAACAAAATCTTGTACCTGTAATAACAGATCTCTGTCCCGACCCGAACCCAGTGCGGTCTGCCTTCAAGAGCTTCTCTGACTGAGTAGAGTACAGGCTGCATACCTAAAGTGCAGTGTAACCACACACACACACACACACACACACACACACACACACACACACACACACACACACACACACACACACACACACACACACACACACACACACACACACACACAAGCAGACAGATAGCTACAGGGATTAGAGTGGAAGATAGCATCAGTGAAGCTGTAGCACAAGGTGATTGGTCTCTGCATATTCTGCTCGCCGTAGATAACATGCACACATTCAAGGGTGTGTGTGTGTGTGCGTGTGCATTTCATCAGGATGGCTCAAAGCGCAGGGCTTACTGTTTTCTCCAACACCCTTCAAAATAGGTTGTACACCGTTGGAGGCATTAACTCTGGGGCCCTTCGTGGCAATGATGGTGGGCATTGCAGATGTGCTATAAGCCCCCCCTATCAAAGCCAGTGAATAAGGCTGCAAACAACCCCCCCCCCCCCACACACACACACACACACAGTTGCCTAACTGTGCCTGCCTTGTAAACAGACACGCTGTATTTCTTTCATTTCGTGTCCTCAGGCTACAGAAGTTAAAATACCTCGCCCATCCTCCCTCCCCTCCCCCTCGGCAGAGGATGATACCCAGCCGTCCCCCCCCCATTGTGGTTGTGTTGTTGGTGAAGGTATAATTTCTCCCGGGTTGAGAAAAGAGGTAGCAAGAGTACATTCTCCTATGTCAGAACGTTGCCATCGTTCAGCGAGGGAAAAAAGGAATTTTCCCTACAATGGGAAATCGGAATCGGGCTATTCCAGAGCAATGGTGCTCCTCTCCCTCTCTCACGTTCACTTCCTGAGATGAAACTGAGGGATCTATTTCCCAACGGTACAAAAGACATTATGTGTGTGTGTGTGTGTGTGTGTGTGTGTGTGTGTGTGTGTGTGTGTGTGTGTGTGTTTGGGGGGGGGCTGTTTGTTTTGTTTTGCCATCTCTTCACTTCCCGGTGTGAGTTTTAGCCACAAATGATTGGCTATTATAGCGGGACCCACAGCTGAGACTGTTGAGGTCCCTTCCATAAAAAGAAAGCGAAAGCACAGTGAGAGGTCTGCACTATCAATGCTTGGTGCTTTGTCTGTGTGGGTTTATGTATGCTTGTGTTAGAGGTAGTATATATGTGTATATATATTTATTTATATATATATATATATATATATACATATAGTTTATACTGCTAAGCTCTTAAATGCGGCTGTTTTGTGTGTTGCAGGTGGCAATATACTGTACAGTGGGTGAACAGCCCAAATCCAACAAAAAATAGATGGGGTCAGAAGATGCAGGCTGTGGAATCGATCTATATCTCCAGAAGTTTGCTGATGTTGAGCTGCTGGAGTGTGTCAACACACACCACCCATGTTGTTTTCAAATAGGGCCTCGTGGTGATGACGGGTCGGTTTTCCTTCGAGATATGGGAACGGGACAGATGTCGCATCTGTGGGGATATTCTATTATTATGGAAATAAAAGAGGTTGTTCAAGAAGAGGTACCGTTTCATGTAATTTTACTTTAGTTTTAAGTCTTCTCACAACAGTCCATGACCTTTGAACTCAGAATTTACAAAGCGGCGATGCTGCTGTGAAAACGTCCCTGAACTGATTTTTCACACAACCACAATATTTTTTTCCTGGGTTTTGGAGGAATTCCATACTTTCAGAAAGTGCAGCCTTGAAACACTTTTTGATTCCATCCCCGCTTCCCTCTTGTTCCCAGACAGTTGGATTTGCCGGCCACTTCTGCCACAATATCAAATGGGACACGTGGATCGTCTTGGGTACATTCACGCCTATTCTTCCTTCACCTGCTGCACCCCAGCCACCCCTTCTACCTTATCTCCATTCATATTACCTGAGAAATAATGAATATTTCCAGCCCCCACCAGTCTGCCACACCAACTCATCTCGAGAAAAATAGCCAGAACGAGGATGGTTTGATTTACTATTCAGTGCGAAGCTCGTCTGCGTAGGGAGCAGAGTTTGCGCTAGGATTTTTAATTACCGACCGACGTGCCTGAAGGATTACAGTTTTTCAGACAAATGATAAGAATATGGCCGATATCTATTTTCAATGCTTGCACGACATGCATTTAATGATATAAACACATGTAAGAGTATAATCTTATACTTTGGACAGAAATAAGGCCCATTTGAAAAGAAATGTAAAGATAAAATATGCCCTACAGCTACTGTATGCACAAGCAGATGAATTAGTCGACGGAGCCTTAAAAAAGTATTCTTTCGGCGTGTGTGCGGGCAACCTTTTGCATTGCCTTAGCTAAAGGCTTAGTTTCCCAATAACGATCGAGCTTAGAATTAAGTGCGTTTGCGACATTTTCTTTGATTTGCAATATATTTCCCAAAACTTGTGTTAGTTGATCCCATGTTAGTTGATCCTTTTGTGAATGGAGTTTTGTTTTTCTTTTTGCATCATTCTGAACCCATCTTTCCTGTCTTTTTTATTCTAAAAAGCAGTGATTGAAGAATCACCCCACAACTATCGCTCAATACCATAATACATATTAAAAATGGGAATTTTCCATTGCGTTTTTAAATAGGTGACATCCGAATTTCACTTTCCCGATTCCTCCCTTGGTTATACACTTCCCTGGATGTAAAATATATGCATATCAACAGGAATGCCATGGAAAAAACATTGAAGAGTTATTGTTATAGTTATACACTATTCCCACTATCCCTCTATCCAAACCCCCTTGATCTTCTCACCGTAGTTGAACTGGCTGTTGGTCTTCTCGCAGTTGATGATGTTGAAGCGATATGGGACGTTGGCCACCATGTTGCTGACCTCAAAGTAAAACCACTGAGTGTGCTGTGAACAGTTGACATCCGCATTCAATATGAGGTCATATTCATGCCTAGGAGAGTGGAGATATTGATATATATTTTTTGTATTGCACATCACTTCAACCCATTCGTCATCATTTGAGGAGTTCACATTGCCTTGAGTAAAGCAAGACACACAAAGGATTTGTTCGTAACAAACAAAAATCTTTAATTGACTCGGGAGTCATGAGTTACAATGGCAAAATAGTTGTTAGTTCAAGACTCTTTTACTGCACCCGGCTGAATTCAGGAGAGTCAAATCTTAAACCAAAAGACCCAAGATCCCCAAGTCATGAGTCAGCCTGTGCCTCAGCTGGCGGCAATGACTCATGACGAGATCGCAAACGAGGATCTGTGAGTCGGGAGTCATGCATGCGCAAGTTACACCAACTGAATCAAAGGAATGAAGAGAGTTTTACAAATCCTTTTAGTGAGTCACTTGTAAAGAGTCAAATCTTCAAAAGAGTCAAACTTTTCATCAATTTTTCACAATGCTTTTAACATTTTACAGTCCCATCCAAACATAACATGATTTCACATCAAATCACATTTTGTGACATGTATGGGGGAGGGTTCATGTAAGGGGTTTGTTTTTGTTTTAATCATTCTTCGTACCTGCGAACCTGGATGGCTTTCCTCAAATTACCGCACTCGAACTTGGAGAAAAACCTCAAGGTGTCTGGTCTGTCTGACCCACACTGCGAGCTGCACAGTTAGAGAGAGAGACAGAGAGAGAGAGAGCAAGAGAATGGTAGCGGAGGATGGTGTTTCATACCCGATTTTAAATGTTTGACATTTAAATTCAAAGAGGGGTTATGGGAAATAGAGGGAGGAGGACAGAGAGAGAGAGAGAGAGAGAAAGGAGAAAGGTTAAATAATGCATATTAACCATGAGTTAGCTTTAGAGGGAAATAGCATTCAGCTTGTGGTGGCGCTTTAAAAATAAAGGATGACCATTATATTATTATTTTTTTTCCCAAAGTATCACTGTTTTTCAAGAATAACAATTGGGGAAAAATACACGAAACGACAGTTACTGCAGTTAACTACGGTTCTATGACAGTAGCCCTAATTATTAACTAATACCCACATTTAACAAAGACGCACAACTGAGTTTGACTGAACCCGACTGAAACCAACTGAACTCAACTGAACCACCAGGACGGTCTTGTCCACTCACCGACATCCCCAAAAGCTAAGCACTCACACCCAGTGATTACACCCAGCAGAAACCGTGAGCAAAGCACATGGCACCCATTTAACCCATTTAAATGACTGCGGAGTCAGAGGGACCCTAGCATTCATACTAATCACAACATTATTAATAGTACTCCCGATACGGTGGCATCATGCTCAACTGCTAAAAGATAATGGGGTCCTCAAACCTACGATCCCACAACCAATGGAGTGCACATGGCCACATCGTCATATTTCTGGGACTGCATGATACACTGCACCCATGTCAAAACCCCACTTAATTCTGAAAATAACACAATCGGTGAACGCCCGTCAGGTCATTTGACAACACAGCGTATTCACTTATCAGAATTGAATGTTCTAGGCCAACATGAGTGTTGTCAGTTCACCCAATAACACAACTGCTCCGTGGTGTGTCAGATAAAACTCAACAGCATTCCCGTAGTGGAGGGTGGCTATTCTATTCCCAAAGTTCTGCTACAGCAGACGAAGCAGGTCCCCGAAATATTCAGGCTGTGTGGAGGTCGCAAGCTGCACACTACCTTGCCCGCCAATTGGTCAGGCCTATGTTCCCGCATAGCGGTGGCACAGAAAATTTATATTATCACCTCAGCTGACCTCGAACTGCTTACAAGCATTCCTGCCCCTCAAGATTCAAGATTCAAGATTCAAGAGGTTTAATCACATACATATACATACTTTCATTCATATATGCAGTGAAATGTAATGCAACGCACCCGGTGATAACACACAATATGTCCTAGGGAAATTTTTTTTTCTAATAAACCAACTAACTGATTCCTAAAACGTAATACAGTAATTCGAATACTTAAAATAAAAATATATAGAATAAAATAAAATAAAATAAAATAAAATGGAATACATAATGGAATATGCTTATGTATATGGAATAGGCAATTATGTATATACAGATATGTGCATTAAAGTGGCATGTGAATGAAGTGAGGTAGTGTTTGTGGGATAATACAGCACAGTATACAACAGTACGGCACAGCAATACGGCATCACCGAACAACCCAGTGACACAGTATGTGGTACAGTATGCTACATACAGTACAGTAGAGTAGTGGAGCCTATGTGTGTGGCTCAGTGAGGACCCCTGGTGAGGTCAGCGTTGACAGTTCTTATGGCTTGCGGGAAAAAACTCTGTCTCAGTCTCTCTGTTCTCGCTGCGTGACTGCGGAGGCGCTTGCCTGACCGCAGCAGCTGGAACAGTCCGTTGTTGGGGTGATGAGGATCCTTCATGATCCTGCGGGCCCTGCTACTACACCTCCTTGTGTATAAGGAGGTGTCATTCCAGCAGGCACTCGGTCGGTCATTTTGCTGATGCCTCTAGTATCTATGTTGACGTTATAGGAATCCCAAGGGGGGGGGGGGGGGATACAAGGCACAAAGCCAAATTTCTAATGGATTTGCATCCATAATCTGTCCCTGGTGCACAATCAATACATTTCGACTGGATTAATTTCCAAATAATGCCGTCCCGGACGGAAAGTTCACCGTTGCCCTTCCTAAGCTTAAAACGCTGCCCTAAGAACTTAAAGACAACGCTGGCCACGGCCAGTGAGATATGGTTAGGTTTTCTGGTCCGGCAGGACAATGGGGCAGCATCATCACTAAATTCTTAATCATTCTTTGCATTGTCATAGTTGTCCTAATGATATTTGGGTGTTGCGTGGCACTGCTGGCTCGAGATTTGATTATGAAGGCAGTGGGGGTGCAATAAATGGCATTTTTGGTGCAACCTGAGTCTTCCTTTTTGCTTCCCTCCTTCGATACGTCCTCACCCCTGGCCAAGCTGGAAATGGAGATCTGGCTGTGGGCTGCGGTCCATGGTCCCTCTGTGAGACAAGTCTACTATAATCATTGGGCTCCTCAGAGTTAGATATGGAGGTGGTGAAGAACTCAACATCCTGCTGGATGGCCCTTGATCCTCACACCCGTCAAGTCCAATCCCCCTCCAGCCTGGCCACTCCCCACCTTGTTATATGCGGTCAACTTTTTCCTTCGCAGAATTGTCTGGCAACATGGACCCCGCAGAGATGGAGAGATTAAAGCAGGCGTTATCATCTCAAGGAGCTCATGTCGGGCAACATGAAAAAGCACTTAAAGAGATTATTGACACACTTCGCAAACTTTCCAGTGTGACTCCTCCAGTTCCTCATCCTGCTCCAGGTTTTCCAGCCACTCAGCCCAGCCATTCCCGAGAACCATTAATTCCCACTCATGTCAGGTACTCAGGAGTTTTAGGGTCTTGTAGTCAATTCCTTCATCAGTGTTCCCTTGTGTTTGATTTGCAGCCTGTTACTTACTCCTCCAACAAATCTAAGATCGCTACATTTTGTTCCCCTATTGATTATATGCTCAAAGGGGTGGAATGTTACAATAATATTATTTGCTACAATACTGTATGAGGTTGTTGTCAGAGAACGTATCGGCTTGGGCCGTGGCCATGGCTAATAGTCACTCGCCTATCTGTCATTCCTTTCTGTCGTTTGAGGCTGAGATGCATAAAGTGTTTGATCACCTGTTACAAGGGGTGGAAGCCAGTAACTGGCTCCTCTCCTTATGTCAGGGCTCATATTCTGTGGATGAAGGATGAGGCTCACTCCTGTCGAACGTCAACGTCATCTCCGCCAGAGGCTCTGCATGTATTGCAGCCAGGCTGGTCACATCATTGCAAACTGCCCCAATCTGCCCAGAAGAGCAGGCTCATCAGCCATATGGGGGACGCTGGCGAGCCATTCAGTACATTTGCTGTTTCCCCCTCCACCAAACGCTTTCAGCTGATGCACTGTGTCTTGGTCGCAAGTTTCCTTACCTCTCCAAGTTTTAGTGGACTCTGGTTTCGGATGACAATTTTGTTGATTCTGATTTTGTTTCCTCTTCCAATTTACCCACCTCTTCGCAAGTTTAAGGAGGTTTTCGTGGTTGACGGAAAGCTCCTCGCCTGTGTCAGTCACCGTAAAGCTCCAGTGTCACTGCTTCTGTCTGGTATTCATCAGGAAACCTTGTTATACATCATATCGTCATCCACTTCACCGCTTGTGTAAGGTTTTCCCTGATTAAAGCTTCACAACCCACACAAACTGGCTATCCACATCAATAACTAATTGGAGTCCATTTTTGCTTTGGGGTCCAACCAAAAACTAAACCCGAACAAAAAGGACTTCCTGGGTTTCCCACTGGATTTTACCAGACATCAAGGGCTAGTTTTTTTCTGATAACTATAGGTTAACAGGTTATATGTAGGCATACTGTTTATTTCTTGTGTAGTCAAGTCAAGTCACACTTTATTTATAGAGCGCATTTCATACCAGGGCAACACAATGCGCTTTACAAAGAGATCCAAAAAAGAAAGAGAGAACATAGTTGTCAGCCGGTCATTACAAAAGAATGCCCCTGAAACAACAGCAACAACAAGAGCAACAACAAAGACAACAAAAACAACAATAAAAGCGATTCCAACCACAGTGGCAGCAACAGCAACAGAAAACAACACCAGCAGCAACAACAACACCAGCAACCTACATGCAAAGACGTCACCGGAACCGGAAGTGGTAGCTCTCACCGGAACTGGAAAGGTCACTCAGGTTAGAGATGGTTAACTCGAGGTATAAGGTTACGTTAAGTTGAGGTATAAGGTAAGCGAGAGTTAAGTTTAGGTATAAGGTTAGTAGCAGCAACGACAACACCAGTTAAGGTATAAGGTTAGCGGCACCAACAACCAGCAGCAGCAGCAACGACAACACCAGCAGTGTCAATAGCAGCAGCAGACAACAGCAAAAACAGCAACAGCAACAGGGCACAAGCAAAGACGTCACCGGGACCAGAAGTGGTAGCTCTCACCGGAACCAGAAATCTCCTCATCTGTATTGAGTCAACCGTGTGTACCATCTCATCTCAACGAAGTAAAGCACAGCAAAGACGTCACCGGAAGTGGTAGCCCTTACCGGAAATGGAAATTTCAACTGTGTGCACCATCTCATCTTAATCCAGTCACGGTCCTTTAATAAGTGACCCTAAGTTAAGGGTCAAGTTTCCAAACAGACCTCGGGAGGGAGATCCTTTTGACTCTCTCTCTCCAAAAACACACCCTTCTTATGATGCTCTAAGTGTAATATCACAACAGAAACAACCACAGCAACAGAAATAGCAGCAACATCAACACCAGCAGCAACAACAGCAAAACCAAGCAGGAGCAACAACAGCAATGCACACGCAAAGGCCTCACTGGAACCGGAAATGGTAGCTCTCACCAAAACCGGAAAAGTCACTCAGGTTAGAAATGTTCGAGATGTTGAGTTGAGGTACAAAGTTAGAGCATTTTAAATTAGGGTATAAGGTCAGAGATGGTTAAGTTTAAGTATAAGGTTAGCAGCAGCAACGACAACACCAGTTAAGGTATAAGGTTAGCAGCACCAACACCACCAGCAGCAATGACAACATTAGCGGCTACTGTACCAGCAGCAACAGAATGAACCGGATGTGGTAGCTCTCGCCGGAACCAGAAATCTCATCTGTATTGAGTCAACAGTTCTCAGGGAAGCAACGCACAGCAAAGATGTCACCGGAACCGGAAGTGGCAGCCCTCACCAGACACTGAGATTTCAACTGTGTGCACCATCTCTCATCTAAATCCAGTAAAGGTGGATGGTTAGGTTTAGGTATAAGGTTAGCAGCAGCAACGACAATACCAGCAGAAATAATAGCAGCAACAGAAAACCGCAGCAGCAATAGTAGCAGCAACAGCGCACAAGCGAAGACGTCACCGGAACCGGAAGTGGTAGCTGTCACCGAAACCAGAAATCTCCTCATCTGTATTGAGTCAACAGTGTGTACCATCTCATCTAAACGAAGTTACGCAGAGCAAAGACGTCACTGGAACCGAAAGTGGTAGCCCTCACCGGAAACGGGAATTTCAACTCTGTGCACTGTCTCATCTTAATCCAGTCCCTTAATTAGCGTCCCTAAATTACGGGTCATTCTTACCTCGGGATGGAGATCCTTTTGACTCTCTCTTCGAAGACACACCCTTCTTATTATCCTCTCACTGAAATATCACAACAGAAACTACAACAACAGCAACAGAAATAGCAGTAGTAGCAGCAGCAGCCACAAAACAACAACAGAAGCAACAACATCAACTCCAGCAGCAGCAACAAACAACAACAGCAAAAAAAAGAAAAGAAAAAAAAGACAACAGCAACACACACGCACACGCACACGCAAAGAAGTCACCAGAACCGGAAGTGGTAGTTCTCACCGGAACCGGAGAACTCACTCATGTTAGAGACGGTTACATTGAGGTATAAGGTTAGAGGTGTTTAAGTTAGGGTATAGGGTAAGAGATGCTTAATTTTAGCCATAAGGTAAGCGAGGGTTAAGTTTAGGTATAAGGTTAGCAGTAGCCACAGCACCAGCACCAATAACACAGACAGACAGTCATAGATTCTAGCGAACAGCAAGGTTTTTAACCTGCTTTTAAAAGTATTCAGTGTGGGGGCCTCTCTCAGGTCCCTCGGCAGGGTGTTCCATTTACTTAGGCCATAGATACAGAAGGCAGCTTCTCCTGCTTTAGAGTTGGTACAAGATAGTTAAAAGACCACTGCCTCTGGACCTGAGAGTTCTTGCTGGTTTGTGTATAATTAGCATTTATTTTATATACTGAGGTACAAGACCATTTATAGCTTTATATACAAGTAGCAGAATCTTAAAATCAATTCTAGTTTTGACGGGGAGCCAATGTAGAGATCTAAGAACAGGTGTGATGTGTTCAAACTTTTTTGTCCCAGTGAGAACGCGTGCAGCCGCATTTTGGATTTACTGTAGCCGCTGCACAGCTGACTTTGGGAGGCCGATGAATAGGCCATTACAGTTGTCCAATCTACTCGTTATGAATGCATGGATTCATTTTTCGTCTGCTTTTCACAGGAAGCCTCTTAATTTTGTAGTGTTTTTTTCGATGGGAGAAGGCTGATTTTGTGATGTGATTTATATGGCTCTTAAAATTTAGATCACTGTCTATGATTACACCTAGATTTTTAGCTTCATTCCTGCTCTCCAGGGAGAGAGAACTAAGATGAGCTGCAATTTTTTGTCTTTGAGCCTTTGCACCATGGATGAGTATTTCTGTTTTGTCTTTGGTCAGTTGTAAAAAGTTCTTTGACATCCATGCATTAATATCATTAATACACTGAGTGAGAGAGTGTATGGGGAGTAGGTCATCGGGAGATAGGGACATGTACAGTTGTGAATCGTCTGCAGTTCATCAAACAGTTCATCCTTCTTCTTAATGTCCTCACGCAGGTTTTGGATGTCTTTGAAGACCGACTTCTCTAGAGCGCTGAGCCTGTCGACCAGGCGCAAACAGTTCCCACAATCCGCAGAGGTAGGCATCGATGCCGGCATAGTTAGCAATATGCTAACAGGCTAGCTCGCATTAGCTGAACGCTAGCCAAGCGCTAGCCAAGCCAGAGTCCACGTTCCAAAATCCAAAAAGACAGTTTAGGCGAGGGTCAAGCCAGGAAAAAGTAGGTATATCACAGTGTAAAAAATCCGAGATCCGTAATCCAAAATCAGGTAGTTTGGGAAGTGATTCAAAGAAGTAGCACAAACACAATAGACGTTACCGGAACCGGAAGTGGTAGCTGTAACGATCATTCATTATATTGCATTTGTTCCTGCTTTATTCTTAGTACATACATTTACATGTATCTATTGTTTGATTGGTTTGAGGTTTTGTTCGTGTTTTGAGATTGGTTGTGATGTGCTTTACCTATAAATTTTGTTCCTCTATTGATTATATGCTCAAAGGGATGGAATGTTACAATATTATTCGCTACAATACTGTATTATTGTATGACCATATAAACAAACAGTGGTGTGACACTCTTTAACGCACAAACTCTGTAGGCTCGTCACAATAAAAAAACAATTCCAGTCCCCCTATTGCCTGTTACATTGTGACAAACCCCTTCCCATGTCACAATGGAGCTTGCCTCTGCGACAACCCTTGACCAAGAACTAATTTGTCTCTCTCATCTCATCTCATGTTTTAGTATTCAATAACCCGTATTTTTCATGGTAACAAGACCACCTGCTGGCTGGATATGGGAGTGCTCTTCTCCTAGTTTATCGCGAACCCCAGGTCCGTGAGGTGAGCAATCACAAGCCTGGTTTGAGCGACTGCTAGCTCCATGGAGGGAGCTAGGATCAGGAGGTCATCACGATATGGCAGGATCGTGACACCCTGACAATGCAGCAGAGCAGTTTAACGCAGTGGGAAAACACCCGCGGAGCAAGCTTGTAGCCGAACGGTACTTTTGTGTACTTGTCGGCCACCCCCAGAAAGGTGAAACGGAGGAACCTCCTGTGTTTCGGTGCTATCGGGTCGTGGAAGTAGGCGTCCTTTAAGTCGATGCTTGCACAAAACATCTTCATGGTGAGCATGTGGAATGGCCGAGTAACTATGTGGCGATTCAGTGTGCGACGATCCAAGACCAGACACACACCTCCTGTACGCTTCGGGACCAGGAAGCAAATTCAATAAAACCCTCTGTTCCGAAGTTCCGTGGGTACCACCATCATGGCTCCAAAGCTAAGAAGAGCTGCTATCTCTGTGTCAGAGCTGCAGCCTTCTCTGGTGATGGATGGATGGTGGATGGATAGTGATATTACTTCCTCTTAAAACAAATGCAATACTTTCTTTCATCCTAGCATTCATTTTGAAATGGAACTCAATTACACAATCTCTATTGAAAATGTGGAACCTTGGAAGAAACGGACGACGATAGACTGAATGGAACAAAACAACATTGTGTGTGTGTGTGTGTGTGTTGCGAAGGCGGTCATAAGCGGAGGCTGATTTTTATTTGTTTGTTTACCTGGGCTCTTCAAGGTTAAAGACCACCTGGCCTACGTCATCGGGACACAGCAAGCGCTTGGTGTCTTCAAACACCTTCTGTCTGTCGGGGGAGAGAGAGAGGAGAGAGAGAAAATTTGAATTTAAAAATGATAAAACTATTTATATACGTATATATATTATATACTTTTTAAATAAATTGTAAAAAGATATATATAGATATACAGTGGGGCAAAAAAGTATTTAGTCAGCCACCAATTGTGCAAGTTCTCCCACTTAAAAAGATGAGAGAGGCCTGTTATTTTCATCATAGGTACACTTCGACTATGAGAGACAAAATGAGAAAAAAAAATCCAGAAAATCACATTGTCTTATTTTTAAAGAATTTATTTGCAAATTATGGTGGGAAATAAGTATTTGGTCAATAACAAAAGTTCATCTCAATACTTTGTTATATACCCTTTGTTTGCAATGACAGAGGTCAAACGTTTTCTGTAAGTCTTCACAAGGTTTTCACACACTGTTGCTGGTATTTTGGCCCATTCCTCCATGCAGATCTCCTCTAGAGCAGTGATGTTTTGGGGCTGTCGCTGGGCAACACAGACTTTCAACTCCCTCCAAAGATTTTCTGTGGGGTTGAGATCAGGAGACTGGCTAGGCCACTCCAGGACCTTGAAATGCTTCTAACGAAGCCACTCCTTCGTTGCCCGGGCGGTGTGTTTGGGATCATTGTCATGCTGAAAGACCCAGCCACGTTTCATCTTCAATGCCCTTGCTGATGGAAGGAGGTTTTCACTCAAAATCTCACGAAACATGGCCCCATTCATTCTTTCCTTTACACGGATCAGTCGTCCTGGTCCCTTTGCAGAAAAACAGCCCCAAAGCATGACGTTCCACCCCCATGCTTCACAGTAGGTATGGTGTTCTTTGGATGCAACTCAGCTTTCTTTCTCCTCCAAACACGAGAAGTTGAGTTTTTACCAAAAAGTTATATTTCTGGTTTCATCTGACCATATAACATTCTCCCAATCCTCTTCTGGATCATACAAATACTCTCTAGCAAACTTCAGACGGGCCTGGACATGTACTGGCTTAAGCAGGGGGACACGTCTGGCACTGCAGGATTTGAGTCCCTGGCGGCGTAGTGTGTTACTGATGGTAGCCTTTGTTACTTTGGTCCCAGCTCTCTGCAGGTCATTCACTAGGTCCCCCTGTTTTGTTCTGGGATGTTTGCTCACCGTTCTTGTGATCATTTTGACCCCACGGGGTGAGATCTTGCGTGGAGCCCCAGATCGAGGGAGATTATCAGTGGTCTTGTATGTCTTCCATTTTCTAATAATTGCTCCCACAGTTGATTTCTTCACAACAAGCTGCTTACCTATTGCAGATTCAGTCTTCCCAGCCTGGTGCAGGTCTATTATTTTGTTTCTGGTGTCCTTTGACAGCTCTTTGGTCTTGGCCATAGTGGAGTTTGGAGTGTGACTGTTTGAGGTTGTGGACAGGTGTCTTTTAGACTGATAACGAGTTCAAAAAGGTGCCATTAATACAGGTAAGGAGTGGAGGACAGAGGAGCCTCTTAAAGAAAAAGTTACAGGTCTGTGAAAGCCAGAAATCTTGCTTGTTTGTAGGTGACCAAATACTTATTTTACCGAGGAATTTACCAATTAATTCATAAAAAATCCTACAATGTGATTTCCTGGATTATTTCCCCCCATTCTGTCTCTCATAGTCGAAGTGTACCTATGATGAAAATTACAGGCCTCTCTCATCTTTTTAAGTGGGAGAACTTGCACAATTGGTGGCTGACTAAATACTTTTTTGCCCCACTATATAACATATATATTTTTTGCTTTACATGCTTTACTGGAACGAAGAAACAACACATATATTTGCTTTGGCAAAGAAAACTGTAAATAAGAATTTTGAATATTTCTTTCACATTTTTCATAATAATAGTAATGATTAAATCAATAAATCTAATCAGTAAATAAAAAATAATCAATGTAGCAGTTAACAGTCAACTTGTACAGACCACAGAAAAAGAGAGAGAAATATAGAATAGAGAGAAAGAAAAAACATGTCTTTAAACCGAAACCTTCTGTGGCTTTTGAAACAGCTTTTGCAATTATGAACCATCATATTCTGCAACAATTCACCTGCTGCTAACAAAGGGAAAAGGCTATTTTTCCTTGTTTTTTTTCATAGCATAAAAACTACAAATGACTGAGCATCCTCTTTGCGTGTACAGAATTTGAGTCTGAGGATTTTTAATGGAAATATTGACATGATCAGCCAACCAATTACTAAAAACGAATCATATCAGCAAGAGCCCAGGGGAAAATTTGGTGAGATGAGGGGAAATGAAGCATTTTAAGTATGATTTAACTTTCAGTTTCCCACACAAAAAATAGGCCACACATTTATTCAACTGATTTAATCAACGGTTGGATTAAACAAAATGCTTTTAAAAATAATTTCCATGTCCAGTTGTTTACAATTATGTCCCCTGACTGGAGACCTCCCGGGGAACTAGAGATGGGAAAAAATGTTTTTCTATGATAATGGTGCACTATAATGTGCTGCAAAACGGCGTGAAACTAGGCTGTATCTCAGATAGGCACAGATAGGCCATAATTATGGACAGAATACCACTGAGATTTTACTTCTCTGTTTGACCCTCGCCTGCAGCTGCGATTTGAAGCATAGGAACAAACCCAACAACAGCAAATGTTAAGGTACAAAGCTACAGTAAGCGCAAGGTACTTGTTAATATTGTGCATGACTCTGCAACTCTGTGATGTGTCTCATTTTCTGCAGGACGGTTTTCCACGAGAAAAAAAACAAACAAGAACACAATCATGTTATTTTTCATTTCTGGGGAACCTGAATATTATAGGATTTTCGTTGGTGTGTGTGTATAATTTTAAACCACTAGAGGGGGCATTCGTCAATCACATAGATTCATCACAACTACCGTCAATGCCAAGTGATCCAACCAACTATTCCCCATCTTGTCAACACTAGACGGATGTTATATATAGGTTGAATGATAGGTTTGCATTTTTCGCATTGTAAAAAGATTTTGTCACCTGGCACCAGTGAAGCACCATCCCACCCATATGCTCTACTGCAGTAAAATCAAATCTAAAATACTTGTGGAGGAAAGAACAGTAATCCAGTAATATCCGCTTAAGCTGCTTTCACACATGCACTCAGGACAATGTCTGGATAATGTCCGGACCTGATTATCGGGACATTGTCCGGAGTTACCCTTTCACACATGTAGCTCAAAACTTGAGATTTTCCGTGTCAGACACGTTTACACTACCTGTTCACACATACAGCTCATCAGGTTAATGTCTGGATAATTCCAGGGTTGCAGTCTGTGTGTGAAAGCAGCTTTAGTCAGGTGGGTATCTTGATACGCGAACCAAAGTAAAAATGTTGTCGCCTTGTTCCTTATATTCATTATTTAAATCCGACACAACAAAAATCTAATTATAATAAAAATGATACAGGTACTCCTCACTTAATGACCTACCTGTTTAATGACCGTACAGACCAACGACCAGCTCTCTGACCAGTCGATATTGTACGTTATGTACACTACCGCAGAGTGCGGTGCGCACTGCGTGCACAGCATCTCAGTGCCATCTCATTGCGCATTACCCTTTATATACTATATACACTGTATATACTATATATACTTTATATACACTATATACACTATATACTGTATACTATATACACATCACAACATATGTAGTTTGATAACATATTGAGGCCATCACCTTGATTAATCTGCTCAGTCTAACTTGTAGAAGGGTGGTGCAGTGATGTAGTAGCTGTCTACCCTTGTAGTGCTAATGAGGCTTAATAAGTAGGCACGAGCCATTCTTGTATGGACCCAACAGTGGAAATCAGGCCTAATGATGGTTTCCTGGTTAATGTTTTCCATTTTAGTCTTGGAATAAACCGGGGTAGACAAAAAAGCAGAGGACCTATTAAGCAGTAAGCCACCCTTTGTCTTCAGAACAACTCCAAACCTTCTTGGAAGGTCATAAAAGTCTGGAACTTTACTGTATATAGTGGAAGATTGCACCATTCTTTGAGAGGTTCTTTGGATGAAGGAAGTTGAAATGTACTTTGCACTCTTCCCTCCAAAACATCCCATAAAGGTTTAATGATGTTCAGTTCAGGTAATTGAGAAGGATAGGGGAGGTGTTAATTTATTTTAGTGGTGTGTATTGGGGGAATTAGCATTCTGGAATATATAAAGATCATGAGGGAACAGTGTTTAAGCCATACGGTGCACCTGGCCTCTAAATACTTGACACAATATGACCGTG
Source organism: Zeus faber (assembly GCF_960531495.2). Lineage (NCBI taxonomy): Eukaryota > Metazoa > Chordata > Actinopteri > Zeiformes > Zeidae > Zeus > Zeus faber. The sequence continues at coordinate 3,317,579 of NC_137201.1, forward strand.
CAGAGCGAATATTGGACCCACTGGATCCCACAAGATGGCTCCTCATACCATTATGGATCCCCCACCCTGTTTAGCAGTTGGCAATTTTGATTATGGGTTGAAATCAAGTCAAATTTATTTAAATCACCCTAATCACAGTAAAGCCCACATTTCATATAGAAATCTCATCCCCTAGCTTTAACTTCCACCCGGGGGGGGGAAGTTATATGCAGAATGGTCAATCCTACCAAAAGATCCAAGGTTTTTAGTCACCTGAAACAGCTTAACTCTGACATAGTCTTTTTGCAGGAGACTCATATTAGACATAGAGATCATCATAGGCTCCGGTCTCGGGGTTGATCTGAATTGTGTGTTTTACCCGATGTTAGATCCTTCCAGTCCTTAAATGTTTGTCTAAATCTTTCTCTGATCTCATAACCCAGACCGGTGGGTTGACCCCTGGAGACTTTATAATCCCTCGGCCAAATACTACTCTCAACTCATGTGTTGTTTCATGACCCAGGGTGGTTGGTTGACCCTTTGAATTTGTAATTCCTAGGCCATAAAGTTCTCTTACTTTTCCCAGGTACATCAGTCACATTCAAGAATAGATTATTTCTTCATAGATAATAGTCTCAACTCGTGTCTTGTTTCCTCTGATTTCTCAAGCATTCTAATATCTGATCATGCACCATTATTTCTTGATATTCAGTTACCTACACATAAATCACCACCCCCCCACCCCCCCCTTTGGACCTCTAAATTCTTATTGTTGGCAGATAAAACATTCTGTAAATTTGTTTAAAAATCTATCTATGAATTTCTCTCTTTTAATCAAAATGAATCTACATCTTACTCATTCATTTGGGAGTTGCTGAAATCCTTTCTCTGAGGACAGATAATTTCACAGTCCTCCTATTCTAATGAAAAACACAATACCAGGCTTACAGAACTTACATCTGCTATTAGTAGCCTTGATCAAGAATGCACATCCGAGCGTCTTAATCTTCGGATGGAGTTCGATCTTATTTCTACCAGAAAGAAAGCAAATCGATTACTGACACACCAGCTGAAACGTCAGTCCACCTCACATCTTATACTGTACCTCAAATCAATAATGAATCTAACATAACTGATACGGATCCTGTTAAAATGAATGCCACATTTAAATAATTGTATTCTTCCCTGTACAAATCAGAATTTTGATTATGATATTGATTCTGACCGTGCAAAAGAATGCATCACTTTCCGTCGAAGAATTACAATTTTCAATTAAAACAATACGATCTAATAAATCTCCAAATCTGTGAGCTGTAGCAGAAAAAAATTGATTCTCAAACACCTTTTTTTTCTCGGCCTGAACACTGCGAAGGTTGTGGGTGTGCATCTATTGCGAACATTTTGTCAACTGAATCAACTGAATCCAATCCACTGTGTATTCAACATAGATTCAGTGTAGCTTTGCCCCTTCCCCCAACTGGTTCAAGTGTTTACCGCTTCTCAGATGAGTAAGGCTTCAACAGAACTATTCATGAAATTCATTCTGCTCCCACAGCCGAAGCTGAGGCTCTTACCTCTCACCTTATCTTGCTGTAATAAAGGTCATTAATAAAGATCTCTTTCTTCGTTTTTTTTTCAAATGGATCTTTTATCTCTGAAATATGTGACATATATAATTGATTTGTATATGTTGTGGCTGTTTACAGCGGTGCCCTTGTAAAAGTCCTACACATAAAAAATCTTCCACAGCACTCAGATGGTTATCTCAACTGAAAACAAATGGGTTAATCCCAGCCACACGCCACCTGTGCAAACAGTGTTTTGGCATTGCAGTGTAAAAATCTCCGAGCTAGGGATGTGCTTGCGGGACCCGCCCCCCCCAACCCCCCCCCAACTGTGTGAGTATTTGCCATCTCATCTCTCCAAGTTTGCTAACAGACAAAAACCTCAGCAGAGCAATGGCAGCTCTTTCTCCTGCCTCCCTCTCTCTCTCTCTCTCCCCCCTCCCTCTCTGCCTCATTGCCTCTCCCTTTCTTTGACCCACTTATTCTGCTTCACTTCCATCTTTATCCTTCTTCCCAGTATATCAGACTGGGGTACTCAATCTGTCCCCTGGTTTCTCACTTTCTCTTTGTGACCTCTACACTCACTGGCTGACTCAGAGACTCACTAACTGAGTTGTGCCGGACTCAGTTCCTGACTGACTGGCTCAGAGACAAATTTACTGACTGACTGACTGACTGATTGACTGACTAACTCAATCTCTGCAACTAAATAACTGTTAACTCAACAACTGACTGACTCACTTAGTAACTGACTGACTTACTGACTGACTCAATCACTGACTTAGTCACTGACTCTCTTGACTGACTGACATACTGACTGACTGACTGGCTCAACGACCCACTGCCTCAATTGCTGATTGACTGGCTTAAAGACTCGCTGGTACACTGACTGGCCAACTGACTGACTGACTCAGTCAGAAACCAACTGACTCAATCACTGACTGAATGAAATAATCAATCATGGACTGACTGACTAACTGACCTACTGACTTACTGGCTGAGTCACTCTCTCACTCACTCACTCACTCACTCACTCACTCACTCACTCACTCACTCACTCACTCACTCACTCACTCACTCACCCAATCAATAACTGACTCAATCACTCACTTACTCATTGACTCACACTCACAATGTTTTAAATAAAGTATTTATGATTTCATAATGTATTAAATTATTGTGTGTAATGATCTCATGCAAGTTCTACCCAGGAAAGAGACCGAGAAAAGAGAAGTAGTGGAGTAAAACTTGTAGAAAAAATAAAACTAACACAAGTCAAACTCACAAGAGACAAGAGAAAATGAAAAAAAGAGCAGAAAAAAAAAATAAATAAATAGAACCGCACTCTGTGAAGATAACAACAGCTTTTTGTCTTTTTAGTCCTTAAAGAAAAAAACGGTGCTGGATTATGGAACAAGCAGACGCAGAGGCACAGTCTGCCGAACAGAACTGTTCGGGTTAGAAAATGGACAGAGCTTGAACGTCTCTTGTATTAGGGCTCCTAATCTTATTCCACACGGACAATTTACTCACAAGTCGCCCTCACAAAATAGCCTGAACATTAGTGTCATTAAGACTTTAAAAACGATTCCCTTTTTAAATATATATATATATATATATCAGTGCAGACAGACCAGCAGCATAATTAGATAGAGTTCAGAGTGAAATTGCGTCTTTAACATTTTTAAATGTCAACGTCTGTTGGCCTCTTAAAAGTGCTGAGAAAATGTCTCGGAGGAGAAACATTAAAAAGGGCTCTCGCAAGAGACCCACACAGGCACACACACACACACACACACACACACACACACACACACACACACACACACACACACACACACACACACACACACACACACACACACACACACACACACACACACACACACACACACACAGGGGCACGAATGCATCCGCCTAGACAAATGCATATACAGATTATTGAAAATACAAACAGAAAATATGTCATTGCCACCTGGAAAAAAACACACACACAGTAACAGGTGCAAACAATCGGGAATGTGGCACACACACTGACCCTGCTGGGAAGCACGAACATATGGACTTGTAGCGATGTTGTTGTTCAGTTTCAATGTTGTTTAATCTCATATTTTTATGGAAATTTATAGAGGTACGACATACATATATATATATATATATATATATATTTATATATATATATACTGCCCTAATGGCAAATACCAGTATTTTAAAGTTGATGTGAGCAGAAATTGGAAGCCGGGGAATATTGGGTTCAACTAAATAGGGCAAAACCTACCTACAGGACAGGCAGTTCTTTGTGTCCCTTGGAGATTTTGTGTCTAACAAAGTGGATATTACATGTGGAGTGTCACAAAGTTCGATTCTGGGCCCATTATTGTTTAACCTCTATATGCTCCCACTTGCACATTTTGTAAAGAAACACAAAATAAAATTACCATAATTATGCAGATGACTCACAACTGTGCATATCTCTATCTCCCGATGACTTACTCCCCATACACTCCCTCACTCAGTGTATTAATGATATAAATGCATGGATGTCAAATAACTTTTTACAACTGACACAGATAAAACAGAAATACTCATCTTTAGTGCAAAGGCTCAAAGACAAAAAATTGAAGCTCATCTTAGTTCTCTGTCCCTGGAGGGCAAGAATGAAGCCAAAAATCTGGGTGTAATCATAGACGGCAATCTAAATCACATCACAAAATCAGCCTTCTACCATCTAAAATACATTTAAAAATGAAGAGGCTTCCTGTCAAAAGCAGACTCTGAGAAATTAACCCATGCATTCATAACGAGTAGATTGGACAACTGTAATGGCCTATTCACCGGCCTCCCAAAATCAGCTGTGCAGCGGCTACAGTAAATCCAAAATGTGGCCGCACACGTTCTCACTGGGACAAAAACAGTTTGAACATATCACACCTGTTCTTAGATCTCTACATTGGCTCCCCGGCCAAAACTAAATTTTTTTTTAAGATCCTGCTACTTGTATATAAAGCTATAAATGGCCTTGCACCTCAGTAAGAAAATGAAATGCTAATTATACACGAACCAGCAAGAACTCGTAGGTCCATAGGCAGTGGTCTGTTAACTATCCCTTTGTACCAACTCTAAAGCAGGAGAAGCTGCCTTCTGTATCTATGCCCCAAGTAAATGGAACACCCTACCGAAGGACCTAAGAGAGGCCCCCACACTGAATACTTTTAAAAGCAGGTTAAAAACCTGGCTGTTAACTGCAGTCTATGACTGACCGACTGACGTGTCTGTCTGTCTGTCTGTCTGTCTGTCTGTCTGTCTGTCTGTGTTGCTGGTGTTGTGGCTGCTGTTAACCTTGTACCTAAACTTAACCCTTGCTTACCTTTTAGCTAAAATTGAACATCTCTAACCTTATACCTCAACTTAACCATCTCTTACCGGAGTGACTCTGGTTCCGGTGAGAGCTACCACTTCCGGTTCCGGTGACGTCTTCACGTGTGTGTTGCTGTTGACTTTTTTGCGGTTGTATTTTATTGTTGTTGCTGCTGGAGTTGATGTTGCTGCTGCTGCTATTTCTCTTGCTGTTGTTGTTGTTTCTGTTGTGATATTACAGTGAGAGGATCATAAGGCCGGTGTGTTTTCGGAGAGAGAGAGAGTCAAAAGGATCTCCCTCCCGAGGTCTGAATGAAAACTTGACCTGTTATTTAGGGATGCTAATTAAAGGACTGTGACTAGATTAAGATGAGATGGTGCAAACAGTTGTAATTTCCGTTTCTGGTGAGGGCTACCACTTCCGGTTCCGGTGACGTCTTTTCTGTGCATTACTTCGTTGAGTTGAGATGGTACACACTGTTGACTCAATAGGGATGAGGAGATTTCTGGTTCAGGTGAGAGCTACCACTCCCGGTCCCGGTGACATCTTCGCTTGTGCGCTATTTCTGTTGCTACTACTGTAACTGCTGCTATTGCTGCTGTTTTTGTTTCTGCTATTGTTGCTGCTGGTATAGTCGCCGCTGGTGTTGTCATTGCAGCTGGTGTTGTTGTTGGTGCTATATAACTTATACCTTAACTGGTGTTGTCGTTGCTGCTGCTAACCTTATACCTAAACTTAACCATCTCTGACCTTATTTCTTAACTTAACCTTCTCAAACATAATTCCTCAACATAACAATCCCTAAACTTTACGTAAACTTAACCATCTCTTACCTTAAACCTTAATTTAATCTCTTACATGTCTAACCTGAGTGACTTTTCCGGTCCTGGTGAGAGCTACCACTTCCGGTTCCGATGAGGTCTTTGCGTGTGCGTTGCTGCTGTTGTTTTTAATGTTGTTTTGCTGTTGTTGCTGATGGTGTCGATGTTGCTGCTGCTGTTGTTGTTGTTTCTGTGGCTGTTGCTGCTGCTGCTGCTGTTTTTTTCTCTTGCTGCTGCTGTTGCTGTTGTTGCCACTGTGGTTGGACTCGCTTTTATTGTTGTTTTTATTGTCTTTGTTGTTGCTGTTGCTTTTATTGTTGCTGTTGTTTCAGGGGCATTCTTCAGTAATGACCAGCTGATAACTACGTTCTCTCTTTCTTTTTTGTATTTCTTTGTAAAGTGCATTGTGTTGCCCTGGTATGAAATGTGCTTTATAAATAAAGTGTGACTTGACTTGACTTGACTTGTGGAGGTGGAGCAGTCACATTTGGCAATGTTGGTGTTTCTCTGAGAATGTATTAGGTACTGCCTTCTGTCAAAATTTGATTGATGACCGTGACAAATTTGATTGATGACCCGGGATTAATTTGAGAGGTCAAAAGGTCAAGGGGTGGGGCTTCCAGTGGAGCTGTCCTTTGAAGTGCACAAAGGATGCCCTTGTTCTATTTGATCTCTTTGATATCTTTGATCTCTTTGAAGTCTCTGAAGTGAACATCTTGTATCCTTGATCCCAGTTGAGAGGTTGATATTACATGTTAATAGGCTACAGCTGTCCTTTGATCACAAAGAAAGCAAAACATGTGTTTTCTTAATGACTATGTGATGTTTAAATGCCACCACCCCCACCCCACGTGATGACCTAATTAATAACCCCTTTGATCTTTCTTTGAAATTAAAATTTCTTGATGTGAAATATGGTTTCTTAATGACAACATGATGTTTAAAAACACCCCCTCTCACATGATGTCTGGCTCCACCGACCTGTTTAAACATGTCTCCAGGTCCCCAACCCCACCCCACCCCACATGGCATAAATTCCAATCTGTAGAACATTAAAAGCGGATAGAATACGGAAAACAACTAAATGAAATCGGAATGTGAAGGAAAAGAGAACATACCTATGGTCCCTCCAAAGAAGCTGTTTTTACAATCCTGGATGAAGAATAGGATTGAAGAGCTGACCTTATCCAACAGGGCTAAAGAAGGATTTGAGTTGAATTACAGAAAGCATGAAATACTGAAATCCACAGACTGGCGGGACAAAACTGACGTAACTGACTGACGTCATCACGCCTGTTTTAAGATTCGTGCCCTAGCTTCTACTTAAGCAAGTAATCAGGTGCCCCGATGTGAGGGCACCTAATTACGTCATCATGCTACAAAAGAGGGCCGAGGACCCCTCTGCCAGCATTATGATACCTTTGACTGGACCTGAATTCAAGTATTTAAGACTGTGTAATGTACATGGTTTTCAATGTAAACTCTAATAATGTCCATTTTGGGGTTACCCCAGAACTGTGGATTAATGCTCGCCTACTGGAAATAGGAACAGATGTGAAAGCATGTGTTTCTGAACTTTGTTCTGGTCACCAGCTCCAGCCTTGCCACCTGGAAAAGCAATTAACAGCTAGATGTGAAACACCTCAACTGATCCACAGGAGAGCCACAAACTCGATGACAAACTCGACCCCGTCTCTCCCCCGTCTCACTCTGATGGGCATGCACCTAACACTTCAAGGCATAATGCAGACCCTGGTTCATTTGGACACTTCGGGAAACAACATTTACATTTACATTTAGCAGACGCTTTTATCCAAAGCGACTTACAAGGGAGAATAACATTCAAGCTACATTGCGACAGAGATTAGTGTAACAACAACATTTTTGTAACAATAAATACTGCAAGGTGGTGCTAAGTAATTGTAGGTTAGGACAGGAGGTACTCACTGAAGAGCTGGGTCTTCAGGTGCTTCTTAAAGACAGAGAGGGAGGTCCCCGCTCTGGTCATTTTTGGCAGCTCGTTCCACCAACGTGGAACTACAAATGAGAATAGCCTGGATTGCCGTGGCTGTATGGCCGGCAGAGCCAGGCGACGCTCATTTGATGAGCACAGCATCCGGGGGGCAACATGTGCTCTTACAAGAGCATTTAAGTAGGCGGGAGCATTCCCAGCAATCACTCTGTAGGCCAACAGGACATCACAACCTTTATTGTTTTACAGACAGGAAGAGAGGCTAGGCTATTTGGACACTCTACATTGCTTCCGTGTGTGTATTATATTTGTGTGAGCCGATGGGTGTCCTTTTTACGCCCTTTTTGAGCTGTGATGTTTTCCAGCCCCGGCCATCTTTACAGAATCGTATTTTGCCATTGTTTTCCATCATGCAAAACAGCTGTTGTCTAGAGCTACTTCCACATCTGTCACTTTTCTCTACATACTTTGCTTTGGAATTAAAATTATAAATGCTATATTTTCATTACATTCCCCTTATTACTTATTATTATTACCCTGATTAATAATACCATTAGACTATTATCCTTGATATAGTTTTTATTATAATTATTATTAGCAGTAGCAGTAGTAGTAGTAGTAGTAGTAGTAGAAATAGTTGTTGTCGTACTAATTGTATCACAGCCCATTATTGTTATTGTAAGAAGGAAAATTTGGAAAAAATGTCAGGATTTTGAAGCCTAATATTATCTGGAAATCGAACTTCGGCATTACACACACACAAACGAACACAGTTTGCATTTTGTTTGAACCACGCTGTCACAAAAACATTGTGGTTGAAGTTTCATCCAAATCGATCCACATACAGAGCAGATATGAGTGAAAAACCAACCAAATTTTGAGCGATTTTAAGACCAACTTGCCAGTACGCCAGTCCGAAATATGTCCAACCCGGCTAAAACTATCTGGAAGACATAAGTCGGCATTAGTTAGAAACACGGTTGAGGGGTCGTTTTAACGTAACAAGAATGAAACAAAGAGGTTTAAATCTAAAACAAATCGATCTACATACAGAGCATAAATATTCAATATTCAATACACGTCACACGTCTTGTTCGATCTGATGATCTGCTCGATTGATATTTTAAATCTGTGGTCCACATTACTTTGCCGGATTAATGAAAAAATGGATAGAAAATCCTTGAAACCCTTGAATGTCTACTGAACGTCCCTTGAAAGCACTGTAATGTGTGACTCAGTGATGGGTTCAAATTTCAAGGTGAAAAATAGAAGCCATGCTGTAGTATTACCCACAGAAATATCACACGTTTGTCGTATTTCATGGAAACGGAACTCACTGAGATAATAATCCAATTAAAAAACTGAACTCAACTTTATTAAATATTTAAGTAAATTACACTGCTATCCTAAATACGTCATAATTGACGGAAACAACACACAACATCGACCATAACAGAAACTCTGGATGTACTTCACTGCAGAAAGGCTCTCCTTCAAAAATGAACCAGATGAGAGTTACAGTAAGGCACTTTATGAAGTCATATTATTTACTAAAAATGTACAGATTCCGAGTGAGAATGTCCAGTTGGACCGAGCCATTCTGTACTTGTTCGACGTTACCAAACTATCGATTTACGTGTATATTTATACAGCTTCTTACCTGATAGATGTTAGATAATGTGTTTGATTCATATTTTAAATTTGTGGTCCACATGTGGATTAATAAAAAAAATACAATAAACAGTAATCCACAGGGTACGTCACGGCATTCACTGGAAACCACTGAAATGTGTGACTGAGGGATGCGTTCAAAATCCAAGGAAGCATCGGAAGACTAGAAGCATGAAATGGAATTTACTTATGGAAACATACAAACACACACACACACACACACACGCACACACACACACACACACACACACACACACACACACACATAAGAAGTCAGAAGTCAGTCATAGACTGTAGTGAACAGCAAGGTTTTTAACCTACTTTTAAAAGTGCTCAGTGTGGGGGCCTCTCTCAGGTCCCTGGGTAGGGGAATCCATTTACTTGGGGCATAGATACAGAAGGCAGCCTCCCCTGCTTTAGAGTTGGTACGAGGGATAGTTAAAAGACCACTGCCTGTGGACCTGAGAGTTCTTGCTGGTCCCTGTATAATTAGCATTTATTTTATATACTGAGGTGCAAGGCCATTTATAGCTTTATATACAAGTAGCAGAATCTTAAAATCAATTGTAGTTCTAACAGGGAGCCAATGTAGAGATCTAAGAACAGGTGTGATGTTTTAGTCCCAGTGAGAACGCGTGCAGCCACATTTTGTAGCTGCTGCACAGGTGATTTCGGGAGGCCAGTGAATAGGCCATTACAGTAGTCCAATCTACTCATTATGAATGGATGGATTCATTTTTCAGAGTCTGCTTTGTACAAGAAGCCTCTTAATTTTGAAATGTTTTTTAGATGGTAGAAGGCTGATTTTGTGAAGTTATTGATATGGCTCTAAAACTTAGATCGCCATCTATGATTACACCCAGATTTTTGGATTCATTCTTGTTCTCCAGGGACAGAGAACTGAGATGAGCTGCAATTTTCTGTCTTTGAGCCTTTGCACCAAAGATGAGTATTTCTGTTTTGTCTTTGTTCAGTCGTAAAAAGTTATTTGACATCCATGCCTTGATATCATTAATACACTGAGTGAGGGAGTGTATGGGGAGTAGGCCATTGGGAGATAGGGACATGTGCAGTTGTGAATCATCTGCATAATTATAGTAATTTATTTTGTGTTTCTTTACAATATGTGCAAGTGGGAGCATATAGAGGTTAAACAATAATGGGCCCAGAATCGAACCTTGGGGCACTCCACATGTAATATCCACTTTGTTTGACACAAAAGGTAGGTAGGTTTTGAACCAGTTAAGAACCAGGCCAGATAGGCCGACCCATTTTTTTATCTCGCTAATATAATCTGATGGTCAACAGTGTCAAAGGCAGCACTGAGATCCAGGAGCAGAAGAACAGTTTTTTAGCATCATTGTTTATGTACAGATCATCAAGAACCTTGATAAGTGCAGTTTATGTCCTATGGTGAGGTCGAAAGCCAGATTGATGTGTCTAAGAGGCTGTTTGAGGTTAGATAGTTGTTAAGCTGAAGGTAAACTGTTTTTTCAAGTATTTTGCTGAGGGATGGCAGGTTGGAAATGGGCCTGTAGTTGGCAATAACTGTTGCATCGAGATTGCTCTTCTACAGGAGTGGTTTAATGACAACTGTTTCAAATGCTGCAGGAAATATACCTGATTGAAGAGAGCCATTTAAAAATTCTAATACCTCATATGCTAGGCAGTTAAAAACTGTTTTAAAAAATGTGGTACAGAGAGGGTCCAGGCAGCAGGTGGAGGACCTGAGCTGACCAACGACAACTCAACAGTGCCACACGCTTCCACGCTCTTATTTAAGCAGCCGATCCCTCATGCCCTACCTTTTTTGCTGCCTGGTTTGCTATGTTTGCTGTACACCTCGCCGGGAGTGATAAGCAGTACAGCCCAGACCACAAACTCAAATGGTGCATAATAAATAAACATAATAAATTTAAGAGTTACTAATTATTATCAGTGCTATTCTACTATATTCTACAGTGCTATTTACCTCCTCTCCTAACCTACAATTACTTAGCACTACCTAGCAGTATTTATTGTTACACTAATGTCTCTGTCGCAATGTAGCTTGAATGTTATTCTCCCTTGTAAGTTGCTTTGGATAAAAGCGTCTGCTAAATGACTAAATGTAAATGTAAATGTATAATATATTATGTTTAATGCACATATTATGCCAGCATACTATAAAATACTTCCCACCACCTGCTAATACAGGGCTCACAGTTTAACATAGTCAGCTCTACTAGGGCTGCGTTTATGTGTATATAGATTTTATTTGTATTTTTTTAATCTTTTTTTTTAACTTGCACTGGCCCTGTTCTGTCAGCAGAACAGTGCCAGTGCCCCCGCCCCAGGGATCAATAAAGTGTTATCTTATCTCACTTGTTTAGGCCCCATCTCTCACTTTCCTCTTCAATACAAACGCCAGCTCCTTGCCAAAAGACGTAACGGCTGCCCCTAACATCATAGAAAATCTGCAACACAACTTGAACTGACTTGAGGCCGCCTTCAAATTGGCATCTCTCCTTCAATAGCCAGCGTTCTTGGCTCCTAATCCAACATCATCCAATGTCAAATTCGGGCTGAACGCCGGCGCATCACGTTAAAAATGGTTTGTATGTGAGAGCTTGATGGAGAGTCATGGCCAGATAGATAGAGAGAGAGAGAAAGAGAGAGAGAGAGAGCAATTCAAAGCAAGATCCAATGTGTCCGAAAAACAGTAAATCGGCAGGGAGTGACAGAGCTGTGGGGTTATCACCGCTGTCATACCTTGCTTAAAGAAGACAGATGGTGCGAGCAACAAGAAAGATTAAAAAAAAGGCAGAGAAAGAGAAATGCCACTCTAGGGAAAAAAGGGGAGATAAAATGAAAGCGAGGGGGAGAGTGAGAAAGAGAGCAGAATAAGAAAGAATAACACTCTGGGAGGACAATTTGAAGAGAAAAAAGGTGCAAGGCTATCAGCGCTGTCACATATGGCTAGGAAAGGACAGATAGTGCGGTAAATGGGCAAGCGGGATGTATGGAGTGATGGGAAATCATAGAGGCTGAGACGAGGTACTGTGTGTGTGTGTGTGTGTGTGTGTGTGTGTGTGTGTGTGTGTGTGTGTGTGTGTCCACTCAAGGCAGGGGGTTGCCATTACGAAAGGAGAGAAAGGGACATTGAAAAACAAGTTATTGTAGATGGGGAGAAGATGAGAGGGTGAGAGAAAGCAAGAGAACAATGGTGGTGCTGGAGCAGTACTTTGGGCCAAATTTCTGTTTTTCACAGATTAGGGTGTTTGGAGGACAGCCACTTTTCCTTGGAAGTACAAAAAATGTATACTAGTTTGTCTTTCTAATGTCACATCATTTGCTGATCTTTCATATAAATGTAGTCCCCCTCCTTCAACCCCCCTGTTTATGTACAAAGCAAATGTTGTTGAATCTGAAGATGAAGGAAGCTCCCTTAAAAACCATGGGAACTAGTCTCCCTTGTTTTCACCTTCGCCCCTAAACAAATACACAAAGAGTCCCCCTGCCCCTTGGTTTAGGGTCCAGAACAACAATAGCAATTGGGGATTTGAAACAGTTTGGCTCACTTAGGTAATGTTTAGTGCGTCAACCCGTCACCAACCTTACAACTCAACCAACAGCTCCAGCTCCAGCTGGTCTGCAAGGAAGTTCATCTCAGTTCTCCAACGTCAACCCAACCAGCCCTGTTAGGCAAAAATTGCCGAGGAACGCATCATGTCTACAGGCGTTGTGTGCAGCACGTTGACACAAGGCTCATGGACTTCATGTTAAAGTGATTTTCCCACAGCTTTTCTGCTTCAGCGCGTCCCTTCATCGTATCTGTTATCTTTCATTAGCCGCCAGCTATTGCATTTGCTCTTGTGACTATTTTAAAGTAACGATAGAGTCCTATGGAAGTGTATATTCATTCCTCCCTCTGGTTATGCTTGACCTATTCATCTCCCAGTGTTTACTGATATAATTTAGTCAGAAGAACTATGCAGACATACGGTTAATGTATTCTGAGAAAGCGTTATTTCAATACATAGTCAAAGCGATTGTTAAATCCAAGCAGATGAATCTTTTCTTTTATTATGAAGTTGTGTGTGCATTTTAATGTAAATCTGTCTCTCTTGTGCTGGCTTCAATTCCATACTCATTATTAAAATAATTCATTTCCATCTGAGACCAGCCTTTAAAACTATAAACTATTACAATGTCAATCCATGGTTAGTACACCCCAGTTAATTATTCTCATATACGCATTTAGACCGACACATTCCCAAGTCTTACCATGTAATTTTGATGTATCAAAAGTATCAATCAAATGATACTTTTAGGCTAATTATGCAACATAAATGCATATTTGATCCTTGTTGGCCACAAAACCCATACCTCCAACAGGTAACATTTCCACTACACACAAAGAAAGCGCAGCTCGGAACAGGTTTTCCATGTTTGCACCTGTAAACATGTAGGTGATAATATGTTCTTCAAACTGGCATACTCAAAACCTCATGTTGCAATCGATTACAGTCGTGATCGATCAAGATTTAACTTCACTTTCCCTGTTCAAATGACAGAGGAAGCAGCTGCAACCTGCTGCCAACCCTGCCTTTGAAACCGTGTTTTAAATTAATGTACTGGATATTCCGTCCATGGCTCACAAGCAGAGCGGCTGCTTGCTTCCCCAAAATGCACTGCAGCCATACGGCTGGGAGCCGATGTTGCGCACAATTTTCAAAGTGCAAAAACTTAATGACTGTAACCTCCAAAATGATAGGTCTTGTGGGGTGTTCCCGGTATGCAGTGGTTAGAACTAGGCTTGGATGATTGGGCGAATGTATCGGCAACCAGCGATTGGCTGTCCATAGGCGGTTGTTCTTTTTGGGCAATTTTTGTCCTTCTATTTTGCTAATTTAATGACCTGTAAAGCGCAATTCAAAGTGTGCTGAATAGGAACTGGTATTCCACATCACCACTTTAACCACGCCCGATGCTTTTCTCCTCGTCTGGAGAAATCCTCAAAAACAAGAAATAAATCATCTGAAATCATCGGCAATCTGAAACAGGCTTTCTCATTTTCTTTCGTTCTTCGGTTCGGTTCAGTTCAGTTCAGATATTGTAGGAACAACGCGGCGGTGCAGAGCACACTCAGATACACCTGTTACCGGGGTAGGAGGGCCAGTGCTGCAAAGACAGACTGAGACAGTCTTTCTCCGGTTTAAAACCAAAATAATCCCAAATAGGATTGCAGAGGGAGAGGGAGACAGGGGCTCATGCAGAGGCGCATGCACCGCCCATGCTTAAAAAAACAAAACGCATCTGATTAAAAAGGGGCAGCATGGGGTCCATGGGGCATCAAGGGGCAAAGTTGCAGGTGCTCGGGCACTCCGCTTCCCCCCTGCACGTGCCTGCCCCTCTATATGAAAATCTTGTGATTATAATAGAGAAATATATAATAAATATTATAGAGAACAATTTAGATTTCTTTTGTTTCCTTAGTTTCTTACTTGTATGGAAAATGAAAAACGTAAATCTAACTCAGAGAATTGGAGTGGAATTTTTTTTAAATTCCTCCTCCAGACAGCGGTGCACCTTGCGTGCACGCTGGTTCCCGGCTCCCATGCCGTGTTTTTATTTTAGATATATTTATTTTCGTTTGCTTCCCACATGTATGAAATACATTTTTAAACACAACTAAGGGACTGTCCCATTCTGTCCCATTCCAAAAAAAACCTGTTACCCCACTGTCTCATGCCGCGTCACACTGTCTCCCTGTTGCTTTCTGTTGCAATGGGACTGTGTGTTTTTGTGTAAATGGTTTACGTGTAAATAATAAATCCTGCACTTCTATAACGGGGAGACCTCACTTGCCGCACATTACGTGCGTACATTGCATTATTGACATACCCTAGTTAGTACCTACTAAAAGTGGTCCGAGGAAAGATAACCGGTAAACTGATGACAGGGTAATGGGCGCCCAAGGCTCATTAATGCATGTGGGGAGCTAAGGCTAGCCCGCCTGGCCCGATCCCACAGAAGAGCTACTCTAGCACAAATTGCTGAAAAAGTTAATACTGGCTATGATAGAAAGGTGTCGGAACACACAATGCATCACAGCTTGCTGTGTATGGGGTTGCCTAGCCACAGCCTAGTCAGAGTGCCCATGCTGACCCCTGTCCACTGCTGAAAGCGCCTACAATGGGCATGTGAGCGTCAGAGCTGGACCATGAAGCAATGAAAGAAGGTGGCCTGGCTTGATGAATCACATTGTCTTCTATTTCATGTGGCTGGCCGGGGTTAGGGTCCAATCTGATCGAGCATCTGTTGGATGTGCTGGAACGATAAGCCTGATCCATGGGAGCCCCACCTCACAACTTACAGGACTTAAAGTGGGAGCCACTAAAAGAAGGCTGTCCAAGCCCTGTCTGCTGACAGTCGCGTAGCAACAGATTCCCAGTCAGTTCCCAGCTGATAACCATGCGGCTCCCAGTTGGCTGGGAGTCCCCTTCCTTCTGATGTGTCCTGACAGGGCATGTGTAATTCAAACTGTAAACACACTGATTCATTCAACTGCAGTGTGTCATAATGAGATGGCGCTAACTTCACAAAAACACGTTCACATTTTAGAGCAAGATTTCAGTGGACCTGAGATATTTGAACCCCGATCAAATGTCACCTTCAGAGTTCAACTGCTTTTTTTTGTCATATGAATAAGAACATGGTCTTTATGATTCTGAGATCTTATCTACATGTTGCACAGCTTTTCAATTTCAAAATAGAAGCTATTTTCTCTTTTTTCTTAGGTATATGTAATTATAGTTTCAAGTTTATTGTGAAATACTTGATAACAATACAAGCATCATTACCAGTACTGGGATTCTTAGTTGAGAGAGCCAACTCAACTTTACATAAGAAGTAAAGTTAGGGCATAGTAGTGATTCAAAAAAACAGTATTTAAAACATAATTTAAAGAGTATTTAAAATTAGTATTTAAAAACAATATTTCAGAAATCTAAAATGCAAAGAAGTGAGTTAATTAGTACAATTTATAAAAGGATTTACCTAAAAGAAAGATAAAGTGTGATATAGAGAATAACAATAGTGATAGTGAATAGTGTCAACTTGATAGTAGAGATCTTAAATAGCCGTGGGCCGCAACAACCGGGTGTAATATTGAATGGTAAGATAGACACTCGTTGTAAGACAAACACTGCAATGTACTACAAAGAGGTAACACAAAACAGGTACGCAATGCATTAAAGTGACTAGTGATAGATGATATAAACAGCAATTTCCTTCTTTTTAAAGTGGCCAAGTGTGTGGATTTATAGGTTCTAGTCTTTGGTCTTTTGATTTAAAAATAAAGATCTTTAAACTATCAAACTATTTTACTTTAAATAATTGTGAAATATTGCAACAAATTTCTGCATTTGCACCTCTCTCTCAGAGAAACTGCCCCCCGCGCCCCCCCATTTAACAGATTAATTTAGCAAATTCCAAAAGCAACAAAGATAAATGAACCGAACACTTGTTTTTCAAATGTTAGCACCGTTTTTCAACTTCTTGGTTTTTATTTACAAATTCATTTAATTATCCATTTTTTTTGAGCTGCATGCAATGATAAGTCAATGAAAAGATGAGAACCATGGCGGAATTGAGCGCTTCCAGGACACACGTCAAAGAGGGCAACGCTGCCCACATCAGTGTCCCACAAACAGTTTGGACCTCCAAATATTCGGAGCGAGCTAACTGGGAAGTCTTCCATGCCCAGTTCAAACTATTAGCACATGCATGGGCCTGGAATAATGAACAGAGGGCACTTCCACTGATGATTTGCTTAACTGACAATGCTTTATCGTGCCTTCTATTACTCAGCCCAGGAGAGACACAACTATGGGGCTTTAGTCGGGGCTCTGCACCGTCATTTTGGCGAAAATATGGGACAGAGTCTGCTGTGCTCCGAACTGAACAACCGGCGCAGACAGCCAAATTAATCATTATGGACATTGGCAAATTACATTGAGGGACTCACTCGTAGGACGTATGCACACGCCACCTGACATACAAGGGGAGCTCTCCAGGGAACAATTCTTCCAAGCACCACTGACCGGGGAAAATACTGTGTGCCATCCAGTGTTGGTCACGACTGTTGAAGACCCCTGTATCCTCAGGTCGGCTATTTTGAGGGAGTTAGGTTGTGTCGTGGACTTTGGAAAAGGGATCATGCAGTTCCCTGGCGGCTGTACAATCCGCATAACCCCCAGGCCAATTTACCACACCCCATCTCCAGCTCTTACCGCAGTGATGTCAGTCATCAAGGATCCATTGGTCGCCGCTAGCGCGCACGCCACGGTAGAGCCTGCTCCCCCCCCTCACCCACCACACACTGGCACCCCACCTTGTCATGTGCCCCCCTGAGAACACGATCAGACCCCCTGAGACGAGGGAGGAAGGCAGACTGGCTGCTATTAGAGCACTATGGGGAAGGAACTGTGAGAGTCTTAGTTCAGAGGAACAGAACCAGCTGTGGGAGGTGTTGTCTGATTTAAAATACATTTTGCCCGAAGTGAAGACGACGTGGGTCACAGATCAAAACATCGTCAAATGGGATGCAAGGTCAATAAGGATGAGGGCCCGTCACCTTCCACTGGCCCGTAAGGTGGCAGCAGATCTAGCCCTGTTGGAGATGCAACAGGTAGGTATCATTGAACCCTCTGCAAGCCCCTGGGCCTCCCCAGTAATGATGGCCCCAAAGAAAACACAAGGGAGAGGTGTTGTGGGGATTTTAGGCCACTCAACGAGGTAACCAAGAAGGACGTGTACACCCTGCCTCGTATCGATGAAACACTGAATGCTGTGGCAGGGTCTTCGTGTTTTTCAGCTCTGGACCTATGAAGCGGCTACTGCAGGTGCCCCTTTCCCCTGTTGCCCGGCTCAAAACAGCATTCACCACAAATAAGGGTCTGTGGCAGTTTCGGGTACTCCCTTTTGGCCTATGCAATGCCCCCGCCACTTTTGAGAGGCTCATGGACCAGGTGTGTGTCGTATACATGGACAGCATCCTGGTCCATGGAGGGTCTTTCCAAGCAGCTCTGGATACCCTGAGGTGCATCTTGGAAAGACTGGCAGCTGCTGGGATGAAGCTCCACCCACAAAAGTGTCGCTTCATGCAGAGAGAGATCACGTTCCTGGGTCACCAGCTCAGAGGGGAGGGAAACACAGTGACGAACAAGGTCCAGGCAGTGAAAGAGTGGCCCACCCCCACAGACATACGGCAGCTTAAGAGCTTCCTCGGACTAGCATCATACTGTCAGAGGTTTGTGAGGGGATTTTTCTGTCTGACTGTTCCAGTCTTTTGCCTACTGCCAGAGGGCAGAGAGTTTGCATGGAGTGTCAGGCTGCTTTCAGTGCATTGCAAAGGGCCTTGGTGTTGGCCCCAGTACCCCCCCACCCCCCACCCCTGACCCTGCCCTACCCTTTATCCTGGACACAGATGCCAATAGCGTGGGCAACGGCGCAGTGCTGGGTCAGGTATGGCATGGCAGGGAGGAGAGAGTAGTGGCATACCATAGTAGGACATTCTCTAAAGCAGAACACAGCTACTGTGTCACTCGATGGGAGCTGCTTGCAGTAGTCTGCGCCATACTTCACTTTAAGTAGAGGCCTGCCGTTCACCGTGATGACCGATCACTCAGGAAGTTCGAGAGTGGGAACCGGGTCTATCAGAACAGGCAGCCGGAAACTTGCTCTAGGTTGTTGATGCAGCAGAGTGGAGGCTGCGGCAGGGAGAGGACATGGACCTTAAGCCTGTGTTGTGTTGGGTGAAGGAGCAGAAGAAACCTCCATAGGTTGCAGCTACCTCACAAACCACCCAAGGGCTGTGGTCCGTGTTCGAGGCCCTACGTTTCCAAGATGGTGTATTGCAGAGGGAGTGGAAGGAGCCAGCTACAGGGGAAATAAGGTGGCAAGTGGGGGTACCCACAGCCCTAAAGTTAATAGTGCTCCACTCCATAGACGGGCCGCGAGGGACGGTCATTTTGGGGTGACCAAAACCCTCCGCCATCTGCACACGGGATTTTATTGGGGGCAACACAAAAGGGACGTGATATATTTTTCCCGCCACTGCGACAGCTGCACAGCTCAGAAGGGCCCCTTGGACCGATCAGAAGCCCACCTACAACAGTTCCCGGGGTGGGCTCAGTTCTGGGCCCATTTCCCCATACCAAAATAGGCAACAGGTACATCCCCACAGCCATGGAATACTTCGCAAAATGTCCAGAGATGTACACTCTGCCAGACCAGTAGAAAGAGACCATATCAGGAGCTCTAGTCCAAGGCATGCTCAGTCGGTTTGGGACAATTCACACTAACTAGAGTAGGAATTTTGAATCCTGTGTGTTCGCTGCCATGTGTGACAGATTAGGCTCTCGCAAAACCCGCACTGCATCCCTGCATCTTCAAAGTGATGGTCTCGTTGAAAGGTTCAATCGGACTGTGGCAGAGCAGCTCGTCATGGTCACAGCCAAACACCAGCAGGGATGGGACCAACACCTTCTCCTTGTCCTGATGGCTTACCGGTCTGCTGTCCAGGACTCAACATCCTGGACATCTCTTCGCCAGGAATCAGCTTCTGCAGAAGGAAGAAGAGGAGCTACGACATTCGGGCCTAGGGGCGGCACTTCGGAACAGGGGAGTTTGTATGGGTGTATAGTCCCTAAAGGAAGAAAGGACGGTGTCCAAAACTTGACAGCAAGTGAGTGGGGCCCTGGAGAATCCTGGAAAGACTGGGGGGGTGGTGTACAGGGAGCATATGCCATCCAGGGGAAGGATCATAGCGCTCCGCCAGACAGAGCAGCCCCTTACCGGGGCACTGCAGTCCCCAGCCGAGCCATAGCCAAGTCAACTCCTCCCGCTGACACCCCTGAGAGAAGTGCCCCTACAACCCACAGTCAGTGACTGTTTCCTCTGCGCCCCAATCTCCCTCACCTCGGCACTCTGTTTGGTCTCCCGGTCCCGGGAACCTGAGAGCCTCCCACTGTGCACCAAGGCATAGGACGCCCCCCAGCCACCTGAGAGATTTGGTTTGAGACTGATGCCTGGGGGGCGTGGACTCTTTTGCACTTTATTTCAATAAATGTGTAATAATAAAAAAAAAAAAAAGTCACAGTCTTGAGCAAGGAACTTTGTAAGGTGTGAGGATTTTAATCACATTGCATGCGTTGGAGACTTGTTATGGTTGTTAGAATGTGTTGTATGGCGGGCGGTTCCAAATCTCACGAGAAAGGGGGAGAGAAGATAGGGAGTGTTGGATGAATTGTGCACAGTTCTACGGGCATGTTATGGCCCGGACAAAGACCTGGAAGGAACAATAAACCCCAGTCAGTTATATCCACCGAGTGGGTTCTTCTGCTGATCAGAGCGTTATAATAGCATTTCATGTTAAAAAGGCTTGCTTGTCTTAGCAACATGCTCAGGACAACAGAATAAGAGCCAGAGCGGCTTCTTAATTGTGAAAATGCCATTAAATACATTTTGATAAAGAGTATTTTCTGTTTCTGTTCTCAATAATAAAATAATAGTAAGGCTATATTTCGATGCACTACATTTCAAATATAAGAATCATTCTTTTCTGTGAAATTTTAGAAAATACAGAAAACGATTAATTCATCGTGGTTAATCACACAAATACCATGCGATTACTCACAATAAATTATTTTTATCATTTGGCAGCCCTTGTTTCTTCACAAAATAAGTTACATCATAATTTGGGAGCAAGGACTGTGAATCCACGCTAATTTCTATATTTTTGCGAATTGAGACCCGCCCATTCTAGCCCATTTCTTGCCATTTTACAAAAAAATGGTGTGGGCTGTAGAGTGAGGCTCAGACCATTGGATGTAATTACTATTTACAGAAATTAAAAGTGTTAAAATATCCATTTAAGGCATAAATATTATAAGATATAAATAACTTTTCCACATTAATTTCAAAGCCCGATGCTTCCAATCCCGACAGCATACGTTAGCATGAGCTGTGTTAGCTTCCTGCGCTACCTCTGCACTTTGGGTTTGCGCGGCGCCATCGGCTCCTGTCCCGGAAGAGGCAGGTGGCCCCAGAAGTCCGGGAAGGCCAGGATGCCGAATCCTGGGATGGACCTGGTTTGGGCGGCAGCGTGGCGGTACAGCCGGGGATCGTGGTGGGGGATGCACGTGCCGTGCCTCTCCAACAGTCGGTCTACCATGGTGCGGTGGTGTTCTTCCTCCTTTCCATCCTCCTCCTCCCCTCTCATGCTGTCTGTCTGCCGCCTTGCCTCCCTGTCACGTGGAGTGGCATCTGCCCTGGGAGGAGAGAGGCACCACATATTTTGGTTTCTTATTAAAGTTATTATCAAGTTGAAAATAAACCAAACCTCCCAATCATTCTCAAAGGCACAACCCTCTCTGGCACTCCATCTCATATATTGTATTTTTGTAGGCTGTATGGGAGGAGTCGGGGTATTACAAAACCCCTGGGACCGATCAGAGAAGACAGCTCAGGATTTTGTGTGGGCTTGGATATTTCGACTTTTGTCTACTTTTTGATACTGGTCGGCCTTTGCAGAAAAAACTAAATATCTTAGAAAGGTCACACCAGACGTGCAAACTGTTGGGAAATTTACAGACAGCATTTCTGCATTTCCATCTGCTTTACATGTCGATTCAAATTAAAATCAATTTAAAGTTAAATCAAGTATAAGCCATAAACACAGGACAATATATATTTAGCATTGCTTACCAAAATTAAATCTGTTCATGGTCAATCAGTTCATCAGGCCAGTTCAGTGGTGTAGTGTGAGTGTTAACTCTTTAATGACACAATAACAATCATTTTATACATTTTCAATTTGGCAAATTTGTTTTGCCATGTTTTAACATATTATGTTAAAACATGGCAAAACAGCAAATTGAGCTGCTGTGGCACTGCCTCTCATTATCTATCTATCTATCTGTCTGTATCTCATTATGTATCTATCTAAATGCATACAAATATCTAAATTCCTTGAGGTATAAAGTCCCCACGCTCGATATCACTCCAAAAAATAAATGAATATACAACATGTAAACCATTAAATAAGAATCCATTAATCATTAGACAAGTAGTTGTCACAAAAAGACTAAACCAATTGTTGCACAAAAAAAAGCACAAATGGTAGAAAACATTCTGTTTCATAAAACAAGCAAACAATGTTCGAGGGAGGGTCAAAATGCATAGCGGAGCTAGTGGCAGAAAAATATCTGAGTGGGCTGGTGGGTTAAGATGAGTCAGAAGCGTAGGCTGGCAGATGCAGCGCAATATCAACCACGTAAAGAAGGACGGGTCAAGCACCTCTACAAGTGGAGAGTTAACTAGTGGAGCTGCACTGAATCCAAGATATTCATTGTGCATAAATCAATAACCATGGATTTATTTTTCTTTAACACTTCAACTCAAAAAGCAAATTACTGTAACTTATCAGAATTCAAGTTTCTTTTCCAGCCGTCTCCTGCCAAATTCTAGAACTGAAAAGTTTGACTCTTTTTAGACATTCGGCTCCTTACGAGTGACTCAATAAAAACATTTGTTAAATTTCAGCAACTCCTGGTTTGTTTGATTCAGTCGGTTTAATGAGTAAGAAGTGTCGATTCAGCTCTGAATAGTGACTCACAACTCACCAATGAATTACTCTTTTACCGGCACGACTCAGGACTCCCATGAAATTTAAAAGATGTGTTCGCTGCAAATAAATTGTTTATGAGTCAGCACTGCACATGCAATTTTGTCAGCATTTTATTGCATAAGTACCTACTCTCGTCCTCCTATTTCAGGGTGTAGCAACACATTAGCATTTGCAGAACATTAGCAACACTATGGCAAACAGTGAAGACTACAGCCAAGACTACTGTAGGAGCTAGTGTGGAAAAAATGCAAAGTTAAAGTCAAAATAACAGGCACTATCTTACAGTTTTTGAGGTGGAGGATTTTTCTTTTAGACTGCTGACTCACTCAATAGACTTGTTGTCAACAGAAGCAGAACATTTTTTTTCGTATTTGATGGCGAGTGGGCATTGCAGCTTGGACATTCGCACATCAGATTTTAAGAGCTTGATTGAAACTTCAAACTAAAAATAATGTCAGTTAATGGTAAAAAAAAAAAAAAAATGTATGGCAATGACTGAGGAACCAAGGAGAAAAACCATTAGAGAGCTCAAAAGCACCAAAAGACAAAACAACCTTTAAGCCTTTAAGTAGCAGGCATCTTACACACTGTGAATGACAGGCATTACCTGGAAGTGGTTGCTCAAGCATTATCCTACTGCACAACCAAAATGTTTACAAGCCATTAAATGGACGATTGAGTTTTATTTTTATGAATTGACTCGTCTAGAATTGTGGGTTCGAGGCCATTGAGCGAGCTTTGATAAAATATGTCCATAATAGGTAAATCTAGATATTTCTTGATTTTTAAGTAAACTTTTAAATAGAAAAGCAGATTTTCAAAGGCTTTACTCAAATCATTATTAGTGTCATTTGATACATTTTATTGGTTTTGGGGGAAGTGAGAAATGTCTTCTTACCTTTCATCCTGGTTCTTGGTCCTGGACCCACAGGAAGGACTGCTGCTCAGGATGCGGCTGCGATTGTCTAAATCAAACCGCCCCAACTGGGAGGAAGCTGTAGAAGAATCATTATACAAAAACTAATTCATATAGCCACAATAAAAAAAAATAGAAAAAACACACTTTCAAAACATTTTCAGCATTATCTGAAATGCCTTTTAAGGATGTTTTAAGTGAATTAATATTGCAAATGTACCTCATTATCATGGACTGAAAATCAGGGATAACCATCAGAGGAAGGCTAAGGTGTTTGTTTGTTTGTTTGTTTGTTTGTTTGTTTGTTTGTTTGTTTCAAACTCAGGAAATACTACTGCTAAATAATATAGCTAGATTCTGAGAAAAAAAAAAACCTTGTTTAGACTTGGTTATACTTTGTGGTGGATGAAAATGTGAACATTTTAAAAATAAACATCTGCTTACATAGCTAGCTCTAATGGAACAATATTTCATTTGCTGCACATAATATGCTGTGATGCATTTTACAAGACATTTGGGTCTTGAATTGAGGCTCCGTCCATTTGGAGCTCTGTTGCAACTGTGACTCATGGACTCCAGAAGCCCAGCTTGTTTACTGTCTTAAAAGTGTACTTTTAAGACTGTTTACTGAAAACAACACATCTTTAAGGCAAAAAGAAACTGGAACGCCAATATTGTTCAATATCTCATGTAACTGTACTCGTCATGGATTTCATGATGTCTCTTTGAGAAAACAACTGGCGTGTACAGTATTGTGCAATGTATAAAAAGGAAGAAGCTAATCATGATATCATCGTCATCAATCATTCACATAATGCCAATCAGATCACATTCACCAAGTTAGGAAGCCAGGCCCATGTCTTGAGCTTATTTTGCTTGACAAAAGTCCACTCATGAATATTAATGAGGGCCAGACCACGCCCTCTTAATTCTGGAGACGCTCGAGAGTCGTTAAGGATGAAACGATCCAAAACATAAGATCAGTCATTTACAAATAAATTGCACAACAATTTTTAATGCCATGTTCAATGTCGATTGATGGACAATAGTTTAACCGGATTGATCACTTCAGTTTGATCAAAATGTATCAATGAAGACTTAAAGCTCAAACCTCCTGTGGAGCTCTGCGGTTCCAGGGGTGTTCCCAGGAAGTAGACAGGAGAATCAGGAGAGCTGTCATTTCTCGTTTTCTCTCTCTTGGAAAAGTGAGGATGGGAGTTGCTCAGGAACACAGCCTCATCATCTGATGATGATGACGACGACGAGGAAAGTGGGTAGGACGTAGTTGCATTCTCCTCTGGTTCCGAGCTGGACTCCAGCTCCTGGGAGAAGCAAATGAGCCTAGTGAATAGATTTTAAACCTTCAAAATTCCCATCTGAACATCAGCACATTTTATTTATTTTTTGTTAATAGCTTCCTGCTCATGGCAAATAGTAAAAAAGCATATAACCTGACAAATAGTGCACATTTCTTACTTGTGAAAGAATACCATGTTTGTATCTGTAAGTGGAACAGTCATGGAGAATATATAAATGAATGATTTTTTAAATATGTTTTGGGCTCCTGGTAGCTGTTGGGTTTTTGAATTGACAAAATAATAAATCAGACTCAGAGTTTGTGCTGAAAAATGGTTCCTTGCATGAGGTGCAAGACAGCTTATTGGTAAACAAAGGCTTAAACCCGGAAACGAACACCATACATCTTCAAAATAATAAATAATCATCGAGGTATTAAAATGGCCTTTCATTGATAATTTATTTAAGGTAATTCATTGATATAATTTTGCATTCGCTGTTCACAATGCTTGGATAATTTAAGTAACACTGATCTATAAATCCCACAGATTAAAAAAAAGTTAGTTAGAGTTAGGTATCGATTACCCAAAAGTGTCTTTTTATTCATTGTAATTTAATTAATGCTCATTTTTTTAAGCATAATTAAACAAAATGTACAAGCATGACAGAGGAAAAGAAGAAAACAAAAAATGACTGTTCCTTTACAGTATACTTGCAATAACTTTTTTTGCATTAACATATTTGTGTAATGTGGCAATACATTTAAGGAAAAAAATTGAGGACCCTTAAAGAACAGCACGTATAGGCGCAACAAAATTAGGCTGATTCTGATCATCAAACGTAAAGGTCTAAAAGTTCCATCTACTTAGGTTTTTTCAGATGAACAGCATTTTTAATTTGACACAATTATCGACGATCACATATACTGTGATACTTATATAATGAAACAAGTGAAAAGGGCATTTTAATGTCACGAGGCACAAGTGAAATATTTGTTTTTTTTAGGTGTTTTGTACCATCGCTCCCGACTGTTTGGTGCCGACAACAAAAATAGGTGAAATTCGAGTAAGCTGATCACGTCAACAGAGGAACCTGTAACTAATGTCCGTCATATTTCAAATGTTAAGAAGCAGCAATGTGATCTGATTGCAGTCAATGAGTCATATCAAGACACAGGCATAGATTACAGAGGTGGGAAAAAAAGATATGTATATATATACAGTAAATAGTTTTGTTTAATCAGGTTGTGTTTTCAAGAGAGACATGAGAAGAAATTGTGTGGAAATATGCTGTATACTGTATATATATATATATATATATATATATATATATATGTATATAAAGTATAGATTAATATACTATCAATCTATCTTTATCAGTATCTACCCCCATATATATTAAACACAATTGATGCAATTGTCACACAGAACAGAATCAGAATCGTCTTTTTTGCCAAGTTTACTCATACGAGGAATTTCTCTTGGTGTTTGGTGCATCAAATCAATAAAAATAGTGAGAGATAATAAGAAAGTAAAATGCAAGTACTGCAGGTCAAGAAACATAAATGTAAAACAGAACAATAGGAAAACAATATGTAAAATATATAAGAATATGTAAAATAAGGCATTTTTTTGTTAATAGAGAGCTGTACAATTTATACAGGAATGTGAAAATATGAAGTATAACAGTCTGTGCAATGTGCATGGATATTACTCAAGAAGAATGAAGAATGTGCATTAATCTAATTGACATAACATATCAATTCAATTAATGTGGAGATGTGGTGACATTAATTTAACGTGTAGTCTCTATGGGGCCATGGTAAGAGTCAGTGTCACAGAACTGAATCGCAGTTCTGATGGACGACTACATTAGATTTACTTTAATATTATCTTTACTCATATTGAAATAGGAGTGATGAGCTTGAATCCCGCGCAAAACAACACAACAAGCAAGCAGGCGGCAAAAAAGGAATCAAAGCAGGTAGAGCTGGAAGAATTGGCTGCTTCAATAGGCTGACGCGTAAGGATGGGAAAGCATGTAGCGCTGCCAAGTTGTCTGACAGAACTAGCTCCGTAAGCTGCATATCATTTCACACACTCGTCTGAACAGCCACACGAGTGGTTAAAAATGTGACAAATTAAAGAATTTGAAATAATCCTGAGAAATGAATAGATCTAACGCCTTTACTGTACTTTGCAGTACATTCTAATAATAAGGTGCATAAAACCAGTCTTCACCAGTTCAGTGTCGGTATGAGGAACATTAAGAGCTAAAATGTATTAAAGAACTTTACAATTCTACACTTTATAAGAGACTCTTTGTTTTGTTCTCTATTGTTCTCAAAATGGGATCATTTTATTTCAGTTTTGGGGTGGTGCTGGAGGGAGTGGGGTCACAGACATGCACACAAACACACACGCACACACATGCACGCACGCACGCACACACACACACACACACACACACACACACACACACACACACACACACACACACACTTGATGTCGTTCCTGGAGCATGTATGGGTCATGTATCTTCCTTACGACACTGTGACAGGTACGACCACTAGGGGAATCAAACTCGGTGCCTTTTCGATTTCGGGGATCATCCTCTCTAACCGTGTCAGTACCTCTCCAACATTTTCCTGCCAGGAAAATATCTAGGATAGGATTTTGCTTTGTTTTAAGACACCCCCCCCCCACAACTGTACAACTTCACAGTTTCTATGACTCAAATTTGGACGGCGCATTATCTAAATGTTAGCTCGAATGCAACGCTAATCATAGCGGGATACCATAGCATTCATCACGAGCTTGCTGATGACGGCATCCTGACTTTTATGGCGGGGAAACGCTGTCATGGACCGAGGGACTCGTTCATTACCCGCCATCTGTTACTGTCAAAACCACGACAAGTGCATGTTATTGCTGTCTTTGACACACACTCTCTCCTGCTCTCTCTCCCTCTTCCTTCCTCCCTCTCTTTCCTAAATCATGTCTACCTTTGATAATAGCCATGTAAGTCATTTTGGTAATTACCATGTGTGATATTAGGACTCAGTCCTTCTCTCTTAACCTCTCGCTTGTCTTTTCCTCTGTCACTCCATTCCTCGCCATCCTTATCAGGCACGGTGACCTCCGGTAACAGCCCTGTACAGTCACGATGATGGTTGCCATGTTGGATATATATATATATATATATATATTCTTCTATATATATTCTCTCTCTTATATATATTCTTCTCTTACCTCCCAGTCATTTTTCTTTAGATTTTCCAGATGAAACATCAAAACATCTATAATTCATTTGCTTGTTTTGCTAGTGACCGCGCGGTCAATCGGCCAGAAAATGAAGGTGTCCAAACGCTGACATATTAAGTCACACAGCACGTGTCCTCAAACTCAAACACATCAAACCTGACTCAACAGGCAAAACTAGGAAAGATCGATTTCAATACGGCACGGTCATTAGGGGATGATACACTCACTCATTTTATTCTAAGGTATCGCTCGTTTACGTTAATAAACACGCCGGTGTATATGACAGCTCATATAATTGGTGCGTCCGTTATTACCTACAGTTTCGCCATATATTCCAGGGGGGTGAAACATGTTCAGTTTATCATTAGTTCAGTTTATCACATTATCAGTTCACAAACTATTCTCAGCAAAATATATATACTGTAATGGTAATTGTCTGTAAAGCAGGGATCTCAAACTACCAGCCCAGAGGACAGATCCGGCCTGTGAGGCAATTTCACATGACCCCCACATTTTGAGAATTTATTTAATTATTGTTATTTACATTTTTTTTTTTTCACGTTTAGATTTTTTGCCTAGTCTTCTATTTAAATTTTCTAGCAAGGTTGCAAAATCAGAGCATAAAAATTGGACCAACAGCGCCACACCTGACACCTTACACCAGGGCTGGACCCAACTCAGAAAAGAATACAAGTATATTGGGTTTCAATGTTGATTTAGACCACATTATCATACTGAAGTGCAATATGAACATATTTAGGGTTTAAATCTTTGCGGTGTATGACTCCCACCATCTCTTTTAATCTTAAAACAAATATGTCTATTCACCAGTAATGAAATGGGCAGTCTCCGCACATGCGGCTCATCTGCATCAGCTAGTTCTCTAAGAATAAACACAAGCTACATTTTTATTTTATAATTCCCTTTATTGTATGAATTCAATATTGTAATATACAACCATAAAGTTTTTGTAAGATTCTATTATGTTTTATTGTGTTATTGTAATGCACTTTGAAAATTGAAAATATTCTCCACAATGAATTTTAATAAGTAAGAACTTAGATCCAGACTGGGTGATGCACATCTACAAGGCATTCTGAGGTGTTCCACTGCCAGCTCCCTCAAAGCAAATGTGGCTCATCTGTCTCAGGAGAAGCAAAAGTTGAGCAAAATGTGCTTTGAAGACTGTATATAGTTTATTGTAATTATAGTTAATTATAGTTAATTATATTTATTGTGATATTTTTTGCCGAGTATCCAAGTGGACCCCTAGGAGAGAAGAACCTGGCCAGTGGCCCAAAGGTCATTTGAGTTTGAGATCCCTGGTGTAAAGCAACGCACTAATGTTCACCACCACAAATTCCTTCCTTGTAGTCCTTATACCTCAAAATTCCGTGTTAAGCAACACTTTACCAAGATACACTCGTTGAACCCAGTATTTACACTATCAGAGCACATCTTAGAGCAATATGAACGAATCTTCACTCAACACGCAATTCAGCCTTTAAATGGGCTGAAAACGCCTTTTCGGCCAAGTGCACATACTTTTATGAAAATACTCAAAACATGAGAATAACATCTTGATCATACCTCAAACTGCCTGGCAGACAACACTTTAGCTCGATACATGAGCTGAACCCAGTATTTTACACTATTTGAGCATATTTTGAACAGCAAAATGAATTCATCTTTCGCTCATCGTGCCATTTCAATTGAATGTAAATGTATTTGAAATGATGGCAAATGTCCATCTTTGTATAAAAGTGGCCAGCATAACCGAGAAAGCTGAAAGGTGTCGTAAAATCCTAACACCTAAAACTGCAATTTGGTTGGCGGTGGTACACCAGATAGACCATCAATTTACTTCCTTCCTCCTGTGTCACTCATTCAGACGGCTGGTACTCCACATTTGTCTCCAAGCCATGAGGGGCTGTGAAGCTCTGCAGCTCCGTTAGATAACTGTCAACATTTACAAACAATCTTGAAAACAGGAAAAGCTGAGCTCCCTCTGTCTATTTGTCCTTCCCTCCCTGAATCACCCCTCTTTCATAAACAGCGAGCACTCATCTGTTTTTCTCAATCAAGTTTTGTGTAATAATCCCAATACAATCCTTAAAGGCCACTAGAAGGCAAGCACTAGAAGCCACAAGAACACCCTGGACAATACTTCCCAATACCCTGCCATGGCATTTATCAAGTGCTCGACAACAGCCAGCCGATTAGTGTTATATCTTGCTTATTGGAAGAAAATATATTTTAAAGAGAAGTCAGATCTCAGAAGTCGAGGCTTATAACATATATGTACTTAGATTTCACACCAGCATCACATAAAAATCTGGAGCAGATATACAAAATGTTTGCGTAGGCCGGTGTCTCCCAAGATTTTTTCTTCCAGGAGGCCCATTTTTTACAATGAATTAATCCCACGGCACACCACTATCCCGTTGACCAATAAAAACGTCAGAAATATGTATAACTGTGCTGATGATTATAGCCGACTAATAGCGATGCAAGACTCAATTCGTTCGTAACGGATGAATCACTAAAATGACTCAGGAGTCAATCCAGCAAAAGAGTGGGTGAGCGAGTGGACTCACAAACTGAAAATACAAGTGAGAGGCTGCATTTCAAATGGAGCTCGGCTTCATCCAGCTGCAAGGGGCGGCGCTACGACCAGCGACGAGCTCACGACAAGGAAAGTTGAGCAGATTTCAACTTCATGCAAATGAACAGCGAAGCTCTCAATGTTCTTGATCCTTGGAAAATGGACGCACGGACCTCTGCATCATTGATTATGATTACGGCACACCCAGCAAGCTCTCATGACACACTAGTGTGCCGCCACGCAGCCGTAGGAAAAAACTGGTGTGGGCTACACTTGCGAAATTGTGCGAATTTGCTGCATTTCAGTAGTTCTGTTTTGCACCGCAGCAAAATTAATTGCACCCAGAAACGTCAATGTCCTCCTTCAGAGCATTTACAAAGCGCATGCAAAAAACTTTCTGGTAGTTTCATGTTCTATGTCTTTGCACCAGGAATTGTTTGCACTCAGCATCACCCCTAGAAATGATCACCCCACCCTGACTTGGAGTGATCAATGGTGCAAGTCATTTCAAGTGATCTCATCTTCAGGGGAAAAAGGAATGTACAAAATCTGGAATATTACATGTTGTAGTCTCTGGATATGGGCCATGGTCCAGTGAACATCTAAAATACCAGTGTATGATGGAGAGTCACAGCTCTATCTCTGCAAAATCGCATTTTCTGGAAAAAATAATCAACTGTCAAGGAGCAACACGTTATCATCTTACAAAACCTGTAATCCCCTATAGTCTCCAAATCAAAGTGCAGTGGGAACATTTACAAAATACAAAATAAATGACTTTAAAATGAAATAACCTAGTAGAATACATATGTACTCATATTCCATAACAATAATTCCATAATAACTACCTTGAAACAGATTCAATTTTTGTGTAAAAGCAAAATAAAAAAAAAAGAGGCAAGGTCTGAGTAATGTCACGATGGGGCTATAGGGTGCAATTCTTCACTAGCTCCAAGCTCTGCAGATCAGCCTTTTACAACGTTGCGTGTTGCATAAAGTACATAGTGACAGGCACATTGTAACACATTGGGGCTAAAACATTTTAGCCCCTTAATTTGAATACATTCATTCCATTGGTTGAATAAATAGAAGCGGCGCATGCAAGAAGAACGCTACAGAGTGATGGATCAGTGAGCTACATAATGTTATACTTCAGGACTTCTTTGCAATGTTTACACCGACAATTTGCACAAAATCCAAACAAAATATTTATATATATTAAAAAAAACTGCACTTACTACAATAGATATACATACATTTAACACATTTTATTTCACTGCTCTTTTCTAGTTATTCAGATCCTTCGCTCAGGACTTCTTTGTAATGTTTGCAGCAGTTCTTTAAATTTCCCCTGGTGGTTTGGGGACAGTGCCCCCTGTCTTTCAGGAGAATATCACAACAGCATCTACACAGATTCCATTTACCAAAGATTTGACACGGAGGTGTGGCTACGCCCGATTACCAGAGTCCCAACCGGAAATCTTGCGTGATCATCTTTAGGGTAAACAAACATGGCAGTGGAGGGGCTAGAATAAGAAAAACAATGGACAACATGGACATGTTGCAGTGCGAGCTTTATATTTTGCAGAGTTCGCATTTGCCGCTATGGCTGCTGTTTTGTTTAAAACATCTTACGTTTCCATCTACTTGGCTCACAATTGGCTAACAGTCTTTCGCACATGACAGTCCACAGACCGTGGTCTAAATCGATGAAGCCATTTCCTAGCAGATCGAGGAAGTAAGGCAAGGCAAGTTTATTTATATAACACATTTCAACAACAAGGCAATTCAAAATGATTTACATAAAACTTAAAAAGCATTAAGACCAAGTGCCAAGAGAATGCATAAAGTAAAAAAATATGTAATATATAAACACATTGTAAAAGGAAAAACACGTTGAGATCCCTGCTGTAAAGCAACGCACCAATGTTCACCGCCACAAATTCCTTTTGCCCTAAACCATTCTGTCCCTTATAAACCAACAGTAGTATTTTGAAATAAATTCTTTGACAGACAGGAAGCCATTGTAAGGATTTGAGAACTGGAGTTTTATGAGCTACTTCCTTGGTCTTAGTGAGGACTCGAACAGCAGCGTTCTGAATCAACTGCAGCTGTCTGATCAAGCTTTTAGGGAGACCTGCAAAGATTCCTTTACAGTAGTCTAGTCTACTAGAGAGGAATGCATTGGACAAGTTTTTCAAAATTCTGCTGAGTGTTCTTAAGGTGATAGTAAGCTGACTTTATAATTGTTATAATGTGGCTGCTGAAATTTAAGTCAGAGTCCAAGACTACACCAAGATTTCTGGCTTGGTTTGTGCTTTTTAACATTACCGATTGAACCTGAGCGCTGACTTTTAGTCGTTCTTCCTTGGCTCCAAAAACAATTACTTCGGTTTTGTTTTTGTTTAATTGGAGAAAATTCTGGCACATCCAATTGTTGATTTGTTCAATGCACTTGCTCAGTGATTGTATTGGATCATAGTCCCTTGGTGATATGGTTATGTAAATTTGTGTTGTCTGCGTAATTATAGTAACATATTTAGTTGTTTTCCATAATCTGAGCCAGTGTGAGCATGTAGATGTTGAACAGAAGAGGCCCAAGAATGGAGCGTTGTGGAACTCTGCATGTAATTTTTGTCCGCTCAGATGTGTAAAAACCTACAGACACAAAGTTGTCCCTGTCCTTTAAGTAGGATTAAAACCAGTTAAGTACTGTGCCAGAAAGTCCTACTCAGTTTTCCAGTCGGTCTAATAATATGTTGTGGTCAACCGTGTTAAATGCAGCACTGAGATCCAGAAATGCTCAGACTGAAATTCTGCCACGATCTGTGTTTAGATGAATGTCATTGAATACCTTAACAAGAGCAGTCTCAGTGCTGCCGTGTGGTCAAAATCCTGACTGGAAGACATTAAAACAGTTGTGTAGTGCCAAGAAATTGTTCAGCTGTTGAAAAACAGCTTTTTCAATGATTTTACTTAAAAATGGGTTTGATATAGGCCTATAATTGTTCATTAGTGACGTGTCTAATAACACTGATAACATACCTCACACCACAGGATAATCTGGCAGGATAATCTTTAATCAAATCAAATCTTTTTTAGAGCCAGACAGCTGATCGCCTGTCAGACACACGTCAAAGACCATTTTGTCCCAAACCAAAGAGCATTATGGACCGTCATGTGAGCACTTGGAGATGGAATCGATTTGATCAAATTCGATTCAGATATCATCAGTGGTGATATCGTCGAGGCAGGATGGCCGCCAACACTAACTAAACACAAAAATTCTAGCAGTAAAATATGTATGCTACATGAAATACCAACTTACACACACAGACAAAATATACCTGAAAGTCATGAGTGAGTTCAGGACAGAGCCTGTTGTACTGTGCCAGGAGCTCTTTGGGTCGGTCTGGATCGGGGCGGCTGCGAAGCTTGTTCAGGTCTGTCTCCAAATCGTCATCCTTCAATCACACACATACACACACGTTTTATTTCAAACATGTTTCATTTTTGTGAGCTGTGTTCGGTGCCCATACTGGTTTGCCGATGTCGAAATTTAAACTCAAAAAATCCTGGATCCTTTGTGTCCCATAATCAGAGTTTTTGTTGATTAGGTGAATAACCATGAAATAACTACAACTGGCTGTCCAGGTGGTAAGAGCCTGGATCATATTACACAATATCCAGGGTTTGTACACTCTTGAAAGATGGAAAATCAGTTTGATGGATTTTTTTTGGTCACTTTTGTCACATTACCTTTTCAAGCCTAGAAACGTTTTGATTAGATTTAATTGACGTCAACGTTTAGTTGATTTGATTGGCGACAATCAGATAGAGACCTAGTGGTTGCTGAGAAAGGACACAGGTTGTATGTACTGTGCGAAAGTGTCAATTTTCTGTTTTTCCAGCCCTAGAAATGCATTCACATTCGAAGTCGGCAGAAAAGAGTGATTACATTTCTCAATATTTGACCTGGACAAACTGTGAATGTTGTCAATCTGCCTACACACGGGACACTTACATAGTCCTTGTTCTCTGCTTCCTGGTTCTCGTCATCTTCTTCATCGTCACTGTCCTCCTTACAGCTCTCATCTGGACAAGTAAACGTAGATGTGATGCAAATAGAGTACTTGTACATATATATGTATACATATATATACTGTATATATATATATGTATGTATATATTCATATATATGTATATTTATATATGTATATATATATATATATGTATATATATGTACAGTATAAGTAATTCATATAAATAATAAATAAATATATATATATATATATATAAATATATATATAATTTATATGAAAACTCTATAGCGGCCATGGTCAGGCATCATCAAGCATGCTGTTCTGTATTCACCTGTTGTCCAATGTCACAATTTTATTTACTCTCAATTTTCGTGATTGAATGTCGCACATAAGCAACATCATGACACATGAAAGATAACTATTTAGTATCTACTACTTCATGGACAGCGGATCAATCAAATTGAAAAATTAAATAGCTCAAATATGTATGTATTTCTTATTTTCCACAGTGAGGTATTTATTCTGCAGTCATTGGTAACAGAGGATGTAGTGATATCAAGAGTGGGGCCTCTATACCTCAAGTGAAAATAAACATTACATTTAAATAGAAAACAAAATGCTGCCAATAAACCTTTTAACATTTAGATTAAACATACGTCCATGTATTAACCGATTTACACTCTTTGAATTATGTGAAAACCCCACGAACTTTGCAGAGATATTTTATTTGACATGCATAACACGAGTAGAAATTCAAACTAATTGAAATTGAAATCATTTGAAAAAACATGTAAGAAGAAACGTCTGCAGTTCTGGGGGAAAACTTGATCAAAAATGTATCCTCTCAAGTTTTAACTTGTTTAACTCGAGTTTTACATAACATTTTACACTAGGTTTGGGTTGAACCTTTTGCCATTCTTATCGGGTGTAATATTAAATGCAGTCAATTTACCATTTAAAGTTCTGGGAACACACTTAAATCATGCACTGTCCACGGTATATTATCCTTAATACTACCACAGTATTCATTCTACGTGCTTTCACAAAAAATGGCTAATTATTTGTACATTATACAGCAAATTATAGCTTTTATTTGTATCATACAGTATTGTACCAAATACAATCCAAAGGTAAATATCAATGTCTCTCTGTTTCTTTCAGTCTCTCTCAGCCAGGCTGAAAATTGTTGCCAAGGTAATCATAAATAAACCCTTTGGAGTGGCCATGAGTCAGATATTGAAGGTCAGCCAGGAACATCCGGTCCTTGGCTTTATGCAGTCTGCTGTATAGACAGCCACAGAAGGGAGGCCGTCGTACTGTGGGTGTTCTTTTATCAATGAGAGGTGGCGTAGAATTAGCAAGTGAACTGGCAAGGTTTTTGCTATACTAGCTCTGTGGGAAATTTGTACCACCATGAGCTTGTATGATCATAAAATAAAGATGGGTCTAAGGACAAGGATGAGAAAGAAGAAAATAATAAAGAAAGATCCCTATAATCCTCCTCAACCCTATTGTAAAGAGAATTAATCCCCACTCAACTAAACATCATTCAAATGTCCCATCTAGGATAATTTTGGTAATTTTGCAAGTCTTTGCTCCTGGTTCTTGACTAAGAAGTATTTAAACAACCAGTTGGCAATTAATATATTCTTTTGGCTTTGCAAACATTGTAACATTTTAACCGGTAGCTAGCGGAAAAGGAGAAACACTAGGTTTTGGTTGACCGGTAAGGTAAGTGAGGTTTGAATAAAACAAGTAATCAGTCTTCCTACAGATGAGAAGTTAAGGCCCTCCCATTGCGGTGCCAGAACAAAAATCTCCAGCTTAACATTAGTAACTTAAAGCATCTCTAAGAGAAACTGAACTATAAGACTTCCCCAAATAAGTTCAACGTATCTTCTCTCGTCTCTTGGTGTCACCGTTGCTGAGTTACACACACACAGCACTTACACCAGCTTTGTGGTGTTGGGAGCCGAACAATTATTTTTCATATCTGAGGTGCTTATTTCTCATATCGTAGTGCTTCATGATGACTGCGATGGCCTTTCCAAAACCTTCACCCATCTTTCCTGGATGTACGTCATGGTGGATTTCCAGGTATGCTTTGGGTCATTGTCTTGCTGCAATACTCAACCTCTCTTCAACTTCAATGTCTTGACCGATTGTCTTGACTGTTAAACATAGTCCTCTATAATGTTTTGATATTTGACAGAATCTGTTCTTCCTTCCAAATTGACAATATTTCCTGTATCACAGCTGTATCACAGCCACACAAGCCCAAAGCATCATGGATCCACCTCTATCATTGGCAGTTGAAAAGTGTTCTTCTCTAGAAATGCTTCACCGTTCATTCCCATAAACATACCTTCCTTGCTTGAAGCCAAAAAGTTCATTTTTGGTTTTGTCAGTCCAAAGCACATTGTACAACAGCCTTCAGGCCTTATTTTGTGTCTTCTGGTGACTCTGCCATGGATGTTTTTGTTGGCTAAAGTATGTTGAATTGCATGTCATATTAACTAGACCTGTGTCTGCTACTGTTTTCTCCAGCTCTTTTGTTTTTTGCGGTGATGTGTGGGTTGTTCTGAACATTTCTCACCAGGTTTCGGGCTGGTTTATCTGGAATCTATCATGGTCTTCCAGACCATGGCTTTACTTGAACTGTTCCATTCACCTTTGTATACTGTATTTTCTGAAGATGTTTCTGACAATTTAAATTAATACATTAAAAAGTTTGAAGTGTTTTCTAGCCACCGCAGTCTGATAGTTTAGGATGCACAGAGTGACCTCGGATTAAATATTTCAATTCTGGAATTAAATTCCCCTGACATTGAAAAAATAAATCACTTTATCATATTTTAAAAAGAAACAATGAATTACAGAAGGGTTCACAAACTTTTGCACAATTATCTTGCTTTCAACTTTGAAGGAATGTGTCAGACCATGGTGCCCAAAACTTTGCATCCCACATTACCGGTATCCGTGCCTTCCTTCGTTCATTATCAGTCTATGTGTAAAATCTTACAGAATCTGATATACCTGGTACCAAATGAACATTGGGGTTTGTGTCTGGCCTTCCAGGAAGAGGAAATAAGTAGACTGACTGATCAGATGTCAGTGGCAAAGGAGTTCTTGGATGACACTTCCTCATTAGCTGGACTGAAAGCTCCACCAGTGATTCCAGGCCATTATTAAACACACAGGTCTGTAAACAAACAAGAAAAAATGAATAAGACAAATAAGCAAGATGGATGATAGATAGATAGAAAAATAGATAGATAGATAGATAGATAGATAGATAGATAGATAGATAGATAGATAGATAGATAGATAGAAAGATTGATTGATTGATATAGAGACTTACGCAGACTAACCTGGGTAGTTTGAAACAGAAGTCGAATCCCTCCACTGGAAACAAGAGCCTGTCTGCCTGCAGCACTGTGAGTCGCCTGATGGAGGCATCGCAACAACGCCTTGCGGATTTCTACGGCAATGTACTCTGTATCGTTGCTGTGCCAGTCCTCGTAAAGTCGCAACAGGCCAGAGATAAAACCCTTTGACACCGCTGAGCGCACATTGGCCTCTGGGAGGGCAAGAGATGAAAGCGGAAAAAGGAAACTTAAGTCAAGTCAGTACACAGAGATGAGTTGTAAACTACACCGTTAAATGCTGTTTTCTTAATCAAATCAGGACAAAGGTATGGAGATACTTTTGATTAAGCTGCCACAGCCATCTGTAGTGTCATATTTTCCTATTTAAATCTGATTGAACGATCTGTCAATACAATAAAATCAGATAGGAAGATGCTTATTCATGCTGGGAAGCCACTTCACATGCACCTACCAATGCTGTCCTGCATTTTCCTCTGTTAAATATTTTGAACAGAAAAGTAAATGTGCAACACTGGAAAGTACATAAATGATGCAAATTCCCATATCTATATCTTACTCTTTTACACACACATGCATGCACGCACGCACACACACACACACACACACACACACACACACACGACCATATCATGGAGAAATCTACCAATCATGCATTTTGCTTTGCATTTGTCTTAAATGTCATAATAGAGATTGTAGAGAATAGACAACATTTATAACTTTTGGTGCATCTTAATATGAAACGCAAATGTGCAAATATGTGCAACTTCAAAACATCAGACAGCTCCCCATTTTAAGATATACAAGTCTGGTCTTGTTAGATATAAAACCCATCGGCTGGGAGCATTGCCAAGATGGTGCCTAAGTGAACCGACTGCTCTCAAAGTGACTTTGGTTATGAGGTCCGACCCTCCTCTCACAGGCCCGATTAAATTAAGAGCCACACTTTCTCATGAAGCCTTAATTGAGTCAAGTGTGCAAGAATAGAGCTAAAGCGATACATCAAGGACAGTGGAACTCGAGTACTGGACCCAGAAAAACGATATAGCGGCAAGACTATAGATCGCTATAGAGAATAGGTTATTGCGTCTCCTCCCATATTAGCCATTCCAATTGAAGCACAAAATCTCTCTATGAAACATTTGGGTATGAACTCAAATGCATAAGAGATGCAGAATTATCAAAACAGCAACCATCTTTGTTTCACAGAATTAATAGAATGCACAGAAACAGGAAGTTAGCCCCAGAGGCAATATACTATATCATGTGCAGTAGGCCATTATGGATCACTTGGTATGAATACGATTTCATACCCAGAAAGGTACAAATCCCCCCCGCCTAAATAAATCTCCTCAACTGCTGCAACGGAAGTAATTCTAAATCGACAGACTAATTTGAGAGTCTGAAATGATGTATCTTATTTTTTATGCTATAATTCACATTCACATAACTTAAGCAACCCGTGCTATATATTGAAATAAAACTGTTATAACACTGTAAACTCTGTAATAACTTAGTAAGTACATAGTAATAACATATATTTTTTTTTACCCTGTATACCTGTACCAATAATCTATCCTTTCCATGCAATTGTATTTGGATATTCTGCTCTGTATTTTTGTATAGTTAGTATAGTATGTCGATTTTTATTTAATTGTATTATGATGATTTTTTTCGGACTGTTAAGCTTTTATTTCAACGCTAATTGTTTGTAGAGAAACGGCAGAATAAAGTCATTCTGATTAGCTTAGTCATTCTGATTCCATCTAAAAACAAAATCCTTCAATGTTTGTACTCAACTCAGTATCAGCTGACTATCAGTTGAGTCTTACAATTGGCACCTCAATTGTAAGACTCGAAAAAAATGGTTGATCGATGTTACCAAAGAATAAACTGAACCCCTGCAATAAACTTGTCTGCATAAATCATTAGCCTTTGGATGCATTTTGTTTTGGTAACTATCCTTCCATGTAGTTACCCTGACCTTATCCACACTAAACCCAAATTCAAACGTAACCACCTTGAATCTTAGACCTACTTTTTACCATCTTTGACCAAAATGGCTAAATGTCTAAGATTCGGGGAGTATGATTACCAATTGACTCAATTATAAAATTGATATAAACTTTCAGTTAATAGATTTGACTTATTTACTTGTTTACACTGAGTTCAGTATCGACTCTGGACTATCCAAATAAAGTGTAACAAAAATAATCATATTCTCGAGCTGGGGGGGAAAAACAATATACCACAGCATATTTTACAGTCTAAATTTTCGCATTGCGAGATTGCCTCCTGGAGAAGAGAGTTCATGCAAGTTGGGAGATTTAATGCTGTGATATTGAAATTGAAACCGTCTGGCAATTTCCACGACAAAAGCAATATACTGTACATCTTGCACTCTTTCACCAAACCGGTTTAAATTCAGCCCCATAGCAGGTGGTCTGATGTGGGAGATATCAAATTTCTGCAACACACAGTTTTCAATTGTGGTCTAAGCTGAGCCTAACAATCTAAAACAGGGAAACAATTTTACTTGACTTAAAAGTCAATTGGTGCATTTACATGCACTTGAATAAGCCGGTCATTATTGAGTTAAGGCAATACTCTAACTATTGCAACTGAAATACTTTTTTTCTGAATGCTGTATATAGTTCTGTACTTTTTATTTAATTATTAAAAAAAAGCAATTCACTACATGCTTTAGATCACGAATGTATGTATGTGCCAAATAAATCTTTTAAATCTTTGAATCTTGAATCACTAATGTGCAGAGTTACTCTATTTGAAAAAGATACCTCCTCCCCAGCCGAGAAAATGGATTACCAGTTTAATGACACAGGGCCTCTACAGACGCTCAAATAATCTCGCAATGACCTTTAAGTGGAATGCACACGTGCACACTGACGCAAATCCAGAAAACACCCCAAAATACAAATGCATAACTTATTTTTTGCCAACACTCTTCTTCAAAGTGTCCACATCTTTTTTCTTTTTTTTTCCTCCCACGTTCTATTCATATGACCTTTAAAATATTCATCGGCCTGATAGCTTCCAGTATAAGCTGTAGTGCATTTATATCTAGTATTAATGGGCTCCGTAGGGTTTGAGCTACCATAGAGTGCCCTGATCTATACAACACGCTCTACGGGAAATAAAATCCTGAATCTTGGCAGTGCTCGTGAATCCCATGTTGGAAATCTTTTTTTTTCTAGACAGATCACTCATTATTAGTAACAGTTAAGAAGGCCACATGCAAATGCATACTATTGTATAGATATAAACATTTATTGTATAAATGTTACCGATGCATTAACCTGCAATATTTAACTCTATGTATACAGTATATGTATACAGTGTATATATGCTGCATATATATATATATACACATACACAGTACATCTACATAGGAATAGAAACTACAAGATATAAGGGTTTCATATAATACTGCAGAAATACTATGAAATAGTCTTTAAAATATAGAAAGATGTCTTTAAAGAAAATCGAAATGTTTTGCCTTGTTTTGTATGTTTTCTCGTTGTATACATATTTTCCCAAAACTAACTCAACAATCTTTCAAAAACAATTCTTGGCTCAATTTTTTTTACATTGTTGTTAAAATCAAACATTTCCATCAAATATCTTGTTCTCTTTCTTTGTTGCTCTTTTTGTTTTTATTTCCCGCTGTGAAAATAAACAGTGGCAAAACGCAGTCAAATGGTCACAGGAGACACCCGTAGCTTTTGTGTCACCGTGAAGAATGTTTTCATGAGGATTTCAAATGCCTAAAGGCATAATTAATAAAGCTGATGGGGATGTGAGCACACCCCACATACACATACAGACGGAAGTGGTGTCTGGGGCAAATATACAGAAGACTGTGCTGATTAATTGTGTGTGTGTGCGTGTGTGTGTGTGTGTGTGTGTGTGTGTGTGTGTCTGTAATAGCATCGTCTCTGACAATGGCCATTACATCAGCCCAAAACGAACTCCCTTTTAAAGCCTGAAATTTACATAGCGCCAATACAAACACACACACACCAACATCTTTTTTTCACCTTCTCCATCTTCCTCTCTCTCAGACACACACACACACACACACACACACACAGACAGACAGTCAGACAGACAGACAGACAGACAGACAGACAGACAGACACACACACACACACATACACACACACGCACACACACACACACACACACACACACACACACACACACCTGTGCAGAGATCATTAGAAGTAGAGAAATTTGCTATGCGGTTGCTTCAAAGGGCCTGTTCTAAGAATGAGTAGTACATGAAAACTTAAGCTCACAGCATATTAAGTACTTTCCAATTGCACATGAATCATTTGCCCAGAGTAGGCAAAAGTAAATCACTGAAAAATCTCCAACAGAAATAATCTTATCTTTAAATACTCAGAAAAAATAAGGACACATTTGTACTCTGTTAGATAAGGCTGCAATTCATGGAAATAAACTGAAATGTGAGAATTAAGGGAGATGATGTTTATGATTGCAGCAATATGGTTGACCAACATCATTTTTATTGGGAAATATGAACCTCTTTTCTGTCTTGGAACATTCTACCATCAAATCAAATAAATCATTCTAACCTAACAAATTGCATTTCCTTCACGTCATGGACAGGCAGCTTTGAAAAAAGAAAAGGCCAAATAAACTTTGATTTTCAGCAAATCTATGTCCCCGGCATTCCTATTTATTTTACACACCATTAACTTGCAGTACAGCAGGGGATAGCTTGGTTCCGAATGGCTTCCTTGTCAGCATTTCTCATGGAAAAGATCCGTGGCTGGCCACAGTAAAAAATGAAAAAATGAAAAAAATGGATGCAGTGTCTGCGATGTCACCCATTGGTTTCTGAAGAGACAGCCTCGAGGTTGGGTTGGGAAGCAGAGCCAGACCTTCCAAATTTGAAACCAACCAATTTTCCCTCCAAAACTAAACTGTTGCTTTAAGTGACATCATAAAGAGCAAGTCACATCATTTAAGCCTTCAGAGGACAAAAGATGGTAAATTATGATATTATTTGATGTTTTATAATGTTTGATGAGGTCTGTCAACTGATACTTACTATATTCATGTTTTTAATCTACTTTTAATAAGTGAGTATTTTATTTTTTATTTTTTTTTGTGTGTGTGGCCATTTTAGGATGGGTTTTCCACCCTTCCACCACAAGTAATGCATGTGTAA
This sequence comes from Zeus faber, assembly GCF_960531495.2. Taxonomy (NCBI): domain Eukaryota; kingdom Metazoa; phylum Chordata; class Actinopteri; order Zeiformes; family Zeidae; genus Zeus; species Zeus faber. The sequence continues at coordinate 3,361,347 of NC_137201.1, forward strand.
TGGATGATTAAAAAATAAGGCTGTTGAGCCTGAGGTGGGGAAAAATGTATATGGGTGCATTTTTTTCAGCCCAGAAGCGATAAAAACCATGAAAAAGCAATTTTCATGGAATATGGAAAAACTCTTTAATATTTATATGGATATCTTGTTAGCTTATACCATTTTACACCAAAATTTGTGGATTTACAAACAAATTTTGGGTGACTGACACCTTTCCCATTGCCAGGTGAAATGCAGTTTTTTTCAAGTGTGTCACGTTCGACATCTCGAACACGTGGGAAAAAGGGCGTGTAATGGTTCCAGTGTGATTGGGAAACAAAACAGCAACTTAAACAAACAACAACATGAAACTGTAAAACATGAAAAAAAAGTATTTTGAGCCGGTCAAAATAATCTGATATTTCTGTCTATTAATGCGGCAATGTCTGAAACTCCCAACGCGCATCGTGTCGCGCCAGTAAAGGGGCCAAAATGAGCGGGCCGACCCGGGTGTCCTCTTCACATCAGAGCCGATCGGAGGTGGAGCCAAATTCAAACCTGCTGAGCACACTCTGCTACGTGGATGGGCACTCGGCGCTCACGCCGGGTGGGGCATCTGGTTGGCTGCGGTGGGGCGGTTCTCGTGGGTGGGCATGGGGGTCCCACCGGCTCACCTGCGGGGCGGGCGGTTTGGGGGGGGATGACGGTCTGTCGGCCCGCGGCCGGGATCCGGTCCTGCATTCCGTGCCTGGTGCCCGCAGCCCAGGTTCTGTGGCTGCAGCTGCGTCTTGTGCCTGCACCTGTTTGGGTGTATGTGTGCGCCCCTGGGGTGCGGGGTCTCCTCGTGCTCCCTGGGACTGGGTTATGCTCCTCGGTCCGGGCGTGGGGGTTACTCCACGGCCCTCTGGCTTCTCTGGAGGCCTGGGGGTCTTCTGTGGCCGCAGGGAAGGGTGCTTGAGGCTTTCCTGCAGCCGTAAGGTGTCTACAAGGCTGCGGAGCTCGGGGGGGGGGGGGGGCTTCGGGGACCTTTCTGCTTGGAGGCGCCAGGACATAATACCGACCTTATATACCAGACCCAATTGGGATAAGTCATGTACACTCACCGGTGGACACCATACACAGACACACACACACCCACACACACACATAAAGGTGGTCCTATCACACACACACACACACGCACACACCACCACACCTGCTTGGGGTGCACCCAGCTCCCTCCTGGTTGCATTCCTCTCCTTTCCTCCCTCATTTACTGCCATAACTATGACAGGAAGAGGCCACGTGACCAGTTGCAGTTTTCCTGGACCTAATTCACTGTTTTTCAATACATGTTGTCGTCCAGTGTTCATATTTTTGTGTAAATGCTGTTTGGTTCTATGTTTATTTGTCTCACCGTAGTGATTCTCCCCCTCTTGGAGTCGTGATCAGTTGTTTACAGACTCAAACATGATAAATAGTTCTCCAAAGAGGGGGGTTGGTGGTGGTTCTCTTTAACCAAAAACTGTGCTCTTGTCATTCTACAGCTCATCCATAGGACAGAGTTATTGCAGCAGTTCTTGATGATTTAAGAATGAATAAAGAGTTGAATTGCAGGTTGAGAAATTGAACTCTACTTGCAGACTAACTCTGTCCTAGATGCAATGGCATACAAATACTTTTTGTTGTATGCCCAGCATGCTGAAAGCACAAGTTGAAAGAACAACAACAACAAAAAAAACTGTTTATTGCAGGGTCATTTGACCCGGGACTGAGACCTGGGTTTTTCCTTGTTAGCGGGGGTTACCGGGTTTTTGGTGAGGTGGGAAAGGGGAATAACACAATGGCATTTGTTGTGCATTTCAATCAAACTCGTGAATGTCATTTGGTGTGACTTGTCCTGAACATGGCTAGAACTTTAAACATTTATATAAAAAACATAAATAATTCAAATGTACATCCATAATCATATACAATATTTCACAGATGTCTATGTATATAAACAGAAGTTGACATTTAAGTTATATAACATTTTTAAGAGTTACATATTAACTCCAGAAGTTCAACTAAATAAAAACAGTTTTAAAACATAAAAAACATTACATTTTGTCCCTAAATGCTATATCCACTGATGTGACACAATATTGTTATTTAAATACAGGCATTTGCCGTTTTTGATTGAAACAGCACAATTTTATCAGGAAGGACAGTACAGAAGACATTTATAAGGCACATACGTTTTTAGTTATTATTTAAAATTTTCACTTTTCTAGCATTGGCACTTGAAAGGCAATTGCCTTTCAAGTGCCAAAAGTGCCAAACTTTTGCCAAAAGTGCCAAAAGTACTGAAACACCCAATCATCAAGATTTTCCTCAAAATGCTAAAATCCCTATTTAATTTAAGCACAATACTTCTACCATAAGTATTGTACACAACACCCAATACCAATTCCCTCTGAAGTCAGGTTAGGGTTAGGGTTCCCCAGTCATCACCAGTTGACATGTGGGATGGTTCTAGGTTTATTTTTTTTTCTTCGTGGAAGTCATATGGTTGCATGCTAAAGAGTTTAAACTATTCAAAAATATATGTGGTTTTCATTTTTGTTTTACCAGTTATAGATATTAGTGATTCATTTTTATTCTAAACTCTACATCAAATTTGTTCTCCAGTGTGACATGAAAGTAAATAAATAAAAAATAAAAAATAAATAAATAAAATAAATAAAATAAAAATAAATCTATTTCCATATAAATGGTGATTTATATTTCAAAAACTTCCCATTCCACCTCATTAAAGAGCTTTCCACAATGGCTTCAATATTCGGACGTAACGGTTGCCGCTTGCAGCTGGCCCAAAAAGCAGTGGATGGGCGGGAGCGACAGGTGTCCTAGTTATTTGAATATTTTTACGTTACACTTGCACTCTCCCAGTTTCCATACAATATCTGTGTGGAACAAAACCTTGAGACAAATACATTACAGTCAGACTAGATTCAGTGACATTATCGTCCTGTTAACGGTTTGGGATTCATCAGGAAAGCTGCGCTTAGAAGTGTGGGTTTGAAATGACAGCTCTGCCCCTATAGGTTAATATTGACATAATTGCCGCCTTTATGTTGGTTACAAACATCGCATTAGCAGATCAAAGGCAAGCACTGAAGCGTGCTCATTTCTGCTGTTCTGGTTCATCGGTGGAACACGATGCCCTTGATGTTCTGAGCAAATTGGCACTTTGACATGGAAGCCGGCACAATACTGCATAAATCATAAACAGCTTAGAGCTCTCTGAAAACTCATGACGCTGCGGGTTGCTGGAGATTGCGCGACCAGGGGACCAGCTCCCCTGAATATGCCGCACCCCGGAACTAAATTCTACACATAGGACAAAAAATTACGAGATCAATTCAAGCTTTTTTGTCAGGGTGGTTGTTTTAGTTGACCCATACCTATAAGTCCCATGCATGGCTTTGGCCTATTTTCTGCTTAATTTTTTTGGCCCCAGTCCCCGTCACCAGCCTGGCTGATGAATTCTTTAAATGTTGCTGTCAGTCGCGCTAGCTTATTAAAATTGTATTCATTTATACGAAAAGGACTCTCTGGGAAGATCTGACCTTTTCTTTTTTTTGCCAATTTAGGGGCAGCTTTCCTGGAGAGCAAAACGGTGCCTCAGTAATTGGTGAGCGACACAAAAATCACAGTTCTGACAGACAAGTCTTAGATTTTATTTGGAATTACATTTATTTACTTAGCCTAGTTGGAGTTTTGGCGTCTGGGCTTTACTGCTTATCACTCCCGGCCAGGTGTACAGAAAACATAGGAATACTTAATGAGCTCGAAATATTGGAGTGATTGGCATGAATCTGCCCACTGGAGTAGAGCCCGACAGGTGGATGCAGGGGAGGTGGTGGGAGCGCAGCAACACAGCAAGCAATGCAGGTAGGGCAAGCGGGATTGGCTGCTTTAATAGCCCAGCCCATGAACGTGTCTAAGTGCGTGGTGCCGTCCAGTTGTCCGACAGAACTAGCTCCACAAGTTATGCCTCTTTTATGACGAGCTCAGTCAAAGAAGTGTTTTTTATGTTTTAATGGTCACACCGCTGGCGACGGGACTGCAGCATGAGGCCTAGTCGCTCTCACTTCGGCGCCAGGTCTCCGCGTCCGCTGGCGTTTGTGGGCGTTGCGGCTCAAAATCGTCTGGCTGTTTTGGGCACGCCAAACATTGCAAACCTTTCTCCCTTTCCATATTTAATATACTGAAAATTATATCCACAGATGCTGCCCTGTGTAATTTTATTTGATTAAAATAAAGCATTGTCCTTGTTGGAGAAACATAACGTTACGTGTTCTTTATTTTATGAATAGTTTAAGTGACGTTTTTCAAAAAAATTAAAATAAAATAGCCCTATCATGAACAATTTCGCAGTGGTCCAGGGATCCATTTTCCAAGAATCAGCACCATTGAAAGCGCACCCTCCTATCGGCTGTTGCCCGTCGCTAGACGCTGTGGTTTATCGGCGTATGCAACTACGAGCGCAGCGGCGACTGCGGCGAGCGGCTGCACTTCGCGGCGCTGGAAGGCTCCACACAGAGCGCCGTTTGTCTGCTGCCGCGCAGCTGAGAATCAAAGGGAATGCATTAGCGTCTTGCCAGACTCAAAGGGAAGGAGGAGGAGGAGGTGGAGGTGGAGGTGGAGGGAGGGAGGGAGTGCATGTTTAAAGATGCCGGAGAGGAGAGGAGAGGGGGATGGCAGAGAGGGTAGGAGGCGTCACGGGCCGGTAGGAAAACGTGAGGGGAAGGGAGATGAAGGAAGAGAGAGAGAGGGGAGGAAGGAGCGAACCGAGGGGAATTGAGGGGGAGTGTGTGTGTGTGTGTGTGTGTGTGTGTGTGTGTGTCTCAGCGACAGCTCGGCAGTGTACATTTCAATCGCGAGGTTGGCGGTGTTGTGTACGCAAGAGTGAGCGATAGCAACTAAAAGGTGTGGGTGTGGGTGGGGGGTTGTAAGCCTGTTTGAGGGCGCGTGTGTGTGCGCGCATGCGTGCCCATCCAATACAATACATGACAGAGGAATGAAGACACCCAGTGTGTGTGTGTGTGAGAGAGAGAGAGAGACATACACGTTGCGTCGCAACAGGTGCTGTGCATGTCAAAGCAACCAAAGCCGCAAGGTTTGAAAATGTAGCAACACTGACCCCTGAAGGCCGTTCCGTCCCACTGCAGTATGCAAGCTCCGTGTCAGTCTTACATAACCACAACTTAGCATAGCATCCGCCTACTAACACAGAGAGAGAGAGAGAGAGAGAGAAAGAGAGAGAGCCTGGTAGAGGAAAACAACCAACTTATATAATTATGAGCCGAAAGTGAACCGAAGAATTAATTTTACAATGAGGCTGGGCTGTAATGGCTCAAACCCAATCCTATAGTTCTTTGTGTGTGTTTGCAGTTGTTTTTGTTTATTTTTCAAATGATATGGCTTTTTCTAACATTATGATTTAGTCATTTGCTCATTTAAAAAAATCAATAATAATTTTATTGCTCGTCTCACAGATGCGCTGCACTCAACACACACATGTTGGAGTGGTGGCTGGAGAAATTCAGCCTGCATTTCTCCCATCTTAGCCGTCCTAACTCCAGGGGGCAGCCGGGAGCAGTGAGCAGCCTTCACTACTCATTGCCCGGGGACCAATTCCAGGTGGTAGATCCATGTTATGGTCAGGGACAGCACAGGAGAGTGTTCTGCGTGTTTTTAATTGGGGTCCTTTTTTTGTTGAAGGACATATTGGCACATATGCATATACACACCAACACAGTAAAATATTTGCACTGTCTCAACTCTGACAAGGTCACGTGATAGCACTGCAGACTACATAATGGACTACTACTGATTGCGTCATCATTGCACAACATCAAACCTACCATTTGTAAATACCCAAGATCCACCGGCTGCCATTTTTGCTATTCACTGGACTATTTGACCGGACTTTAACTGAAGGAATTTACCCAAACTCTGACAGTCTGTACACACGCATTTTATGTCATTTACCACATAGTCAATCAATCATTTGTGTCATCTTTGATCAGAAGGTTTGATTTCATGGTTCTCATGGTCCACTGTTTCTTTCCTTTTTTTTGAGTTGTTCATATCTTCTTTCTCCACTCCATCTCTTTATGTCATCTAGCCACCTTATGCGTGGTCTTCCCGCTCCTTGTTTTCCTTCAATCATCCTTTCAAAAACCCTCATCATCAGCTTTCCACTGGACCGTCTCAGGATGTGCCCCGCAAACTCAAACTTTCTCTCTGCAATCTTCTTCATAAAATACCTGTCTTCTCCTACCAGTTCCAGAACCTTTTCATTTGACAGAAATCTTCTCCAGCTGACTTTGAGCATTTTCCTGTAGCACCATATCTTTTTCTTTACTGTTATGTTGACGTTGCTTCTCAGAAGTTATGTCCAAAAAAGCCATTTTTGCTTGTCCAATTCTGCATTGAATTTCCTATAGACATCTTCCATCTTCATAGATTCAACTCCCAAGTATTTGTATTTTCTCCCCGAAGGTTTTATGAAAAGCCCCGGATCTGAAATAGCCCCACAGGGCCAGCTCTTCGCCCTATCTCTCCCTCTCTCACGGTGCGCCAGCAATGGTGAGCCTGCGCTCCGATGGTACCGACTGTGCCCATGCCGCGCCAGCGGCGGGGTGCCAAAACAGTGTGTTTTTATTTTAGAAATAGGATATTTTATTTTACGCTGTTTACCCCCTACCCCCACATTGACAGTTTGCCTAGCGCGGTAAAATGGCTGGAGCCTGCTTGGGCTAAGCCACTGATGTCTTTGCATTCTAGCAACACCCCTGCTCCCAAGCCTGAGTTACAACTTCTAACATTTCTTGGAGTTCTTGCTCATCTTCTGCCAGAAGAACTGTATTGTCAGCCTACCTGATGTTTGTCAAGCTCTCCCCATTTATCTCTTCTCTTGTATTGCTTCTCCGATCATCCTTTCCATGTATAAATTGAGGAGAATTGGAGATAAAATACATCCATATCCTACACCTCTTAAGATGTCTACTTCTTCTGTTTCTCCATTTTTCCATAACGACAGCTGCTTTCTGCTTCTAATATGGATTTTCTGTTATTCTTATTATTTATATTATTTCATGTGCCGGAATTCCTTCTTCTTTCAGCATCTCAATTAGTTGCTCTTAGTTTACGCGATCAAAAGCCTTGATAGTCTATGAACACCATGTAAACTTTTTTGTTGTTTGGTTGTTTCTCCAATTGTTCTTAGTATGAAGATGCCATCTCTTGTTCCTTTTCCTTTTCTATAACTCAGCTGGTATTCTGAAATCCTGCTATCAATGCTATTGGCTTTTCTTCTGTTGATTTTATGCATCAATATCTTGGACCCATGACTTATAATACAGCCTCTGCTCTTAACACACTTGAGTTTTTTTCACTTTCTGTAGAGGAATGAAATTGCTTTTCAGAATAATGATTCCCACATAGTGTTTGACAAAAAATAAAACATAGACACATCAAAAGAAAAACAGTAACAAAAGTTTTTCTCCTTTCATGTTGTACATTGACTTAAATATGTTTGTATCGCCATGTATGTGGCATGAGGGAGCTGTATTTACTCCCTCATAATTCAGATGAAAAGCCCTTGCATTTAAGTTTAGTATGATTGTCTTTTGAATTATGAATTTATGTATGTAGTATTTGTCTGCGGAACTTTGGACAAATACATTTGCTTCGGATTTATTTAGGAAGCATTATAATTTTTTAAACAATCATGGCTCTGCACTTTGTAAATAGATACCTTGCAAAGGAAACACTGTAAAACAGCTCTGAACCAAATGGTTTTTACATCCATACCCAACAACTGGAAAATAACAAATCACAGGGACACGCATGGATTTTTTTCGTACAGAAGTGCAAACCGATTTGCTGATTGCAGCTTCAAAATGGCCCGCAGATCATTGTTGCGGGTAATTAATAATTAGGCTGTTGCTGTATCAGGCAGCATTTCAGAAATGTCTTGTTGGGGGCGCGCACTGATTGCATCCGCACTGCCCTTTCCCTCTGCTGTGGAGGGACAGAGCTACTCGTGTGGGGGAGACAAGGCCTTGCCAGTGTGAATCCATCCACTCGTCCTCTAAAGAGAGTCAATTCACAGCCTAATTAACATGTTAGCCATAACGAGCACGGTAAGCCAAACAGAGGTCATTGTGGCCCTGGCTCGAGTTCAATGACAAAGTGGGTGCGAAAGTTGATAGCGCATATGCCTTATCTTAACCAAATGGCCAAAGCATGATTGTGTAATAACGCTTCTCTACACTCAAAGTGAAGCCAGTATTGAGCGAAGTATTACCCAACCAAAAAAATATGGACAGAATCAACCCTGTTGAGTCTTGTGATAATTCAGAGTTTACAATGTGAACCTGCCAGTTAATTAATCAAGGACTCTGTAATGGACAAAACAGAACAAAAATCTGACTGGCCATTTAACATGGCAGTAATATGGAATCCTGATATTGCGCCAAAGCTCCAGCTTTCAGTGGCCCTGCGAGCCATGGTCATCAATGTTAGCTAGCTATGCTATCGCTTGGCTAACGGCTAACAAGCTGGACAGTGTTTAATTTACATTGTTGCCTGCAATGGCAGTCATGGGCTAGTTTGTTTTTATTAGCGACACATCAGCACATCAGGTGCTAAGCGCAAGCAATCCAAATCCACTTGTAACATACTTGTTGATATGCTGTTATTTACCTTTACAGTTGTCCGGCCAAGCAAATCCTTGTTTAAATTGTCATTTAAATACAGCTTTAGTGCATTAATCAACACCGCCCTGACTAGTTTAAAATTTTGGTAAATATTTTATGAAGTAGGAATCACTAAACTATAATTATTATATTATAATAATATATAATAATATATAATAGATAATAATAATATATTATAATTATATTATAATTATTATTTCTCACCTTAGATTAATTTAACCCTAGTTGATTAAGTTAAATTAAAGACACAATTAAAGATGCTTGTAGATGTGAGTGGTTCGCTATTTACCAATTTAACATCAAAAGATTACATGACATTGGGCGCTTAAAAAATAAAAGTAATTTGCAACAGAAGATCGATTGTGATACAATTCACAACCGCTTGCCGTGCTCCGTTCCTCCAAATAAGACAACTAAAAACAGTGTTGGGATGGGGCACAGAGGAACAGGGCACGACTCCAAGTCTCCGTCCCATAAGGGATGGGTATCGTTAAGATTTTAACGGTACTACTACTCTTATTGATACTGCTTATCGATCCAGTACTTTAACGGTACTCTTAACTGTTCTTTTTCATTTTTTTAAGAGAAAAACTGAAACAAATTAAGAGCAGAATCAACACTGCCTTATTTTCTGCACATTGCTCATGGAGAGGGGGCAATCAGGGTGCAATCTGCACTCACTGTGCCATTGTAACTCAGAGCAGGGTCTCCTTGTGCCTGTGTGAGAGCCAGGCAGAGGGAGGTGACCCTGCCCACCTCACGTCTATTTCCATTCCGGCAGTGAAGCAGGAGAGAGAGAGAGAGGAGAGATGTCCATTCTGATAATGGTGAAAATGCTTCTTAGACAAATATATGCAGTGTTCAGGGCAAATTGATCCATTTCAGAGTTTTACTAAAAGAGAATGATACAAGGAAACAATTTTTGACCTGACATGGCCTTGGCTTATTTTCTGTGAAGAACATTAAAGTAAAAAGTAATTGAGTTCACATACAGTAATTTCCGGACTTTTAAGCGCACCTGAATATAAGCCACACCCACTGAATTTTTTAAAAATAATTATTTTGAACATAAATAAGCCGCACATGTCTATAAGGCGCAGGTGCCTACCAGTACATTGAAACAAATGAACTTTACACAGGCTTTAACGAAACACGGCTTGTAACAAAAATAAATAGGCTTTAACAAAACACGGTTTGTAACAAAAATAAAAAATTAGCGGTAAACAGTAGCCTACCAAGAAAGTCATTGGTCATTATCTTCCTCCTCCTGCACACTAAAACCTCTGAAGTCATCTCCTTCGGTGTCAGAGTTGAATAGCCTCAGAATTGCTTCATCCGAGGTTGGATCGTTTTCAATGTCACTCTCGTCACTTTCATCCGGAGGCAAATTCCCCGCTGAGCTCATGCTGCCCTCTTCAACACGCAGCAGTCCAGCCTTTCCAAACCGATAATAATAATAATAATAGTCGATTTTTTGACAATGCTCCATGCTGTCAGGACCCACTGGCAGACACCACGACGGTCCACCTCTAAAATCCTCAAACTTCATTGCGGTGGCGCTTGTTTTGGCTTTCAGTCGGATCTGCACAGTTGAAACACCTCGGCCGTCTGCTCTCTGTGTGTTGACCCAGTCTTCGAGCTCATTTTCTAGGCCATCTGCTTTTCTTCCCTCTGAAAGCTTTTGTTGTCCTTTTGCACTGAGTCAGTTCCTCACGCTGCCGTTTCCAACGTCTTATCATCGAGTCATTAAGGCCAAGCTACCATGCACCAGCTCTATTTCCTTTTCCAACAGCCAGATCGATCGCCTTCAACTTGAAAGCTGCATCATATGCATTTCTTTGTGTCTTTGCCATGATGAGGGTGACGAAATGACGACCGTAAATGATGGGAAGTTTGAGCTCGCTCGATTTAATCTAAACAGTTACATTGTTTCACCTTAACCCGTTCGGCAATTTCATCGGTCTAATGAAAGCTTCATGCCGCCAAAAAATTGAGCACCGTCACATAATGTGTTTTTTGCTCAGTTTTTTGGCGGCATGAAGCTTGTGAAAGCGGGAAAAATCCATCATTTAGCTGCGTCATTGGATAAGCCACGAGGTTCAAAGCGTGGATAAAAAGTAGCGGCTTATAGTCCGGAAATTACGGTACTACAATTGTCCGACACATTCATGTCCTTCATACGATGTACACACAGAAACACACACTCACTCACTCACTCACTCACTCACTCACTCACTCACTCACTCACTCACTCACTCACTCACTCACTCACTCACTCACTCACTCACTCACACACACACACACACACACACACACACACACACACACACACACACCTGCTATATTGTTACAATCCAAGCACCGACAAGATTGATGATAACAAAATAAAAGGGAAAATCAATTGAGAGTTCAAAAGAATCATCATCAATTTAATTTAAAATTTTCCTAGATATGATTCATGCCATCCAAGTCTTTATTATGGTGGATTTTTACATAAATTATAACTTTATCACAAAAAATGTGTGACACTTCCATTGTTAAATGTGATCTAGCAGAGATTAATTGCAAGCATTAATCATATATGTTATCTATATTGTTTGGAATTGAGATAAAGATGATATATGTTAAAAAGGAGTTTTTTATGTAAATTGTTATTTCTGTATTGCTTTTATACATATATATGAAGAATCTTAGATACCTACAGACGGAGAGAAAGAAAGAGTGTAGGAAAGAAAGGAATAGGAGCGTTGGGTAATGTTGCATATATTAATGTATTATATGTTGTATCGTATTTTAAAAACAAATATAAAAAATATAAAAAATAACATCAAATCTAAATAAATGAATGTAGCTCTATGTACAAGATGTGAGCATATTGACACTCGGACGCGATCAGCTATCCCCGCCCCCCAGTCAACAACTGTAACTCAGGCGTTAATCACAATCAGCGATTAATCCCCCACCACGGTACACTAAAGGGTCCCGGTTAGGGGGTTTGAAAATGTGGTCACCTCAGAAGCTTTTCACTAATTGAATCGTGGAACTATTTTTGTTGGCATTGCTGAATAGAACAAAATAGTCATGATCTTGATTCATTACTTGATAAAACATATTTGTACAACTGTGGTATACCAGACATATCAATCAACAATGACTTATATTTATCGCCTGTTGGGGCTACAACCAAACCCTATAGGACAAAAATGGTCTTTACTACCACTGAGGCCATTGCTCTTACATTTCCAACCTTTAATAGCAGCGGAGAAAGCTACTCCTGTTTTGTGCTTGTGGCTGTCAATGACTTTCAAGCCGTCTCAAAATCAATAGGCCCGCAGTTATGCTGTGAACATTGACCCAGGTGGTTAAATAAAGATTAATTACCACCAACATGTCAAGAAATATTGACCGGCCAAGTTCCTCGTGCCGTCTATTTCCCCTTCTCTCTCACTTCACTTAATTTTCCACCGCCTGCAATCATTTCCCCACGTACATGTTCATAGCCGGCGGTCACTTTCAGATGGAGCCTGTGTGCAGTGAGTCCAGCATTATCTTAATGTGGTACATCTTTAGTAAAAATGACCTTTAAAAGCAAAAAACATCATCAGATTTAATTTGCATTTATACTTTTATTTGCATATATGCTACTTTTATATGGTATTTTCCAGTCTGTAATTCTTCTCATACTATAATGGGAAAGTGATCGCCTTTGCAACTCTAATAACACTCATATTATCATGCATGCATATTATCCGACAAAAGCCCCACTTTTAATTTTTTTTTAAACGAAAGTTATTGACTTTTAAACTCATCAATTTATTGATTTTTACTAAGGTACACTAGAATTGCATTCACCCCGAAACTCATGAGATTGTTTCAGGACATTGAAATGAAACATTATGGAAAGTGTTGCTAAATTGTTAATTAGTAATCACATGGTAATAATCTCTACTTTACACCTTATACCGATACATGTAATTGATCCTGCGCATAGAATCACGCTTGCGTACTCTGTATATTTAATATTTGATTTATTTGGCTAGTAGTATATAGTAGTAGTATTTGTTCTTTTGCATATGGAGCTTTGTTATTGCCTGTTTTTTTGCCTGTACAGCAATGCACCTATCAATTCTCACCACAACAAATTCCATGTGTATGTAACTGTAAACAGATAATAAACTGATTCTGATGTTGATTCTAAATCAAGTCACGCCCTTTATTTAAACTCCAGCAGGCACATAAATGTCATATGAATGCCCTACATTATCAAGGGTACATTCGAACATCCCATAATACCTAAGTCTATAACTGTAACTTTAACTCATAAAGAATCCTGTCAGGCACATTAATGGGGAGTCATAAAAAGACTAAGAGAAAAGACAAGAGACTTCGCCATCGCCTTGTAACCAACTGCTCCAATATCTGGTTCGCTTGACGAGGTAAGTTAAAAAAAAAAAAGAAGAAATTCAGATAAAGGGAGTTGATGATAAACAGTCTGTTTATCAAAATGATATTTTGATAAAGAGACTGTTTCTCAACTTAGGCTTTATTAAAATGCTGTTGAAAGGAAGAAATGAAGTTTTTGGGGATTTAGATGTTTGCGCCTTTGACTGCATTGCAGGCTTGCGAGATTTTTTTAATCCTTAACGACAATGAAAAGATTGAGCAGCGCATGTTTAATGATTGAAATTTGCAGATTTTCAGTTTCTTCTGTGCAAACACATTACAACTGCTATCTTTGAGGAGCACAACGAGAGACCAGAGTTGCCCCTTTGCGAGATCCTCGCAAAGGGGCAACATATCTCATGATATTTTGACATCAAAACAAACATGGAGGTCTTACGGCTCACTATCGTGGTTGTTTGTGCAGCGAATTTGCAGCGCTGACATTTTACACTAATTAGACACTCATTAGTCAGCCACCATTCAAGTCCCTCCTCCATTTTCAAGTTGATACTTTCTTTGGATTCGCCATCTTGCAAGTGCACAATCCCATTGGCTGTTGAAAATCCCCGTTGCAATTTGAGGCTTTGACATGCACACACCAAAGGTGTTTGGAAAGACTAGCCCCACTAAAACCAAACATGTTTGATTAAATCATGACTTTGCTGATTGGGATTGTATTGAGACGGATTTGAGTCTTTCACAAACACACATATATCAATGACAACTACAATTTTACAGCATGACTCCCCTGAACCACCCTGGACTACGCTTGACTCAGCCTGATCTCAAATCGTTGCCAAATCGGCCTTGAAAATCACTTAATGTTAGGTTTGGTTGTCCCGTGAACCTGTTCTAAATTATGAGAACCAACATTTTTAATAAAGCCTTAAAATATATGGTGGTTACTTACTGGTGCACAGCAGTGCAGTAAGGGCATCAATCGCCGCCCTGGAAAAAAGGGAAGAGGGAGGCTGTTAGTCTCTCAATTCTCTTTTGTTCACCCTCTCCATCTTTCTCTCTCTCACACACACTCACACACACACACACACACACACACACACACACACAACACACACACACACACACACACACACACACACACACTCACACACACACACACACACACACACACACAAACACAGCTCACATACATCATACTTCATCTTTTATGCATTCTCTCTTGTCCCCATTGTGTGTCTATTCCCTTTCCAAGACACACACACATGCACAGACAAACTTTCCCCCCGCTGAAAAGCCCGCTTGAAACCAAATCACAAACTCAGCATTTTACAGTTCACAGTTTCCAGCCACGCTTTTTACTTTTCCCCCGACTGTGTGTCTGCGATCGCACACCACACACACACACACACACACACACACACACACACACACACACACACACACACACACACACACACACACACACACACACACACACACACACATACACACACACACATTTTATTTGGGTGGGAACGTACATCAACTCGCTTGGGTCTTCATGCTGTATGTTAAAAAAATGTCAGTGATAACGACGATGGCAGACAATTTGTTTCTGTCTAAATCTGTCTCTATCACAGTCTGTGTCTATGTGTGTGTGTATATATATATATATATATATATATATTGTTATGATAACACATTAATCACCAATGGCGGCATTCAAACAAACTCCCATAAATTCCCCTTTTGTGCTGATGTATGATGATAAAGTGGTGGGTGACAGATGCACATAAATCAAACTGCCCGCCCCCCCATTAAAAATACAGAAAGGAGCTGTTGACATCCTGTGAAAATGGCATCACAGTCAAAGAAAGCTGAACTGTAACTTGTTTACCAATGCAAGTTAGTAGTAATAAGGCAAAGGTGGTCATTCAACATCTTAATAGCAAATGCATAAATGGGAATTAATGACAAATTCATATTTCAGCTCTGTGGCTCTGCTTGGCTATCATAAATGTAAATGTAAATAAATGTAAGTAGATTTTATAAATTGCTTTGGATAAAAGCGTCTGGATAAAAGTGGATAAAAGTGACTGTATTTCTGGAATGAAAAGAGTCAAATCAAAACTGTTTTATAAACAGCCATTTGCGATCTCACCCAACTCTTGCCTATATGTACTTCTGTCATCATTGATGGAGCCATACAAGTATCATCGAGCAGACACTCTCATTGTCTTAAAGGTTAATGCTTTTCCGCCAAACTGGCATTCAAGGAATGCCTGGAGCAGATGCTGTAGGGGAGCAGATGCTGTAGCGAGGGCAGATGCTGTGGCGAGAGTGGGGAGCAGATGCTGTAGAGAGAGCGGAGCCTGATGTGACCTCGCCAGAACACGGAAGTGAGTGCAGATCCAACATAGCGACGCCAAGCTGCACGATAAATGCGAGAATACGCCGTAACTCAAAGCATCCTCGCTCCATCATTGCTAATTCTGAACACTTCAGGTACCAGCAAGGAGCTGGTTAAATGCAAAGGACAGGAAATGAAGGGAACCACGTTGGGCATGAATGAACAATTCCCCAGGAGATCAGCGACTGACAGAAGTTCCTGTACCTATCCTAAAGGGGAAGCGGCAGAAGTGTTAAAGGGTATTGCTGGTTGCAAATAAACTATACTTACACAATCTGTTTTTCTGAGACTCATCCACTACACCGTGGTTATTCTGAGAATTATGATATGCGAGATGTAGAAATTAGCATTCCATCTATGTCAGGATTGTAAATATTGCTCGCTCTCTCATCACCTCACCATCCTAATCCGTCCCTTACTACTTCTCCCATCATTCTCACTCTATTCACTCTCTCACTATAAGTTATGTATGGCTGACTGCAATATTCAGTGTTTATCTTCATCTCATCATGTCAGTTTTTTGTGTAGATATGTATCCCTAGTACTCAATACAAGTTTAGACTGTTCACAAACTAGAGATAATTACAAGTCCTGGAGTCCGTCTGACAGTATCAAACAATGACTGTAATGTCCAAAATCACTAATCCTAATCCCTATCGTAATCTCCGATCATGGGCGAATTAGTTTCAGCCTCCTTAATAAAACCAACCCGAACCCTCCTGGCAGGTGGCGGTTTAACACCTCACTTCTGACGGATAAAGAACTTAACTTAATTGAACTGAATGACTCTCCAGAATTATCACCATCCTTACTCTGGGAAATTGCAAAGGCAGTTCTGAGAGGTAGTATTATTTCTTTCTCCACTCACAAGAAAAAGAAAGGACAAGAATGCCAAAATAAACTACAACAACTAAAAGACCTGCACTCCCAACAAGCCCACTCACCCACTGAATCAGAAATGAGATCCATCAATTAAATATGAACTTGATAATATCATCCATCAAGAGACATTCCAAGAATTCCTCATGCAACAAACAGAAGTCAATTATTTTGAATTCAATGACAAATCAGGGAGATTTCTTGCTAATCAATTTAAAGGCAATCGAGAAAAAACACTTATCACAGCCCTCAAAGATCCACAGGGTAGGATAACACACTCCACAAGATATCATGAAAATATTCAGAAACTTTTATAACAAGCCATATTACTCAGATAATGAATCAAATATATCAACATTAACTCATTCCTCGATGACATCGACCTCCCACAACTATCCACAGAGCAGGCTACTACATTAGATCAACTCCTAACTGTAAAAGAACTCAGGAAAGCTCTCTTTTCTAGGCCCATCAATAAATCACCTGGATAAGATGGCTACCCAATGGAATTCTATAAATACATCTGGTCACTCATATCCCTACTATTCATGACAATGGTTACGAAGATTAAGTCAAAGAACACTAACCAGCAGAATTGAAAAAGTAATTTCATACATAATTCACCCAGACCAAACAGGCTTCATCAAGGGTAAACACTCATTCAGCAATGTGCACCATTTATTCAGTCTGATCAGCATATCTCAAAGGAACAACTTAAATACCGTTATTGCTTCTTTAGATATCGAAAAAGCGTTTGATAGAGGACATATCTCTTCTGCAACCTCAACAAATTTGGCTTTGGAAAGTCACTGATTCAATGGATCAAAATTCAGTATACAGTAACACACCATCTGCTTCTGTCATCATCAATGGTTACACTTCACAGCATTTCACTTTACAACATGGCATAAGACAAGGATGTCTACTCTCCCGTTTAGTATTTACCATCTCTATTGAATCCCCTTGCGGTGGCCATCCATCAAAACAATAATATCATTGGCATATAAACAGGAAACTCTGTTCACAAAATCAGTTTATATGCAGATTACATTTTATTGTATTTACGGAACCCAATGTCATCCCTACCAATCTTATGTCAATCTTATATCTAAATTTTCAGCCATCACAGACTATTAGATAAACTGTACTAAAACCATGGTCTTACCACTCAGTGGGGAAGACTGGAAAGCTGTAACCCAGAAACTTCCCTTTTCCATCACGACAGGAAACATTAGATACATTGGTATTGATATGTCCACCTATGATATGTCCACAGATTTATTTTCCCTTAATTTTACTCAATTGCTGAAATCCATCGAAGAAGACCCCACTCGATGGAACAACCTACCCATCTCACAAATTGGCTGGAGTAGCAGCAATGAAAATGAACATACAACAGAAAAAAACAACATATTCTGAATTACCCCAGTCCAACCAACAGCCAACTGATTTAACACTCTGGACTCTATAACCAATAAATTATTTTGTAGACACAAGAAACCGAGTATTAGTTGAGCAACACTACAGAAAAACAAAGACTGTGGAGGCCTAGCAGCCTTCAGATACTATGACTTGGTAAACCACCTTCAATTTATGGCTACAACCAAACAACAATTAAGCCATGGATGGCTGGATATTGAACAAACAGAATGTCAGGAATTATCAATATCTGATCTCCCATTCCTTAATGAATCAATAATAAAAAATATAATTACTTTAAAAACCCATGTATCGCAACGACTGTCAGCCAAGTGGAAATTCAACAAACTCAGTAGCTCCACTCCACCTCCAAACAAATTCACTCCAATTTGGCACAACCCAGATTTTCTAGTTAAAACCAATAATCTTTACCTTAATCCAAAGGTATGATATCGGTGGTCACAGTTTCCTGCAATACCTTCATTTGCACTATAAGAGTAAAAAAATAATTAACAAACAACATCCTCACCATCCCAACCACAAAAACTCCTTTTAAAAACAGATGACACATTGTCTTTAGCCACCATGGAATGGGAAAGAGACCTTGCTGTTTCCACCAATATCTGGGAGCTTATTTGCATCAACACGTTTTCTATGACCCGCAATTCCAAAATGCAACTGATCCAGTATAAGATTTTACACAGAGCGCTTATCACCCAACACAAAATGTTTAAAATGGGATTCCTGGATATAAACGCTTGTTCTCATTGTTACCTCAATACCAGATATGACTACTTTCATGCCATCTGGCTCTGCCCACCTATCCAACCATTCTGGACAAACATCACACAGAAGCTATCCTCCTTGGGTCACAGCATTCCAGTTTCCCTGCCTATATGTCTCCTCTGCAATCTCTCCTCAGTTGACCCACCTCCCAAACATCAGCAACCCATTTTGATCGCCCTAACAATTGCCACGAAAATAATATTACTCAATTGGAAAAACAGAAATACTCTCACCACATCCCAATGGTTACAAATATTAATAGAATATATCTCAATGGAAGACTATTGGCAATATCCAAAAACAAAGTTGATTAATTTGATGAAATATGGGCTACTTTTATCAATGACATAACTCTATCCATCAACACCTGAGTCTTAGTCCGTACGGTGTCGTGGTATCTCTGGGGCTATGGGGGTCTCTCAGGTCAGGGCTCTGCGGTTAGGTGGGTGCTGTGTACATTTAATATAATTATTTATGATGTTATGTTTGTCTCGGCTGACTGTGTATTTAAAAAAACACCCATGTGACTTTCGCAATTGAGGACCTATGTTGGTGTGTGTGTGTGTTTACCAAGGTCAAGAATCTTACACCATGTTAAATTATGTTAAATGATGATAAATGATGATGTTAAAAAATGCTTATGGTGGACGGGGTGGCTTAAGTAGCCACACCTGATGCTGGTTGGTTGGGCTAACGAGCATCAGGTTTAAAAACCCCGTCCACACACTCCGTCAGGATGGGAGCCCGGTGTCATGACATGTTCCATCTGCTCCTGGCTAATTCCACCCAGCCTCATCTCTGCAATAAACTGCTGTTATCAACCCCCTGTCGTTTGTGCCGGAGGGCCCTGAACACGCCACCCAAGTGGCGTGTGTTGGCGAAACTGCCACAATGCTCTACACATATAATTCAACCATGACTTTTCAATTACTTTGACCGTCTTTTAGCCAGTGCCCCAAATGTCACTGGTCCTCCAGAGAGTCCAGTGCAGACTGCCTGTTTTGAGAGCTTGGAATCTCAGCAGTGAACCAACTGGCATTCATCAGTGGTATTCGCAAATCCTCATTGATATATCATGGTCAATTTGCTCAACACACACATAGAACATGACTTATTGTACCTTTGAAGGATGCTTTTTCATGTTCCTCATATGGTCTTGTGGTGTATTTAAAGGTGCTTGATTTTAAACACTTGCTCCACAGTCGGGGGAATGGTCAGCTCTATGTGTAGATACAGTACATGCAATGAAATCAAATTGTACTGTTTTTGAACTATATGACACCTCCGTGTCAAAGTCTTCCATTGGGATTTGGTTGGATAACTGGATAAATGTCCGTGTTTTCAGTTTACAGCCAATGGTTTAACCACTTTTAAACCTAGGCTGCGCATCCAATCCTTTTTGCTATGACTCCACCTTGCAGAAAACGGCTGAATAGAGTTCTGGCTGCTCTCACAGGAGGCATCCCACACCCACCTTCGATGGAGAAAAAAGCGGCATGCCTACGGGGAGCGAGACATGCGTCGTCTCCAGGTGAGCTAGTGTTCTAATCATTTAGTTTTCCAGGCATCCCAGTCTATTAGCTGTGCAAATAGTTTGATTGTTACCAACTGAGAGAAAAAAAAGAAATGAAGTTCTGTGCCTTCTGTAGCAGACGAGTATGTCTTTGTTCTAGGAAGCTGCCTTTCTCGGTGTAGAGGTTTCTGCCGTTGTGTCTGTGTGTGGAAGGGAGAAAAGAAGAGAGGAGGGCTGCATTGTTCTGCAGGATTTCTACAGAATTGTTCTGGCTCACAAAATAGATTAGATTAGCTAGATTAGATTAGATGGATTACTTCATTGATCCCCAGGGAGGCTCGGCGGTTGGCACTGTTGCCTCACAACAAGAAGGAGTTCCTGAGTCCAACTGGGGCCTTTTCTGTGTGGAGTTTCTATGTTCTCCCTGTATTCCTGTGGGTTTGTTGCCACACTGAGAAGACGTGTGTTGCAGGTACACAATCCTGCCTTTGCTTGTTTTTTTTTTAACTGGAGTTGAGCCCCTCGTGCCAGGCTACAGCTGCCTGCTGCTTCTAATAACTAGGAGTTTTAGTGATGAAAGACTTGGAACGATTTGTTTGCCGCAAACAAATCTTTGAAATCACTCAGGGGTCAGTAGTCAATCCGCCAAAAGAATCATTCTTTTGTGACTCTTAACTGTAGCCGCTTCGCATTCCAGCAAAACAAATCATTTTGACGCAATTAAATTACTCTAGTGAGAATTTCATTCACAGCTCAAAGCCGATCCAACTGCTCCGACTCATTACACCAACTGAATGAAACAAGTGAAGATTTAGCAAATCTTTTTTCTGATTTAGTCGTAAAGAGCTGATTCAACCAGATCAGATCGCAACCAACTAAATTGGTAGTGCTACA
The DNA here is from genome assembly GCF_960531495.2 of Zeus faber. Taxonomy (NCBI): domain Eukaryota; kingdom Metazoa; phylum Chordata; class Actinopteri; order Zeiformes; family Zeidae; genus Zeus; species Zeus faber. The sequence continues at coordinate 3,382,363 of NC_137201.1, forward strand.
TGGTGGCCTCAGTGGAAGAGATGCGAAAGGCCCACTCTTGAGCCAAGGTTTGGTTTGTCTGTTCTGGGCTACTGTAGAAGAAACATGGTGTTTCAACATGGCGGCCTCCGTAAAGCGTACCCGTGCCCATGTAAATAACAATGGCTCATTCAAAGGTAACAAAAATACAACTTTTTTCATCAAATTTTCATGGGATTATACACAAATTAAAATATGCTTCTGAATAATTTATTCCATTTCTGCCAAGTCTGTTCCATAAATTCTACACACTGCACCTTTAAATAAAGTCGTTCTTATGTGTTCAGTGTAAATGTTTCTGTAAAAGCATTTATGTTAGGGAGCCATTATAAACTTCACTTAATTCATGAATGATCCACACTGTACATCTGAGTTCCCATGTGTGTGATATTCAGAGTTTAGCTTGCATACCTTAATGAAGATGGCCCAAGCTGTTTGCCGTAAACAGCGGAGCTATAAGGGCACAATTTACATTTCCCTGAGTTTTCTTTCCTGAGATTTCCCCCTTGACATCAACACCTTTGCATATTTCCCCACATTCATCCAGGGCTGCTTTTATGGGAATCCTGTCGGGCGAGGATGATTAGAGGGTAAACAAGTAAAAAATATTCTTTGCTAATTTAATTTGAGTTCAGTTCAGTTACGTGGCTGGGTGTAGTTCACCAGGCATAAAAGAGCTACTAGGCACCCTTGGAAAGAGGTTGATACACCAGGCGGGATTTGTGAGAGTTGATTTTCTGAGCACTTACTATTCCAAAGCACCCACCAAAAAAAGTGAACATGGCATGAACCATGTGAGAACACAGAATACAGTAATCACCTTATCATGAACATCAAGTGTTCTGGTGGCACTGGTAGAAATGAGTGTGTGTGAGCCTTCACTAGCAGACTCAGGGTCAGATTTATGTGCATGAAAGGCCTTTCATGCAAGTTATTCTTGCAATCCACAGGAAATTAATGCCTGATTTAATTAGGCAACGGCTTAATATGGAATCAGCGGATGGGAATGCCTTCGAGTCACATTTCTGCATGTGAAGCAAAGCTTAAAAGGTACAGTTGAGTGGTGAAATCATTGTGGTACACCAAGGACCACTTAACCAGGGGAATTAAAAATAAGAGGCCAACTCAATGATCCAGAACTGAAAATATTGGTTTATTAAGTGATAGAACGTGAGAAAAATTTGGAGGGAGGAAATGCAAAGTCACCACAAAGAGTGTCAGAGCACCTATGGAGAGGGAGCCGACCAGAACTTGTCCAGCAGACGTTGATATCAGAGCATGATATAGTGTACATTGCATCTGAAAAGAGGTTCAATAGAAACACTGAGCGAAAAGGCTCAGAATCCAGAGATATCCATATGGGATATTTAATTTATTCTGTTGAGAATAAAAATTGTAATTACTCTAATTTGCAAATTCAGACACTTGTGGCATCATGTTTGCTTTGCTTGAAACGTCTTTTTGCACTGAAAACAGATTGTGGATTTGTCCCATTACTTGCATTGAACTCCTGATGAGGGGAGGGAGGCGCGCCTCCAGTATGGAGAAAAGGCGAGACTACTGCAGGGATTAAAATGACCTATGTACTGTAATACATGAGGGTGCATATAAAAAATGGATAAACCTTAAAACATCCAGAAGCTTCCCTTGAAGGTACATTACATCTAGCCTGCATTTACAGTAGATGCACACTAATCATTTATTCATATATGACTTATGTACAGTTTATGTAAGTTTAGTCACATCTATTTATTTATTTGTATATATTTTGTCCGATCTATTTTACTGTGTGATATTCTAGAGATCGAGGCACTATTGCAGCTAATTGGCATTCACCCCTAGACCTTACAGGACAGTTGTTTTGGTGTTGGTTGCCCTCACAGTGCAATAGATTCCAATTACCACAACAGCCTCCACAGAGGCTCGTCAAGCCTTGACGAGGATTGAGAGAAGTGTCGCAGTGACTCGGAGCCTAAAAAGCTGTAACTCTCAGCAGCAGTGGAATTGGTGGATTTATATTGCAGCTTTAGAAGCTCTGATTGGCTTTACTGCAAAAACTTTTTTGGACAGGAACCAAACAGAATGTCTGCTGCTCAGGAAGCTAAAGCTATACGTGGACATATCCTATGAAAGACACTCCCTATAATAGTTTCTCAGCTTCACCTGCCCTACTCACCTGCCGGTCACTTTATTTTATTGTAAGAAGTTATTTTATTCAAAGCTGTATTCTTGCCTGTATAATAATGTGCCCATAATTTCATTTTTTCAAGTAAGTTCTGTGAAGTTCAATCTAATCAGCTGCTGATGTACTGGATCTAATTGAAGACAGGAGGAAGAGAACCACTGCTTTTGAACTTCTCTCCCATCATACCCTCTGGATTCAATCTCTATGATAATCTGCCTTTTGCCAGAGTAATTCTCACCAATAGTGTAAAGTGTTTTCGAACCAGCAGATTGAAAAACAATTTGTCTTGCCTGTTCCTGTGCCATATTCATGTATGTTATCCAACTAGACTGTTGTTGTAATTTATTCATACATTTTCATTGGATTGTCATCAAATGTGTCACAAATGATCAGAATATATGCGTGTTTCTTAGATTTAGCAGAAGTAAATATGCTTACGTTATTGGTTTAAAATTATAAGAAAAAAAGAGTGTTGCAAACCACATTTTTCTAATCAAACTTCATGAAGGGTTATTGAGTTTGAGGAATTCAATTGTTATCAAAATTGCAATGACATAATCAATATTGTTGTGGGACAGAACATCATTTTGTTGTTTGTCCTGGATGATGACAATGCAAATGTTTATCAATGAAGATGTTGGTCATTTATCCCACCTCTAAATAGCCATTAGTGCAACCAACAATGGCCCATCAACACTTTTAGTTCAACAAACTGATTAAAGGAAAAATGTTGGCGCCAACTATGATGATGTCCATTAAGTCTATTAAAACGACCCTTTTGCAAGGAGCCACATGCACATACTTGATGGTATTCAGGCGCTTGGTGGTGTAAGGAGAGATGAGGTGGTAGATGACGTCCAAACCATGGTTCTCTCCAATGAGGTTTGACGTGGATACTGAGAAGAGATATGATAACAAAAAAAAAGCTAATTAACAACAACAAAAAAATAAATAACATGTTATTTTGGATAATTTCATTAAGGCTGGGGTGGCAAGAGTACTGACTGGAAACCCTTACTTGGGTAAGAGTACTGCAGAGATAAGGTAATTACTTTCTGCGTTACTTTTTTCACTCTGAATGTTTGGGTGAACACAATCTTTTTGAGCTGCTGCCAGGATATATATTTATATATATACAGTATATACCCAAAAATAACAGACAAACTCAATGAATTAACAAACCCCTAAAAAAACGTGTAACTTGAGACATTTAATGAGCAGTACTGCCATCCGCATCATTCGTCTTTGGGCACACGAGCCAAACTGCAGCTATAGTAAACATATACACAGAAATGCTTTGTTTTGATTGTCTCTGGGGTTCAAACTTTCAAATTGTTTGTGCAATCTACATGGATTGATGTATAATTAAACGTTTTCAGTTACAAAGAGTTGAAAAAGCGAATTACCGTGAGACAGGCTGTTGAACTGTTGGCTCTAGTCTAGGCTATGAACGTAAATGGGTATTACTCATAAATATAAACCTATGAGAACAAAAATGCCTCGTCAAGAAGATCTCGTTGTAGCTAACAGATGCACTGAAAAATCAAAGATGAGATGAAACCAATGTGCTGTTGGTGAGCTTTACATGGGGCTGGTGATGGTTTAGGAAATAAACAGAACGATGGGAAAACATACTGCGCTTAATGTTTGGAGTTGATCTAACCATCTATCGGAAGTTCTCTCTCCATCTACTTACGTATGTTGGAAGTTCTCCATCGATCTACTTATGTATCTGTAAGTTCCCTTTTGCACCATCAATCTGAAAATTGTATTTATCTATCAATCTGAAAGTTATGCATGTATCCATTTTGGAGGTGTATAGCTCAACAAAAGTACTCTATCTATCCTCATTAAGGAGTGATGATAAGTCTAAGAACGCGAAACAACGTAACATACAGATGTTACCCAGCTGGGGTTATGCTACTGTAGAACCTCTTCATCTTCACCCATAATTTGCACAACATGCATTAGGTCCATTTCCTGCTAATGCTTGTGTTTTTTCACACTTCTGTGGGCTTCCGGTGAAGGAATACTTGAATAATAATTACATTTTCAACTATTTCAGAATAACACCTTTGGACTTGAAATCCAATGCAAAACAAAATGTTAGGACAAAGGTAATATTACGTTAAGAGTGCTATGTCCTTTGGGCAATCCAGCAAAATTGGAATTCGAAAGATTCCCGGTAAAATGTTTTAAGCTTAAAGGATATGAAAATCTTTGCTAGCTTGCGCTAAAGACGTGAAGTCTGAGCCACTGGGATGTTCAGAATACCAACAATTCAAAGGGTTGCACTATAGAAATGACAAGGAAAACTACAAAGTGTTTTACTTTAAATGCTAGGGGTTGAGAAGAGTACAAGCACGTCCGCCTGTGGCTATCATCAGTATAGTCTGTTAGATTAAAGGAATACATTTGATTAAATGGATTAAAACAATACACAAAGACAACATAGACATCTGGTGGCAATTTTGAAACTGTGATGCCAAAAAAGGGACACTTTCAACGACTCTCAAAAGTCAACTGTGTCTTTTTCCTAACCTCTTTCAGAAGGCCATCTGCTTGTCACCACTTTCTAAATTTACATAACTGTTCATCGATAAAATTTCAGGTATTTCAGTTCCCCGGGAAGACAACACTTCTTATCTTGTTTTGCCTGAGTGGACGCCTCTGTCAAAACCAAATCGTTGAGCGTCCCATAAAAGCGCCATTTCCCATGAACAGAGACTCTATTTTTAAAATGGGCATGTATCCAAGCTTTTATTGAGTCGTCAAAGGTGTCACCCAATAAAGTTTGTCTGTGTCACACAAGCATTCCGCCCCATATATTACTCTCGACTCTACATAAACTACGTAGTTGATGCGCTTGGAAAAAATTATAAAGTTTACAGGTGGAGTGTTTAGAATATGGTGGCATCTAGCGGTGAGGTGAAACTGGACCCCCCCCCCCCCCCACACACACACACACACATCTTCCTTCACCCCTCGTTTTCCAATGAGGTAGGAGAAGCTACGGTGGCCTTCAGGTGCCGCGAAGAGCCAGTGTTTGGTTTGTCCGGTCTGGGCTACTGTAGAAACATGGCGATGTAACATGGTGGCCTCCGTGGAAGTGTACCCACTCCCTATGTAGATAAAAACGGCTTATTATAAGGTAACAAAAACATGATTATAACTTTCACTGGTGTTGCCTGGTGTGAAGCCATCTAAGCCTACATGACATGCTGTGATTGCTGCCTGATAGATCTTAAATGTCAAATTCCACCCAGCTTTCCAGTGTCTAATTATGTATCCTTGCCTGCCTGGTTTGGACCATGTTTCTGCGTTTTGGATTCTCGATTTACCTTTCGCCTGCCCCTTTCGAATTGTTGGCCTTACTGACTGATATCCTGGTTTGACCTCCTCGTCTGTCTTTTTCCTCGCCTTCTACCTGAGCCCCATTAAAGAACTGTTACATCTACATGATTTGTCTGCGGTTGTGCTGTTGAATTCAAGTCGGTCTCAGCTGTTACACGGGGCCAGCCATTACTCCTGCGCAAATGGGGAGGACCAGGGGAAAGGGCACGTCCTCCGACATAGCCCTCCTTTTTGCGCCAACGTGCCGCTTGCTTCGTGACGGTGGCCAGGGAAAGCTGGGTGCAGGCTGGGTGCTCTGGGACGTCTTCAAGCAGAGCCACCAGGTATGTCAAACAGGAGCGGTAGAGGTCTACCTTCTTCCTGTGGTGTCCACAGTCTGGGTACACCTTCCTTAACGCCATGTATATTTGTTTATTCAAACAAAAGGACAAAAAACATTAACACTCTACTATCTCAACAAACGGGGCTCGAGCTGGTGACTCACACCAACACGTGTGAGTTAGGAACCCGAAAGGCGAACAGTATAAGCTGCAAATTTTGCGAATTTTGAGAATCTTGATGTTCGATTCTTCTTACTTCAAGTAAGAAAAGAGGAAGAGGGGAAGGTGAGCTGCAGCTACAGTAGGAGCCACTTGACTTTCCCAGCTGGAGGTCTCTCAGCTGACAGCCAAATGGCAGCCAGCTTCCAGTCAGTTTAAAGCCAGTTCCCAGTCAAATATCAGACCTCTCCCAAGCTCTCAGGCTGACTGAATTTAAAGAGTATTTAAAGAGTATTTAAAAAACAGAATTTAAAAAATCTAAAATGCAAAGGAGTAATGACGTATAAATAATATAAAAGTATTTACCTAAAAGACAGAATAATATACAGAGGACAATGACAGTGAGTCAACTTGATAGTGGACATCTTAAATAGTCATGGGCCACAACAATACAGTGTCATACTGAATGGCAAGATAGACAGTGTTGTAAGACAAACACTGAAATGTACGACTACATAAGAGGTAAGGCAAAACAGGTATGCAATGCAATTCTGTATACATTAAAGTGACTAGTGTTAGATTATGTAAACAGCAGTTTTCCTTATTTCTATAATGGCCAAGTGTGTGGTTCTAGGTGTATAGGTTCTAGTCTTTGGCCTTTTGTTTTCAAAATGAGGGTCTTTGAACTATCTAATTGGATTTTACTTAAAATATTTGTGATAAACAGTCCACATAACCCCCCTCCCATTTAATCGATTGATTTTCCAAATTTGAAAAAACAACATTGGCACAATAAAATATAAAAAAATCAATAGATAAAGGTGTGGGGCTTCCAGATCTGTTGGGTGACAATGATCAGCCATTAAGTTCAAACAAAGAGAGAATAATATAAGGTAATGATAATAATAATATAAGGTAAAAATAATAAGATAATTATTTTATAAAATATATATAAAATTATACATGATTTATTACATACATTACATTATGATATACAGATATACATATATATATTCCCACATAGAATCTCCTGGGACCTCACAATACATTGCAGTGGTTTCGCACCGAACAGTTGTGGAGATGCCCTGAGGGCAACTTGTAACTGGGGTGGTGCCTGAAAACTAGACACCTTCAAGGGCTTTTCTTCTGGTTGTATTCACACTGGAACACTGAAGTGATGCTGTGGCTGACAAAGGGGCGTGGTCAAGCATGGTTGGTCAAGCATGGCATGGTTAATGTTTATCTGTCTTGCAGAGGGGATCGGTGCACAGGCTCGTCAGCAGCCCAGCAGTGGAACGCCATTCCTCCTGCTCCCGAGATGATCATTAGCAATCTTGTTATTACACCGCGTTCCAAACTATTATGCAAATTGGATTTAAGTGTCATAAACATAAAATGTTTTGTATTTCAATTAAACTCATGTATGGTATTGTGTCTCAGGGCTCTTTGGATCACTAAAATCAATCTCAGACACCTGTGATAATTAGTTTGCCAGGTGAGCCCAATTAAAGAAAAACTACTAAAGAAGGCCACAGGTTTCAAGCAATATGGGAAAGAAAAAGGATCTCTCTGCTGCCGAAAAGCATCAAATAGTGCAATGCCTTGGACGAGGTATGAAAACATTAGATATTTCACAAAAACTTAAGCGTGATCATCGTACTGTGAAAAGATCTGTGGCTGATTCAGAGCAGAGACGGGTTCTTATTATAATCTTATTGTTCTTATTATCTGATTCTCAAAATAAAGGCATAATGAGGAAGGTTTCTGCCAGACAAATTCATCAGATTAAGAGAGCAGCTGCTAAGATGCCGTTACAAAGCAGCAAACAGGTATTTGAAGCTGCTGGTGCCTCTGGAGTCCCGCAAACCTCAAGGTGTAGGATCCTCCAGAGGCTTGCAGTTGTGCATAAACCTACTATTGGGCCACCCCTAACCAATGCTCACAAGCAGAAATGGTTGCAGTGGGCCCAGAAATTCATAAAGACTCATTTTCAAACAGTCTTGTTTACTGATGAGTGCTGTGCAACCCTGGATGGTCCAGATGGATGGAGTAGTGGATGGTTGGTGGATGGCCACCATGCCCCAACAAGGCTGCGACGTCAGCAAGGAGGTGATGGAGTCATGTTTTGGGCCGGAATCATGAGGAGAGAGCTGGTAGGCCCCTTTTGGGTCCATGAAGGTGTGAAAATGACCTTGGCAAAGTAGAGACATATAGATATAAAGTTTCTGACTGACCGCTTTCTTCTATGGTACAAAAAGAAGAACCATGCCTTTCGTAGCAAAATCGTCTTCATGCATGACAATGAACCATCTCATGCTGCAAAGAATATCCCTGTGTGGCTGGTATGGGCATAATAGGAGAGAAACTCATAATTTGGAATGCGGTGTATAATAATTAGCATTCTGTAACTTATACTTGTGGCCAGTGTACCTTATTGTTTAAAGTGGCAATAAAAAACTCTCACCATGTTGGCGCATCACAGCCAGAAAGACTCCCTCTCCCTCCCTAAACCCTTACCTGTAGGCAGAGACCCCCACAAGTGACGCCTGAATGGGGACCCGGGAGGAGCAGGGCGCAGAGTGAAAAGTGCCCAGGAGCCGATCTTCTGGCAGCAGAAATGCCTCGCGGACCTGGAGGAGGAGCCGGACTACCTCCGCTGCCAGCTGGGGCATGCCCTCTCCAGCGTGAGCTCCATGGACCGGCTGGCAGCCCGCTGCCGCCGACTGGGAGCCGGCCAGACGACCAGACCTGTGTGCGACCCCAGGGATTCACCGGGTCCGCAGCCCATCGCGGTTCCTCAGTAGAGAATATCCGAGGGGGGCGTTACGTCCGTCCCCAGTACCCACGCAGGAGTCCCTGGGTGCCCAGCCTGTCGGTGTGCCCCGGAGGACAGTGTCAGGGGGAGCGTTATGTCTGTACCCAGGAAGCACGCGGGATTCCCCGGGTCCCCAACCTGTCGCGGTGCCCCGGAGGACACTGTGAGGGGGGGCGCTATGTCACACCCCACAACCCATGTGGGATTCGCCGGGTCCCCAGCCTGTCCCGATGTCCCGGAGGACAATGTCTGGGGGGGGTGCTATGCCTGACTCTAGGACCTACGTGTAAGTCACCTGGTTCTGTGGTGCTGCGGGACGCTCTCTCCCCTTCCTGTGCTGTCCCTTCTCTGTCCCCCCTCAGCTTCCAGGAAATCAGGGAACTGTGCACACGTCTTGGCAGGGGTTCGAACACTGAGGGCGTCCCAAGCACGACCGCCAGGACTGTCCTTGGATGGAACTTAGCCTGTTGCCCCCCCCCCCCCGGTCGGAAAGGGGGCTACCAAGTAATGGTAAGGCTACAAAGGGGTAGACCTCAGGCTTTGCTGGACTCGGGCTATTCGCCCGCGGTTCTCGGGCTGACGATGGTCCAGCAACGCCTGGTTTGACCCAGGGCTTTGGTGGAGGCGTCACAGGTGGAGGTTTATATTGTGTGCATGGGGATATTCACATGTATCCGATTGTCCGGCTTGAAATTCGTGACAAGGGAAAAAAGCATTGGATACAGGCTGCGGTTAGGTCCTGCCTGTCGCACTCCCTGATTTTGGGCATGGATTCAGAGAGAGGCTGGGGTAGTGCATTCACGGCCGGTAGGGAAATGTGAGTGTTCATTCGGAGCGGTCGTCGGCAGGCTTGATGGGTGCAGGGGCGGCAGGAATTCAAGTAGGATCTCCCCCGGTTCCCTTAACCTTCCCTATCGACGATTTTCCGCTGGAGCAGTCACGAGACAACGCCCTATGCAAGGCCTTTGTGGGGGTAGTTAAACTCGATGTCGTATTGACACGCGTGGAAGTCATTCTCGCTCACCCGTATTTTTCAGTGATTAGGGAGAGGTAATAACAAGTGAGCTGTGACACAGAAAATTGCCCATTTCAATTGGCCGGGCATTTGGGTCGATGTGCGTAAATGGTGCGCTGCGTGTCCTGAGTTCCAGTTAGTCAACCCTCCGGCTACGCCAAGAGTGCCGTTGAGACCCCTCCGGGGGTTCACCAGATGCAACAGTTCATGCAAAGGCACTGTGATATTGCGCAAACCTGGGAAACCTGCACTGTTCTCCATAACAGAGAACGATATCCAACAATTCCCCCAACTAAGGAAGTCGAAAGAAAAATCAGCAGGGGTGTGTATTAAGATCTTCTTCATATTACAGACGCCTCAAGCTGTGTGCGACTTTGCTTCCTTATCGTGAACGGCAGCCTGTGTGGGAATTTTAAAAAAGACGAAGAATATTCCAAAACATCACTCTATGAAATGGAAGTAAAGCTTATCCAACAGAAAAAAGTAAAAGGGATAAGGCATATCCATGTCTCATTATTCCTGCTATTATCATTACATTCCATGTATGGGGATGTTATTGGTGTCTTGTTCTCGGGCTTATTTAAATTTTTTTGTTTCTTTCTTAGAAAACAGGATAGTAGCATGGTGCATTCCACAAGGAACATATACAGACCCGTGAATACTTAGAGATATTAAAGGATAATGTTTCTGTCTGGGGGGGCTCCTTTTATTTGTTCTAGATCCATAGAGCCCTGAAGTTTGACGTTGGGTGTTGGGCATGCAGAAAACAAAAAAAAGCACTGTTGCCGCATCGTGAGGAGTCCTTGGCCTATATGGCAGGACAGAAGTTAGGATGGGATTTTAACCGCCACAGTAATATTCTTTTTGCATTTGTGAGCTATTTAATGCTTTCTACAGCTCTCTATGGTGAAACGCATTGGTACGACATTCATTACCGACCATCTTTGATTGATTTTACCACCAAAAGTTTCAAGCTCTTAACAAAAGTAACAAAGTGGCTTGTGATTGTCCAGAGTAAGTTATCTATATATAAAAATCTTCTGTATCAAAACTTTGATTATATTATTGACGCTAGCTAGTAGCGGCTCACATATTAATTACTATCCGCACTTTCCATTTGGAAGACAAATTGAGGGAGGAATCAGGAAGGAGGCAGAGGCTTTTGCGCTCCCGCTTGGTCATAAGACATTCCAACGGTCTCAAAGTAACCAGCGGAGAGCCACAGGATGCCATTGAGTATATATTGGTTGGTATTCATGTCTCATTGTGTCTTTGTGTGACCTACCTGAGGAGCAGAAGATCTGGATGACCCAGAGGCACGCGGCGGCTCTCCTGCCATGCTTGGTGTTCTGCTTTAACAGGTTGAGGGTCAGAAGCACCGCGTCAGCATCCTCCGCCTTCACACCTATACGGTGATCTGGACACACACACACGATGATCATTTAAGGTCTGAATTGGATCACTTCAGGTATTATGCATTTATTGTAAAAAAGACACACAAAAATAAATAGTTTCTGTATGGGGAATTTCGTTCATTTATAGCCTTTATTACAATTGGATTCAGTTCTAATCTTCCCTTCAGTTTGACTCTTTTTGAGATCCAAAAAGAGACTGACTCAGAGACTGAGAAAAAAATGTTGTTAGATTATCCAACTCTTGTTCATTTCATCCATTTGACTCTTACAAAAAGTTACGTGCAAGAAAAAGGGTTTGGAAACAGGGGCCTACAGTATTATGGGCCATTACTATATTAAACAGTGCTGTATGTTTATGTCTATGCTTCAATGAAGTCCAATGGGGAAAACTTTGACTTAAAAAAAAACGTTAAATACCCCATGCCAAAACGGGAAACAATATAGTCAGACAGCCTTTATATTTTCATATGACCCCCCCAGCAAGCAATATTTTAATGAGGCCTTGGTTGCGAAATAGCAAAGCATCATTTAACTGAAGCCTTTAGTATTCATAAGAGTTCTGTCATGCATTTACAGGGCCGATTTACAATTGATTTAAAACATTTACAATTGATTGGGTGATGGTTTAGTTTATGGCTTTTTTCTGCTTCTGTGCTTTGACTGAAATTGCCACAAGCTGCTCGGTTTAAAAAGAAGGGCAACAACTGAAGGACAAAATGTCTGTTTTTTCACTTCATATCTTTGTATCTGTTGCTGTGAATGTGAGTCATGAGTGAAGCAGGCCTCCAGGGTAATGCTCATACCGCAACCACCACCACCTCGAACCTGTACTTCCAGTACCTCGGTAAGGAAATGTCTAATTTCTTATAACTCCATTGTTGACAAAAAATATAAAATAACATTAAACACAAAACTCACATACTGACATAGTGCATACATAGACCCGCCCACCTCACAATCAACAAGGGAATTAGATATATAGAATATGTATAGCAGAGGAGCAGGTGGCAGGAAGTAGAGGACAGCAGATGGCATTGGGGAACTTACAACAGGCAGTCCTTAACTCGCAGAGCTATGCTAAATATTTCCATTCAACTTCTTTCTGCACTCAGTCACCGTTAGAATTATTTTTCCGCTAAGCGTGTTTGGCAGGTGGGCTTACAACCAGTGTTTTATGGCTTGAGCGCTTTTGTTTATCAGTCCCTCATCTTTCTCTCATTTTCAAGTGATGACCAAGATTGCGATTTAGATTGGGACTCAACTCTAACAAAAGTAAATTGGGCTGAAGTGCGAGCAAACTACGCCGAACTGAACTAAACCCAGCAAAGTGTTTGGGTTGAAATGAGTTGTTCTGAGTGAATGGGCTGGTATTAAATTAAACCAATAAGAGGTTGTGCGCCTGATTGTGTCAGTTGCTAAAACATGGTGTTAGAATAGGGTGCACCTGTATCCTATATGTTTGTGACCCACTGCAGACTTTTGGTACATTTGGTGGCTCTTGACTTTTTTTTCCCTGCTTTATTTGAAAGTGAAGAAACAGAGCCACAAAACAAGGTGCAAATCAAGCAAAAGTGTGTGACAAACTGTGTTTCTGAGATAATCACCCTAAAGGTTTCCCCCGACATTTGGCTTCTTTCAGCCAGCTCCCAGAATACAAATGGATAGAGGACCAACACAGCCACATGGCTACTTGTCACATGGCCACTTGACACCCTGCTGAATGGGGACTTGACACCCTGCTGAATGGGACAATCTCTGCATTGTTCTTGTGTTTTGAGGAAATGTTGAACAGTGTCATCGACACACAACATCTTTTGTTTTTAAAAAGGCTTTTATTTAAAAGTAAGAATACACATGTTATATATTATCATAAAAGTGGAATTATTTTGGAGTTTAAAAGTGCAGACTACACAACAAAATGTGGAGTCCACCAATAATATGAGTCTGTATATCAGCCTTGTGTGTCATTTAATATACAAATGTGCCTATGCCAAATATCTTCAAAGTTCTTGGAGTTATTATGTTGGCAAACTCCAACCCTATCCCAGCTACACTCTGAGATCCTGTTTGGGGCTGCCTCTTTTCATTTTCTTTTCAGCCCTGGCTGCATTTGCAGGTAAACTTGAGAATGTTGTCCATTACTACTTGTTCAAAATCTGCATCACCAACCTCAATGGATTTAATCAGCACAGCTTTTTGTTACACAGAACCACCACCAATCCCCCTCTTTGGACAACGATCTTACCATGTTCTGGGCTATAAACAACTAATCACAACATGTACATGGAAAAAGGTTGTGGCTTCAGACAGCAGCATGGCTCCCGCCCAGCTCCCCAGAGTTGGACGAATCAGTGCCCACGCAGCGCTGATTGGTTTGATTCGGGGCAGGGAGCTTTCTAAATGCTTGTCTGTCTTGCAGAGAGGGATCTGTGCACAGGCATGTCAGCCGACCAGGAGTCAATTCGGAACATCATTCCTCCTGTGCTCAACCCATTATTGTTTCTTTTTCATCCTTTTGGTCAGCGAGCCTTTTTGTTAAACATTTGTAATAAAATCTCTCACCATGTCGGCAACCCGTGACCAGAAAGACTTGGTAACAATATATGTAAATCCATGTCATCACATGAACATATGTGTCCCACCACAGCAAAAGCCGCCACCTTGCGCATTTCTAAAATTGCCAGGAGCAGCCAAATAAGCTGAAAAAACCTTTCTTGAAGGACGATTTGATTTTTCCAGATTCATGTTCCTTTGTGTTTTTTTTTTATCTCTCAACGTATTTTCAAAACCGAGTTTGATTTATAATTAGTAGAAAAATGTTAAACCGTGGAATTAAATATTCCCATTAGATTACATGGGGAAATGCAGTTCACTTACCCAGACGCGGAACAGCGCTAAATAACGCCGATCGATCGTTTCCTTTAAAGCGAGAGTCCAGGTGATGATCATTCATCCATATTCCATGTGATGTGAAGTCATAATGTGAAACCGTTTTGATAGAATTGAACCTTTAAATCGTACTACTCTTACACAAACGGAACCACTGTTGTGAAACCGCAAAGAAGAAAACCCCTTCGTGTCACGCACCTACGTCACTTCTCTGTGAAAACTTTCTTCGCCGTATCGTTATGGATTACGCAAAGCTGTGGCTGAAGCTCTGAATCATATTTCGGACCTTAATCTGACCAGTGCGATAGATCCAAGTCAGTGTTAGCACCGCGTACTGGACTTTATTTTTGGCGATGATAGTCAGTTCTCAGACAGCGACGCGGAGAACGACAGCGATGCTGAATCTGATATTACTCCGGTCTTGGAGAACATTTCAAACACTGGAGTTCAAATTTACTGATTTTCTGAGACTCATATTATTGATAGACTCAATATTTTGTTCTGTTGTCCGTACTTTTAAACTCCAAAATAATTCCACTTTTATAGAACATGTATATTCTTACTGTTAAATAAAAGCTTTTTAAAAAAACAAAAATTTATTGTGTTGATGAACTGTTCATGATTGGCCCATTCAGCAGTATGTTAATTAGCCATGAGCTTTGTTTGTCCACCAACCCCATTTGCATTCTGGGAGCTGGCTGAATGAACCTGGTGTGGGTAAACCTTTGGAGGTGATTATCTCAGAATCACAGTTTGCCACACCCAAGTCATAGCTTTAAAAATATTTGCTTATTTTGCACAAGTGACACCTTGTTTGGAAGCTCTGATTCTCCACTTTCAAATGATGCGAAAAAGAAAATCTCGAAAGCTGCCAAATGAGCCTAAAGTACGTGGTGGGTCACATATATGCACACACATAATGAAGGACACAACTTCATGTAGCCCCAGTTATATACAGTACATTTATTTCAGCACACAGGGTAAATTCTTTCACATACCTTTTAGATTGTGTTCTCCCTTGGGTTCCTGCCAAAAAGCTTGCCCCATCCTCAAAGCTTGCCTTATCTTGGCCTGACCAATAATTCTCTGTATCTGTGACGTTGAACTGGTCATATATACTCTGACTCCCTGAAAAAAACCGTTAGACTCAGAGAGCTGCTCGAGAGCACATCTCTGACCCAAGAGCCTAGAGCCTCCAAGCAGCCAAAAAGGCCCCGAAGCCACCCCTGAGCCGTATAGACACCCCACGACCGCAGGAAAGCCCCAAGCACCCTGACCTGCACCCTGCCACAGAAGATCCCCTAGCCCCCAGTGAAGCCGGAAGCCACACCCAGGCCCGGCCCCGACGAGCATAAACCAATCCCAGAGAGCATACCCTGCACCTCTGAGGCGAGCACATACAACCCACCCCCAAGTGAAAGCACAAGACCTAGCTGCAGGCACGGAACACAGGCTTTGGACGCTAGGCACAGACCACAGGCCCCGAGCCAGCCTAGAGCTGACAGACTGACACCCTGCCCGAACCACCCTCCACCCTCCAACCTTTTCTCCATATTACCATCAGGAGTTCAATGCAAATAATGGGGGACAAATCCACAATCCATGTTCGATGCAAAAACTCTGTTCACGTTAAGTAAATATGAGGCCACAGCAATCTGACTAATCTGGCAACTGCATGGACAGGTTTTATTGCTAAATTTGCCATTTGATGGTGGTATATTAATTTCTTTACTGGGGTAATACCCAAATTGTGTGACACAATTCAACACATCAACAAGATTTGTGTACACAAGAGATGAGAAGAAGAAGAAAACCCATAAGTAATTGGAAGACTTTAATGTCTTTACAAGGCCACAGACATTTTGACATCACTTGCTGAAAAATGGTTATATTCTAGTTTCTGTGAAATATCCTCACACATATCCCAACACAATGCTTTTTTATAGATGTATGAGAGAAATGTAGGTCATCTCTTTAAAAAGGTGTTTTCATTTACTTTGGTTGTTAAACATCGCTAAAACCAACGATTTTCTCAAAACTGCAAAAGTCATCAATGTCATCTTTGGCTTCACACAATTCTCCAGCTCAGCCATTTGGGTGTAAAAATATTGCAATAAAACCAGATGTATTTTTTTAATACCTCTGTCAGACTGTTGTGGCATCATGTTAGCTTTGCCTTAAATGTGGAGTTTTTGCACCGAACACAGCTCTAAAACGTTGTTTGACACATTGTAGATTTGTCCCCCATGAATTGTATTGCGCTCCTGATGGGGCGATGGACCCCCACATCCAGTTTGGAGAAAAGGCTAGACTACTCTGAGAATGTAACCTACCTAATTACTACATACTGTAAGGGGGGGTAAAAAACAGGGATAAACTCCCAAAATTTCAAACTATTCCTTTAACTCTTGAAATACTAATTCACGACTCAAGAATACCACGGCACGATTGCCGTTGCCTTAGTGGCAAGACCTAGGAAATCCAACCCATCGGTCTATTTGAATTGTGAATTTTGAGAAAAAACACTACGTCATATGTTGGACGTGTGTGGGATGCATGATGACTCAAGTGATTTCATCCAGGTCAACAACGGACCTGTAACCCACTCTTCTACTGTTAAAAAGAACGACAGGAAATTATCAGAGTAAGGGAAACCCATCAAGTCCTCTGCAAATCCACACACACACGCATATACACCCACATACACACACCAACACACATGACTACCCTTTGCTGTGAACTCTTCTTTCACATCACATGGGGCCATCTTATGATTTTGCAGGGAAAAGGCAATTTCATCTTATCCATCCATGCATCTATCCATCCGTCTAGGCTTACCTCTGTGGCCAATCTTGGCCAGCAGGTGCAGCAGTGGTAGTAGCACGGTGTAGTTGGGGCTGATGCACCTGCCGGTGTTCACCAGGCCGGCTAGCAAGGCCTCACTGCTACCTTTACTGATCATATAGTGAATACGACGATCCGTTCCTGAAGGGAGGGGGCAAGTTGGACTAAATCAAACAGAACCACGTTTCTGACCGAACTTCTCAATATCGATAATGTGACACCACGAATGGACTGATACCACTAGTTCATAAGATAATGGAACAGGTACATCATCTGTTAATAGAAAATATGTTTAAACTATCACAATATCGTGATAATCTAAATCTCATATCACAATATACATTGTAGAGCACAATTTATCAGACTGATTCCCGTGGAATTTACAGGAGTTTGAGAGACTGAACCATTAGGTTGACATGAAGGTTGAATGAACATACGTGAAAACTGTATGTGAAAACTGTAAACTGAGTGGTTTATTTAAACTCATTAAACAAATATGAATATACAACATTATTTCAGAGTTTGACCCAAAAGTGTTCATTTACTATATCGTTCGTTACTGTAAACCAGTGTTTTTCGAACACTGTGCCTGGGAGCTTGGTCGGTGCTGTGAAAACATTTCAAAATCCACTTAAAATACATGAACAATCAACGCTGATGTTTCAAGTCGCTCACTATTTGGCCGATATGTGCGTGAGACAATATTTATATATATATATTTATATATTCATATATATATATATATTTATATGCATATGCATTATATACATTATATGCATTATATGCACACACACACACACACAGTTTATCCACTATTTCCATCAGTGCATGCCACTGTGGGGGCACCGCAACGAACAAGAGTGGGAACCCACCAGCCGACAGAAGCTCATCCAGAATGTTTAAGACGTTCAGGGTGCTCTCTATGTCCCCTGCAGTCTGTGGAAAGAAAGAGAGAGAAAGAGAGAGGGAGGGAGAGTGAGAGAGAGAGAGAGAGAGAGAGAGAGAGAGAGAAAACATAAAACAAAACCACTCCCATATCTGCTGGGCGAAGTACAGCAATGTGAAACCACAGCAGCAAAATTACATCCAAAATGTTCCGTTTTTTTCCTTCCAATGATTTAAACATATAAAATATATATAAGGGGTGGAGCCCAATCTGAAAACGGTAATCGGCATAGCACAAATGGGTTTTTATGAATATTCATTTAGCACGAATATTTCAAAAAATTATTTGTGTGGAGAAGAAAAAAAAAAGCGAGTCCAAACTGTGGTGCTCGGCTGCTTTAGAGTTAGGGATGGAAAGGGGCACTACATGGTGTACGGTTTGGGAAGTATGAACTGCTTCCAGTGCGGTGACATTGGGCACAAGCACGTCGCTTGCCCGCATCGGCAGCAGGCTGCCGGCAGAGCGGCACTGCCAGCCAAGAGTGGGTGGAGAAGATTTCTCCTCCGGAGAAAGAGAGTGTAGGACAGGGTGAAAATGATCACACTGATTTAATAAACCCTGTAGCCTCGGATGAGGACGGAGCTAGCAGCAGTGGAGTGAGCTCTGGCTCCCCGGAAGCGGAGGCAGCTGAAGCCTGGCAGGAGGAGCTGGCTGGCGGTGAGGGGGGCTGGCAGAGCCGCCTATCAATGACAGCCAGAAAGATGATTATGATGATGAAATGGACTATGAGTCTGACTCTAACAGTATGTCCACAACTGACTCAGTATCTCAGAATCCTGGGCATACAGTACATCAGAGAGAACAGTTTTTGTTTGTAATGATTTTTATGTTTTTTATTCTGTCTGTTCAGCATCCTCCAATCAGAGCAGGTGGTGGCAGGATTCACAATGTTCACATAGGCGTCCTTTATTAGTTCAGAGTTCAGTGGTTTGAGTGTGGATTACAAAGTGAATGTTAGTTTAAAAAATACTTTGTTTTCAATGATGTTTATGGTTGTACATACTGTATCGTGGTGAGGTTACACCGCCAAACTGATGAATTAGTCGAGACAGCGTTCTTTTATAAACCACCGCCGGCATCCCATACACCACACGACCAGCAGGTGCAACTTCCATTTATTTTCACAGAAAAACAACACGCATAAGAACCACTGAGGCCACAACCGGCTGCATCAGTCAACGTCACGGTCCTGTCCTCGTCAGCAACAGCAGTCAACACAATCTTGGTCACCCCCCAACACAAACAACCCTGCCCAACACCAACAGAACATCCCGAATGACTGGAAACACAACAAACACAACGGAGACTCCTAACATCGACATAACCATAATCTTTTGCGTCAAACACACCAAAAACAACACTGTCCACCCCCTTGGGTCGCTACATAGCCCCCACCCGATGGGTCAGTGACCACCAATGACCCCAATACACCCAATACAAAGTCTGTGAAATGTTCCGGCTGGCGACGGCGACAGGTGGCCGCCGGTGTTCTACAGAGGATTTATCTGTGGGCGCGATAGGGAGCAACTCTGTCTTTGATCAGTATCACCACATGTCCCCAACCCAGCATGCGCACCACCTCAGTGATCTGTCCCAGTATTTCACCAGGTCCCTTCAAGTGACTGCGCAGCTTGTGGGACGCCCCTTTTGTGCAAGTAGGCCAGAACACCCATGCCCTGTCCCCAGGCACAAAGGCTTGCCCCTGACAATGGCTATCATAGGCCCTCTTCTGCTGCACCCCCGAACTGGCCTGGGCCTGGCAGATATACCAGCCTGTGGACACCAGGTCCACAGGTTTCCCAAGTTCCCGCCCAAACATGAGTGCCACTGGTGTACACCGGCTTGACTCCTGCACAGCAGTTTGGTAGCACCACAGGACCACGGTCAGGTGGCGGTCCCAGTCCCGCTGGTGTCAGCTGGTCAGGATGGCCAGCTGAGCTGCCAGGGTTCAGTTGAAGCACTCACCAGTCCATCGCTCTGGAGGTGCAGCGGTGTTGTCGTCGTCTTGCTGACCCCCAGCCACCTGCACACCTCACTGAACACCTGGGACTCAAAGTTCAACCCCTGGTGACTGTGGAGCTCAGCAGGAACCCAGAAACAGTTGAACATCTCCTCCACCAGCCTCTCCGCCATTGTAGCTGAGCTACAGACGCGTATGCCTCGAGCCACATAGTGAAATAATCCATGGCGACAAGGATGTAGCAGTTGCCTGAGTGAGTGACGGGGAAGGGGCCAAGGAAGTCCACCCCAACAAGTTCCATCAGGGCCCCCACCAAGTACTGCTGCAAGAGGGCATGGGGACGCTGGGAGGGTCTCTTCTGAGCTTGCAGCAGTGCACGTGTAGCTTGACGTCCCATCGTCACCCAAGCCAGTAGAACCGTCGACAGAGACAGTGAAGAGTCTTCAGAGTTCCAGTAGTGCCCCGTCCCCTCTGCACCGTGGACCAGCTGGAGGACCTGGGGATGGAGCACACGAGGCACCAGCAGCTGGAGCAGGTCTTTTTCCCCCATTCAGGGGCCTACCACTGATGAAACACCACCCGTCGTGGAGCTCAAGGTTACCCCACTGGGAATGGTAGCACTTCACCTCAGGGCAGAATGCAGACACCTCTGTCCACACTGGTCGCCATCCTTTCTCCAGCCAGTCCTGCACTTGCACCAACACTGTGTTCGCTCCCTGATGTTGTTGCAGCTCCTGGCTTAAAAACGACAGCCACCCCTCGTCGCTGCTGCTCTGGATAGCCGCCACCATCGGCGTCATGCCGTCCCACTCCTGCTGATGGCAACAGTAACAGCACTCCATTGCCACACAGGGGCACTGGGAGAGGGTGTCGGCATTACCATGCTGATATCCCTGAAGGACCTCCAGCCACTGGGCTACCTGGCCCTCAGGGTCACGAAAGTTCAGGTGAGAGAGGCATGGTCAGTGATTTAGAGGAACCGTTTGCTGTACAGGTATGGTCGGTCTAGGTCGCCTGCACCACTGCCAGCATCTGCCGCCGGGTGACACAATAGCTCCTTTCTGCCCGGCTTAGTGCCTGGCTGTAGTAGGCCACCACCTGCTCCTTACCCCCTTTTCCTTGGGACAAGACAGCCCCCACACCCATGTTACAGTCGTCAGTGTGCACAATGAAGGCCTGCTGGGCATCAGCATAGGCCACCACAGGCGCCTCGATCTGGGCGCCCCAGAGTCGTGTAAAGACCACGTCGCAGATGTCATCGTGCCAGAATGGGCGGCCCTTGTCTGTGAGGCGGTGAAGCAGGCTGGCTATGGTGGCGAAATCCTTTGCGAACCAGCGGTAGTTGGAGACCAGGCCCAGGAAACCTCACAGCTCGCTGACAGTAGTCTGCGTGGGCCAATCTCAGACTGCAACCACTTTTTCCGGATCAGTAGCAACCCCCTGCGCGCTGAACCCATTCCCAAGAAACGTTGTCTCTCTCTGGAACTGATGGCACTTTTTCAGGTTAAGCCTCAACCCAGCCTGTCGAATGGCAGCAAAAATCTCCCAGAGATTGGCCAAGGCCCCCTCAAATCTGTTGGCGTGTACCAGCAGGTCGTCTGGGTACACCACACAGTGATCACAGGGCACGGCTGCCAGCACTCTCTCCATCAACCTCTCAAATATGCCTGGGTGTTACATAGCCAAAATGGCATGACTCAACCCTTGCCCGATGGTGAACGTCGTCTTTGGCCAGGCCTCCGCCGCCACCTCCACCTGCCAGTAGCCGCTGCACAAATCCAGGTAACTGAACCAACTGGAACCTGCGATGTAATCCAGGGTGTCAACAATGCGGGGTAGTGGGTAGGAGTCCTTGGTGGTCACATCAGTCAGGCGCCTGTAGTCCACGCAGAACCTCCAGCTGCCGTCCTTCTTTCTCACCAGAACAGCTGGCGCTGCCCACGGTCCATCTAAAGCAGCCATCTCCCAGATCTTTTCCTCCACTACGTGACGCTTGGCCAGGGCCAGAGGATGTGGCAGCAGGCGGATGAGTGGGGACAAGCCAGTGTCAATGGCATGCTTGACCAATGCCGTCTGCATGCAGTCCTTATCCTTGGCGGCATAGAGGTCGATGTAGTTGTCGAGGAGCTCTCAGTAGAGGGAAGGGAGGTAGGCGGCATAGGGGACCCCCTGGCGGCTGGTGGCCACGTAGAGTACCCCTTGGCGGTGACATAGAGGGCCCCTTGGTGGCTGATGGTGACGTGGAGGGCCCTTTGGTGGCTGGCGGGGTTGTAGAGGACCTTCTGGCTGGTGCTGTTCGTGCAGCAGCCGTCCATCAGTGGTCTCATCAAGTCCTCCTTCTCTGGCCTGGTTGGAGCGCTGGCTTACCCTCACTGGGCCGCTCCCCTGTTGTTTCCTGGTGGTGGGTGGGAACGAGGCTTGGGTGCAGGCACCAGGCAGTCATGGGCTATGTGACCAGGCTCGTCACAGCGATAGCAGCGTTTGGTGGCCCGTGGTGGTCGGTGGTGGTCGTTGAAATATTATTAATGCTGGGTTTACAAAAAACATAAACCACTATTTAATTTTTTAAATAATTTAAGTGTTCATCATCCTTATAATCGTTCATTGAAGAGCACTTATATTAACACCTCGTGTAATAAAAACAAAAACAGGATTATTATTCCTATTTCCACTTTTATTCACATACAAACATAAATAGAAAAGATTTCACTGTCTCAAAAAATACAGATACAAATACAAATACTGCACATCCCTAATATATATATATATATATATATATATATATATATTGGCTGGTATTTTTTTCAACTAACGTACACTGCTACAATCAGCTTATCAATCAGCCTAGTTAACACAAATAACTTTGGGAATATAGTAAAGATGACTGTTATTCAAAATTAATCGTTCCTAGTTTATGAAGTTCCTTGTTCATAATGATTCCCTAAATGTCCATGAAATGGAAAAATATGGAATTATTAAAGATGGAAATAGTCTCACTGGCCTCCTGGATGGTTAACCAGGCTTTCATCTGGTGCGAAGAGTTGCTCCGGCCTGGTGGTTTCCAGTAGTTGCCAAGTTACAGCTCTCGGCAAAAGAATGTGCCAAACAGGTTCCTTGCTAAATATCTGTTATTTTTAGGGAAATAATAACTATAGATAGCAAAGGCAACTCTGATCCTCCACCTAGCCAATCTGTCTGTCTCCCATCTCCCCTAGACACGCTAAAATTCTCTCCTTTTATCTCTTGTCTCTCTGTTCGCTGTTCCCTCCATCTGTTTAAAGGTAAAAGCACTCACGCCGGCTGAGGCGTCTGGTCGGCGGCGGTGGGGCGGGCCTCCCCCTTGTGCAGGGCCTGGGTGGGCATGGGGGTCCTGCCGGCGCGGCTGCGGTGTAGGTGGCTCGGGCGGGGTGTCGGTCTGTTGCCGTGGGGCCGAGATCCGGGCCTGCAGTCCGTGCCTTGCGCCCATGGCCCAGGTTCTGTGCCAGCGGCTGCTTCTTGTGCCTGCACCTGGGGGTTGGTTGTATGTGTGCGCCCCAGGGGTGCCAGGTCTCCTCGTGCTCCCTGGGACTGGGTCATGCTCCTCGGAGCTGGGCGTGGGGGTTGTTCCCTTGCCCTCTGGCTTCTCTAGGGGCCCAGGGGTCTTCTGTGGCCGCAGGGCAGGTTACTGGGGGTTTTCCTGTAGCCGTAGGGTGTCTACAGGGCTGCGGAGTTGGGGGGGGCTTTGGGGCCCCTTCCGCTGCTTGGAGGCGCCGCGACATAATACCGACCTTCTACACCAGTTCTAAAGTCGTGTACACACCGGTGGACATCTCACACACACACACACACACACACACACACACACACACACACACACACACGCACACACACACACACAAATACATAAAGGGGGTCCCATCACACACGCAAACACACCACACCACACCTGCTTCGAGTGCACCCCAGCACCTCCTGGTTGCATTCCTCTCCTTTGCTCCCTCATTTACTGCCATAATTATGACAGGAAGATGCCACGTGACCAGTTGTAGTCCCAGTTTTCCTGGACCTAATTCATCTGTTTTTCAATACATGTTGTCGTCCAATGTTCATTTTTTTATGTAAATGTTGTTTGTTTCTATGTTTATTTGTTTTACCCGTGGTTATTCACCCCCTCTTGGAGTAGTGATCAGTTGTTTATAGAGCCAAACATGATAAATAGTTCTCCAAAGAGAGGGGTTGGTGGTCATCTCCATAACCAAAAACTGTGCTTTAGTCATCCTACAGGTCATCCACAGGACAGAGTTACTGCAGCAGTTCTTGATGATTTAAGAATTAATTAAAGTTGCATTGCATGTTGAGAACTTGAACTCCACTTGCAGACTAACTCTGTCCTGGATGCAATGGCATACAAATACTCTGTGTTGTATGCCCAGTATGCTGACAGCACAGGTAAAAATAAATAAATAAATAAAAAATACTAAAAAAATAAAATAAAGGTAAATGAACAGTGCCAGAGTTATCTGGGGAAAGTGATGAGGTACAGTTACAGTGATGACATGACCAGTCGTTGTCTTCCATGGTTAACAGAGGTACAGAAGCATGACGAAAAATACAAATACAGGTTATACCCTCCAAGGAATTATTATTTGAACCATTCAAAGTCTGCATAACTCGCGCAGACTTGTGGTGATGACCCAGAACCCCATTGAGAACATCCAAGTTCAAGTAAGTCCACCATTGAAAAAGGAAAACTTGTTGGCATAAGGAGTAGGCCAACATTAGTACTCGTTTAATGCAAGTCAACAAATGTTCAACTGACAAATAGTATGGTTTTTACTGTGGATTGCACAAATAAAACTTCTAAGTGTTTGAACAATAAGGTAGGAAACAATTAAAGCCATTGAATTGGAAATGGTCAGTGTCATGGTCAAACACTACAGCTTCAACCCTGAAACCCCGTCTGAAAAAAAGTGTTGAAAAGTTGACTAGTTGACTGACAGACACGATAGACCACGGCTTCTATTTATTATCATTATTTATTTATTTATTTATTTTGGGGGTGGGTGGGGGAGGGGGTTGACACAGCTATCAACATCTGACGCAGAGAGCCAGTTTAAGACCGGAGTGGATGAACGTTGCAGGTTTTTATTTAATCTGGACAGGTGGCCATGGGTTTATCCTCTTATCTCTAAGCCTAGTCCAAATGCAATAGAGCTTCTGCTTTAGCCGTTGGCGCGATCACATTACAGGAGAATAGTCATGATGTGAGCACATAGCAGGTGGACGAGGATTTATTTTTTAATCAAATGTCTCTCGGTTCTTTAAACGCCGCTGAAAATGGATCTGGTCAATTACACGCACCACAACCTGAGTGGCCCAATACCCCACAGAGATACAGTTATAGAAGGCATGGTGGGGATAGATGTAACTAAGGGAACTTTGTATGTATTTTTAGTTGGAATAAAAAACTTGTTTCTTCAAGGGCCAAAATTGGTAACACTGCCAAAGTAGATTTATCATTAGACACAATTACAAATTAACATGTCAAAGTTCACCGGAGTTTAAGGCAACAGAAGGCACTGCCGCGAGTTCACTTTGTTACTGAAAGCAAAATCACTGATTGTGCTGATCATGTTAAGATTAATTGCATTCAGTGTGAAACAGAACAGTTGTGAATACTGTAGGTTTTTCAAGGGGCCTGACTGGTGATGCAAGACTTGCCAACGATTCATTCGTAGTGAACAAATGTTTTGAATGACTCGGAGTCGGGTTAATTGCAGACAGACATAGGAATTTACTCAGACTTCTCAACTCTGGTTTCGCAAATGAAAAGAACCGAGATCACTGAGCATGCAAAAGAAGCTCAGTGAGCGGAGAAGCAAGAGAGGGCAAGTAAGTGATTCTTCTTCTCACAAACAGAAAATAATTAATGCGGAGTAAAAGAATGACGAAAAGGTCAGGCATATAACAGAATTCCATTGTTGTTTATGCGTTGCATCCCAATAAAATAAATTATTTAGACAGAATTAAATATTAAGAATTCCATTCACAATCGACTCTTTCGACTCTCGTTTCGCTAACTGAATCAAATGGACGACGAGTCGGAAAATGGAATGGATCATTTTAACGATTCACCCGTGAAGAGTCGAATCTTCCTAAAAAACTAGACTTTTCATGACTAGCCCGAACTCTGGTGGGGTCAATCGTTTTACCTGACAACTAAACTGATTGGAACTGGTAACCAATCGGCACTCATTAATTTCCCTTCCTTCCTTGACAGATTTTCCCTTCTATTTTACCTCCCAATGACTGTGGTAATTAAACATACTTAAAAAAAAAAACGTTTCAAGGTGTCTCTCTGCCTATTCCGCTCTCTCTGTACCAGATCCCGATTCTGCACTTTGTTGTTGCAGCTGCAGCAGCCGGTGGGCCAGTTGTTGCGCTTTTAAGCTCAGCACTCTAATGATTCAGCTTATTAAAGATGCCTCTTGGGAGGGTGGGGTTGGGAAGCAAGTTGTCTCCAGCTGAACTGTTATCACTTTATTATTCAGCATCAAGGGCAGAATGAGTTTGGGGAGTGGGGGTGGGTAACGACAATGAAAGGAGAAGATATTTGTCCTGAGGGCAAAAGATGACCGGGGCAGCTGTGCCCCCACCACCACCCAAATATAAAAAAAATCTATTACAGCCAAAGCAGCACTCGTCGTCAATCATAAACAGCGGTTAAACTTTCGCCTTCGACACTTTTTCTTTTTATGTGCGAATATTTTATAAAGCACGATATAAATAAAATGACCGACATTTCTGCGTTGATAGCGGAATATCTGGACGGCCGATACTTCACCCTTTAGATATGCGAGTAATATGCAGTGCCATCTTCAGTGATGGGACAAGCGCTCGTTCCTTACTGGTTTAATGGGACCTTGGAAGGAAATCCAAGTCGTGGAAATAGGTTTCCTACCAAGTGGGCATACCAGGTGTGTGTTTAAATGCAGCGGAGATTAGCGATATATGACCAATGGTCAATAAATATTACTTGATATGACCATGACAATTCCCTGACAAGTCCCCTTTCAAATTTGACGTAGACATACAGTATACAATATTGTGATATAGTATATAAATATAATTAATGTAATATTTCATACAGGCCAACTGAACTTAAAATGATAATACCATAATCAATTTTCCCGTTGTAGAAGTAATGACAGCAGTCCAATCCTTTACAGCTCAATGACGAATGTGCCTATTGCGACTGTACTTGTCTCTGAACCATTTACACCTGCATGCAGGTGTTGGCACACGCATACACAAAGTATTTATTCAGTATATACACATGCACCTGCAGAAATATTACCAAATTTTACCTGCTCAGTTCGCCACAGCTGGAAGTTTTTTGTTTTTTTTTCATTCACACCTTTTTCAACCAGTACAGAACGAGCTACTGATTTTACTGCAATACCAGTATATCAAGTTTAATTCAACGATAATCCAGGCCTAGACCGTCGAGTTGTAAAAAATCGTTAGCGGTCGCACAGGCCTATTTCTGTTCGGGCTCTGCTTGGGTTCCATGAGGGCCATAAACCGGCACAGTAATACGTTTTAATGTACCCCCGTTCTCAGGAAAGGGAGTGAGACACATTTGCTCGGTGGTTTGGGGCCGGAGCCGAAAGATGCTAAAACTGATTTCTTTAATTTGCATGCATAAAATGTTGAGTCACAGAGTCTCTTTAATCCCTCAAAGTTCCTTTATCAAACATAAGGATGCTTTTTGTCATTACGCCAGGACATGATAAAAATCAATATATGATAAAATGACCAATTAAAAAAGAAAAGGAAAGGTTTAATTATTTGGTTTACCCTTGTAAATTTTGTATTTTTTCTATGCAAGCCAATAGCTCGCACAGGCTTTGTACAGTAACTGATCACGTTATTTTGTATGCCATTATAAATGGGACTGAAAAATTAAAAGCATAGGTTCCTGTATTTTTTTTAACCCTTCCAAACCTGAAAATGCAGCTTTTTATAGTTTCACCAATTTCAGTTGGATATGTTACTAAATTAAACTATTTTTAATCATATCACTGCTCCATGTAGACCAGTTGATCCTTTTTTGAAGATCTTGCAACAAGCATAGCTGAAATCGAAAGAAATTCACTCATGTCCAAAACAAGCAGAGCCACTTACAAATGGCCTGAACCATAATCATAGTTGCAATACTATCTTAACACTAGAAATTGTTACCATTTTGATTGGACAACAATTACTGATGCCAATGTAAAATCCTGATTAATATTTCTGAAAGAGAACATAATTGGGGAAAGATTGCTTACAAACTCTATGGATGGTTGCAGGATTAACTATTTCCCGAAACATGCCTACGGAAGCATTTTACAATAACCTGTAAGCATACACTATATAGTTTAAATGACAAATGAGGCATAGCTTGTGGAGCTATTTCTGTCAGACAATTTGATGGTGGTACACTCTTCCATACCCTTATGGGCCGGCCTATTTAAGCAGCCAATCCCTCCTGCCCTACCTGCTTTGCTGCCTGCTTGCTTGTTGCATTGTTGCACTTGATCCACCTCCCCTGCATCCCACTGGGGGGACGATCCAATGTGGAGATTTGAGCCCATCTTTCATATGTTTCTAGCTCACTCTAGCTCACGGAGCAATGAGCAGTAGTGCCCAGACACCAAACTCAAGCGATGCATAAAAGATAAAGATCATATGTAAGTTAATCCAAGACTTGTCCATCTGAACATATATTATATTGTCAAGATTGACATTGAAATGACAACAGAAGTCGGCGAACTTTGAATGTTTGAATGTTTAACTTGTGTATCAAGTGTATCAAGTTCAATTAAGCTATTATCCTCCAGCTCTGTGGCTTCTTGGCAGTAAGCAGATGACATTGAAGCCAAGTTCCATTTATTTTAGCAAGGATTAAATAGCTAAATCCTGTCTCTGACCTGAGCCAGGGTCATGAGATACCTTTACTGCCCTAAGAAGGAGACAGAGAGAGAACCAAGACAGAGGATCCGGTATGAAGTCGCGCTCCAAAGAAAATCTGATATTTTCTGACATTCTGCCCTCGGAAAGTCTTGATGACCCAAAGACCTAGGGGCCAGAACAAGGACTAGAGCGTTTCCATCAGTGTCAACCATAAACCAACTCAGGAGAATATGATATTAAAAGGAGGTGCTGGACATACGTACATAGATGCCAACTGCAATCGCTTTACTTGTTTAGCGACTCTCTTGGCGATAGTGGCGCCGCCCCTTGCGGTCGCCTGCGCCAGCGCTCCGGTCGACTTTTGCACATTTTAGTATTTTTTTCTGTTTTTTATCTGACTTTTTATCCCTGGAAGCAGAGTGGCCTCCTGAAATTCTACGCGGGAAGACGCTTAACAACAACAACAACAATGGAGCCGTTGTTCCACGAGCGGGCGCACGGAGGCAGCACCGTGGTGAACTATGAGCGAGGATTAAATTCCAATGAGACACGAGGAACTGTTGCGTCCTCTGCCTGACAAACATGGTTGAACCCGCTGGTGCCGGATGAAGCCATTCGTCCAGCCGAGTCCTTCTCCGTGTTCCGCGGCAACAGATCGGGGGAGTCGGGGAAATCCAAAGGTGGAGGCATCTGCCTAATGGTAAACAACCGCTGGTGTAACCCCAACAACACCAAGTCTCTCTCCCGCTCCTGCTTGCCGAACCTGGAACAGCTGACAATCTTATGCCATCCATTTAATTTATTTTATCTTCTTTATTCAGCACGGTTATCATTACAGCCGTTTATATTCCACCACAAGCGGACACTGACACAGCACTGTCGGACCTGTATGATGTGTTGTGCGGATTTCAAAACAAACATCCCGACGCGGCTGTGGTGGTGACTGGGGACTTTAACAGGGCGAACCTTAAAAAAGTTCTGCCTTATTTCCACCAACACATCACGTGTGCCACTGGGGGAGATAGAACTTTGGACCATTGCTTCACACCTTACAAGAACGGATACAAGACCGTCTTGCTTCCTGCTTTCGGGAAATCTGACCGCGCCACAATCTCGTTGGTTCCCGTTTACAGGCCTCTGATTACGCAAGAACTGGTGGTGACGAGGGGAGTCAAGCGGTGGACGGACCAATCGGAAGCTACGCTTCAGGACGCACTCGCTGACGTAAACTGGAACATGTTCCAATCAAGTTAAAGTGACGCCAGCGAGTTTACGGACGTAGCGGTGAGCTTTGTGGCTACAGTAGCAGATAGCATTGTTCCCATGGTCAAAGTTCGAATATTTCCAAACCAGAAACCGTGGGTTGATAAATCCATCCGCTGCACTCTGAATGCTCGCACGGCCGCTTACAACGACGGTCTTGTATCCGGAAATATAGACAATTACAAAGCGGCGTCTTACAATCTGCGGAGGGCGGTGAAGGACGCTAAACGGACGTACAGGGAGACTGTGGAGCTACAGATTGAGCAGGAGGACACAAGACGCCTGTGGCAGGGGCTGTGGACGATAACAAATTACAAAAGCCTCCCTAGCCAGCGAACTGAACTCCTTTTATGTGCGGTTTGAGTCTGGCAACAGCACCGCTAGCTCGCCGGCTAATTGGAGTTACACCGCTGGAGATAAGCGCGCACTCCCAATGTCCGTGCAGGAGGTCAGGAAGGCTCTGAGGCGGGTGAACACCAGGAAAACTGCGGGCCCAGATGGCATATCTGGACGAGTACTGAAAACCTGTGCTAACCAGCTAGCTCCGGTGTTTACTACAATATTCAACATCTCCCTGGCTGAATCAGTGGTCCCGTCCTGCTTCAAGAGGTCCACTGTCGTTCCTGTCCCGAAGATCGCCTCTCCTGCCTGCCGTCCTATTTCGAGTGGCTGATTAAGGATTATATCTGCGCCTCCCTCCCCCGCACCTTGGACCCGTTGCAGATCGCGTACCGGCAGAACAGATCCACGGATGATGCGGTCTCCCAGGTACTGCACACCTGCTCACACACCTGGATGGCCGGAAGGGGGCCTATGTGAGAATGCTGTTCATCAATTACAGTTCAGCTTTCAACACCATAGTCCCCACCAGACTGGCTGTCAAGCTGAAGGAGCTCGGACTGAATACTCCGCTGTGTGCCTTGATCCTGGACTTCCTCACAGCCCGGCCCCAGGTGGCTAGGGTGGGGAAGGACATGTCCAGCTCTCTCACCCTGAATACAGGATCCCCCCAGGGTTGCGTCCTCAGCCCTCTACTGTACTCCCTGTACGCACATGACTGTGCGGCCAGGTCCAGCTCCAACACCATCATCATGTTTGCTGATGACACTATTGTCGTGGGCCGGATCACCGACTGCGATGAGAAGGCCTACCGCGAGGAAGTGGCTGACCTGTCACTCTGGTGACAGGACAACAGCCTCCACCTGAACGTCAGCAAAACTAAGGAGCTGATTGTGGACTTTAGGCGAGGATTACAATCGAGGACGCACACGCCCTTGGTGATTAATGGGACTTCCGTTGACAGAGTGAGCAGCTTCAAGTACCTGGGAGTCCACATCACAGAGGATTTAACATGGACTATACAAACAGACACTCTGGTGAGAAAGGCGAGGCAACGTCTCAGGCAGCTAATCAAATTCCGAGTCTCGGTGAGGATCCTCAAGTCTTTCTACTGTGGAGCGGTGGAAAGCATCCAAACAGGCAACATCACTGCCTGGTTTGGCAACTGTACTGCTCAGGACAGGCAGGCCCTGCAGAAGGTGGTGCGTTCAGCTGAAAGTACCACTGGAACTACCCTCCCCTCCCTGCAGGACTTATACACCAGGAGGCGTAGTAGCAGAGCCCGCAGGACCATGAAGGATCCTCGACACCCCAACAACGGACTGTTTCAGCTGCTGCGGTCAGGCAAGCGCCTCCGCAGTCACACAGCGAGAACAGAGAGACTGAGACAGAGATTTTTCCTGCAAACCATAAGAACTGTCAATGCTGACCTCACCAGGGGTCCTCAATGAGCCACACACACAGGCTCCACTACCTTACTGTACTGTATGTAGCATACTGTACCACATACTGTGTCACTGTTCTGGGTTGTTCGGTGTTACCGTATGCTGTGCCGTACTGTTGTATACTGTGCTGTATTATCCCACAAACATTACCCCACTTTATTCACATGCCTATTTAATGCACATATCTGTATATACATAATTGCCTATTCCATATACATAAGTCTATCCCATATACGTAATCCTATTCCCTTTATCTATTCCATTTAATTTTATTTTATTTTGTTTTATTCTATATATTTTTACTTTATTCTAGTATTCGACTTACGGTATTACGTTTTAGGAATCAGTTTGTTGGTCTAGTAGAAAGAAATTTTCCTTGGACATATTGTGTGGAATCACGGGGTGCGTTGCATTACATTTCACTACATATATGTATGAAAGTATGTATATGTATGTGACGAATAAACTTCTTGAATCTTGAATCTTGAATCTTGAAATGTATCTGCGCTGTTAAGAATTGACACAACGAGGAAGCATTTAGCATTTAACTGCCAAGAGGATAGCTAAGTATTGACAAATAAACCTTTGAGGACATTTTCATTCACACAAAGAAATAAAGAAAGGCGGATTTTGGATACATATAGCAATCCAACAAACAGATATGGCAACAGCTGCTGATACTGTGAGGTCCCTGATTCTTACCATCCAGCAACGCTTCAGCAGCCTCAAAGACATTAAAAGAAAAAGATTATTATAATGGCAATATGATTCTCATCTAAATCAAAATATACATAAAGTATAGAAATGGAGGGTTAATGCATCTATCAAAAGCACAATGCTAACCAGATGAGAACAAGGAAATGCAAAATGCCACAACAGTAGACCTTTATGAAAGTACATAACATGTCTGTATTATAGGGTGACATTTAGCTTATTTAAGGCATCATGTTTAAAACAGCGGCGTTCAAGCTCTGTGGCATTTCAATAGATCTGTCAGCCCAAAAAGGCCAAATAAATTCAATTTTGTGGGGGAAATCAGATTAGGGGAGGGGATTCTCCACCCGTCCAATACAATAATTGTTTCATTAAATAAAGACCCCGCTCCATGAAAAAAATAAATACTAATTTGTTTCACAACAAAAGGGAGAAGTTATGGAGCTTTAAAGAAATATATATTTTTATAAGTTATGAATAACGATGAAGCTGAAGAAGAGAAGAAAATAAACGTGACCTTCAAAGTATTTAAAATTAATCAAATTTAGTGTGGGGAAAAAATATATATGGAATGTGGAAATGTGTTTAAAAACCCGACAAACTAAATAAAACTCTAATCTTAGAGAAAACCTCAATCATCAGTAAATGTGATACGGAATATTTAATTATTATTATTATTATTATTATTATTATTATTAATAATAATAATAATAATAAAAATAATAATAATAATAATATCATCATGCATTAGGACCTAAACGCACACACACACAGCGCCATGTCTCAGGTGGGTACCTGCAGAGTGGAGAGGAGAACTTCCAACCCGCTGGAGCTGCTCACGGTGGTGCTCATGTTTGGACGCACCTGTCCTGAAACAGAGGAAGCCAATCAGAAGACGGGTGTAATGAGAAGAAGACCGGTAGAAGGACAACATAAGCTAACAGACGCAGCAGGTCGTTAATCAAGAAATCCACCCATAGGGGCTACGTCACACAAACGTACACACACACACACACACACACACACACACACACACACACACACACACACACACACACGTGGTACTCTGTCTCTCAAACGCCAAGTCACGCACCCACCAGTGCAGTGCAACTGGACAGTGGAAGAGGGACAAGCGACGCAGAGACTCCGTTTGGCTTAACTTAACCCGGGGATACCAGCAGTGGAAAGTGAGCGGGCAGGGGAGTTGATGGATTGACGTAGGCTGTGTGTGTGTGTGTGTGTGTGTGTGTGTGTGTGTGTGTGTGTGTGTGTGTGTGTGTGTGTGTGTGTGTATGTGTGTGTGTGTGTGTGTGTGTGTGTGTGTGTGTGTGTGTGTGTGTGCGCGCGTGTACACAAAACATCTGCTTGCGACTTGCATGTAACCCCAACCCCTTCTTGGATAAAGCACTCCAGTAAAAAAATGAAAGAAATGGTTGTGGTGGTGGTGGTGGGGGTGTTGAGAAGTGTGCCACTATAAAAAGACCCTGACAAGACATGCAGGGCAGCTGTACAGGCCTTTTTTTAAATAATTTCAAGTTTATTTATGTAGCGCTTAATCACGGAAGCCTGCATGCAAGCCCACATTTTACATAAAACTCAACTGTTGGCATCTCTTAACACCTTTCACAGTGAAATAATCGCATCAAATGTCAGAAACTGTATAGTTGTGTATAACTGTGCTTGTAATTGTGGCTGAATGATAGTGATGCAAGACTTGCAGACGGTTCGTTCGTAGAGAACAAATCTTTTAAGTGACTCAGGAGTCGGGAGTCACTCCGGCAACAGAGTGGGCGAGCGAGTGAATCTGAAAATAATTATGGAGCACTAATTTAAAGCCGCAGGCAAAAACAGACCAAGGCATTTTGCACAATTCATATTTAATGTGACTGATTTACTCTTTGTGAAAATAAATAGTTTAGACAGGAATTCTTGTGAGAATTCCATTCACTCAGCGCCAAACTACCTCTTCTGACTCTCTTTTATCTTTCACAGAATATCTTTGCTCGCTCACCATGCGTCACACCGACTGAATCAAATGAGGAAAAAGTGGGAAAACCGAACCACTCCTTTTACAGAGTGACTCGGCAAGAACCTCAATCTCAGAAAAAGTCATCGCTACTTCTACCATTGTGTGGGCAACTTCAGCTCGTTTTGATGAACACAGAGCTGCTATTCTGGCTGTAACTGATGAATTACATGAATTATGACAGCCTTGAAATTTTGAGCTTGCAACACAAAAGCTAATTTACGTCATTTATTTATTTTTAAGTGGAATCTGACACATTTTCTGGGCAGAGCTGGCGGCACTGTGAAAACAGTGTCCAGTTCTTCTATCTCTCTTTTTTTTTTACTTGATTTTCTATCATTTGGGGTTAACCCAAGTGATGCCATCTTTTAATCTTTTAAATTGCCCAATCAGAGTGGCCAAAGAACTTGGTAAGCATTGCCCCATTGTATTATGTATTGCAGATTGCTTGGCAGTCTGCAAAAGCTACTTTCTCCATACCTATTGTTAAAGGTACGGTTAAAAGATTCTAATGCCAATGACTCAGGTCGACTACCAATGATTGGTGAAATGAAAAATTAGGTTTAGGTTAAAAAAATGGATGCATTACATAACTGTTCGGAGGCAATGATAAAGCCCAGCCTAGGGGAAAAAGAAAGAATGAAAAGTGTGGAGTTTGAGGGACAGAATCATAGTATTGGGTGTTTTCATGTCCTGCACTTTGAAAGAACAAAATTCAGTCCACTTACAGTTGAAAAAGAACTGGACTGGGAATCGGTTTTCAAGGCTGAAAATGGCCAGGATGTCCAGTATGTGGACAAATGGACCTGTTATTAAAAACTTTGCAAAAACAATGGCCAGTATGTCATCAGAAATACCAAAAATGAGAGCGCTAAAGGAGGGTTAAAGGCAGCGGGATGAGTCAGACTGTGTTAGAATTGGATTTATATAATCAAACATTTGAAAGTGTGTGTGTGTGTGTGTGTGTGTGTGTGTGTCTGTGTGTGTGTGTGTGTGTGTGTGTGTGTGTGTGTGTGTAGGGGGTTGGGGGGTGATACAATTTGTGACTTGCTGTGAAGAGGAAACTCACACGCTCGGCCAACCGGATGGCGAGGAGCTGTCGAAGCTCTCCTGGGCGTCTGTGGTTCTTATTTACACTGTGCTTAGTCACGCACACCCCTGCTGCTTCAGATCCTCGATCAAGCAGCCATGATAAATATGTCAATATGCAATTTCATGGAGACCGGGCGGCTGCGCAGAGAGTGCTGTTGGCAAGCGGCATGTACGTAGACTTCCATCCCCTGCTTGCAGCCACGTACACAACACTCCAAAAAATTAAATAAGACTAATTATGTGTGTGCATTTGCATACAAATGCATATTTTAATACACACACAAAGGTCTCCCCCTAAAAGCCTCTTCCACCATGTTCAAAGTGAAGTGGGTAGTGACAATGAATGCTAAAAAATAAGAGTGATGAAGTAAGGGACCCCATTTCACACTGTGCATGTTTAATTCCATTTCCTTATGGAACGAAACAATCACTGTTTAAAACAAGAACACAGTTTTGCCACGGCGATCGCGGGTGCCCAATGGGCACCCTGCTGCGGGGCTATTCATAAAGCGTTTGGGACCAAAACCCCGGACGCCCACCCCTAGAGACACCCATGTCATAATTTGTTTGGAGCAATGTCATACAGTAACCATTTTCGGTTCAACAAACAACGTTTCACACTAAGGTTCTTTGAAGAACCATTTTCTTTTGCACTCCTTTGCTTAGAAACCTGCATTGTTTTTGTTTATTGCTCTTTTATTAGCTAACTTACAATATTGCACAATGTATATCGGCTAGCAGTCTCAGAACACCCCAAGTCCGTGGAAGAAGGAAAAAAAGAAGATATATACGGGAGATATATAAAGCTATATATCTATATCTCTCTATCTCTCTCTCTCTATATATATATCTATATATATCTATATATATATAGATATATACTGTATATATAAACTCAGTAACAACTAAAATTCAACTTGGCTATAAATCATTAAATACAGTTAAAAATATGGCTCGTTCAAAAGAAAAAATTATCCACTTGCCTCTCAGTAAGTGGGAAAATAACTTTTATTATTATTTTATTGGTTTGGATTGGAACTATGTTTTTGCTTGCCTTGCCTCGCTGAATAATCTCATACACAGAAAAATAACAAACCAGATTTTCTGGCTTGTTAATTTTTCTAATTGTAATTATTTTTTCCTTTTTGCTGTGCAGAGCAGAGGGTGGGAAAACCCGAGCAAAAGAGAGAACGATGGAGGATAAAAGAAGAAAAATAACTGAAACTCCAAACCAAGATCTGGGGAGTGCTCCTCTGCGACGTTAAGAACCACAGCCTAATCCAAAGAGCCAGCGCTGGCCAAAATTTGTGTTTCTCACAGACTAGAGGGATTAGCACTAGAAGACAGGGGAACGGGAACGAGGGAGGAGAGCGACAGAGAGAAGGAGGAAGAGGAGAGTAAGGACGTACGACATAAGCATAGAAAAGGGTGAGGAGTTCAGATGAACTTGATGCCGCCTAACCAGTTTAGAATTTCACCTCACCAGGGAGCTAGCAGTACACTACTCTGTGTTACACACACACACACACACACACACACACACACACACACACACACACTCACTCAAGCAGATCCATTTGCGCATGCATGCATGCAGACACATTCATTAAGGAGTCGTTAGGATGGGATGGAGAATATTTTTCTGTCAGCACCACTAATGAGAAAACCTGACCTGATGATATGTGCACGGAAGCATGCACACACGCGTGCGCGCACGCACACACACACTCACACACACACACACACACACACACACACACACACACACACACACACACACACACACACACAATACAGTTAAAAGCAAAATGCAACACATGCACCTAAAGGTGTTTAATTTAGGAAGCAGGGTGAGTGTTGTTTAAAGTGACAGATATCCATCAGAATACGCAACCGAACATTTTGTGAAGTTTAAGAAAATGTCAGTGTCGAGTCTCCAAATAGACTCCGTGGTGGAAGAGAAAACATGCTAATACAATAGAAGTAAATACTATATGAATACATTTGCACCTAACAAGCAGCACATTCACAAGAAAGTCATAATCGATCTCAATCAATCTCATTAATCTATCCTGTTGCTCAACCAAAATCATTGTGCTGCTAACTGAGATCTGAATCCAGAGGATATAATGTGATATGTATGATTGTCATGACTGCTTGATGTGTTTTGAATGTCTGTAAAGGTGTCATATATGTATGAGTAATCCATGAGTAATCTCTTGAACAGAACTGCCTATGGATGCAATATTTCAGTGCAAACTGACAATAAGGTTAGATCATGGGAACTTCTTTCTGGGGATGGTCAATTCCAAAGCTTGGTTCATACCAGTGTTTCCTGCAATCTTTCAGCATGGGCACTGGTTCAATGTGCCCACTACTGAAGATGTTTTTCATGAAGTTCACAAACTGGTCCTTCATTTTAGATAATGATGGTAGTTCACCGCTTCTGGTGTAGGAATTTCTTCTCTGTTGTCGGGTATGTGGTCACACTTGATGACCTTAGGCAGCGTCAGGTGTGTTTGCCGCCAATGGGCTCCACCACAAAGCTGCTGGCTCTTCTCCCAGTGGTCTCTTCTATCCCATGGTATGTCCTCAGGGTATAAGGGGAGGCGTCCCCTTGAACACCGAAGATGTCTAAGATGGTTGACCTGGCCAGCGATTGGTTGCTCTGGTCTTCTAGCATCACATACATTCTCCTCTTCATGTCCGGAAGTCCTTGAGGGTAGGTGTTGACCAAGGTTATCTTGGTGTAAGACTTAACTTGGAAGCCTGTCCCACAAACCTCTGTGCAGCTCAGTTTGGCTGCTGTCTGTCATGCTGTTACCTGCACACCTCAGGGTCCTGCAGGTGTACAGGTCCTCGAGAGATGGTAGATTACAGCCAATCACCTTCTCAGCAGAGATGCAGATGCAGAGATCCCCACCAGAGATGAGCCCAATGAGGGTGGTGTCATCTAATAATTTCAGGGGCTTGAAAAGACTGGTGGCTGGAGGTGCAAGCTGTTTCTGTACAGCGAGAAGAGAGGAGGAGAAAGAACACAGCCTTGAAAGGAACCGGTGTTGATGGTCCGGGAGTCAGAGAAGTGTTTACCCAGCTTCACGTGCTGCTTGGGGTCAGACAGGAAGTCTGTGATCCACATGCAGGTGCAGGCTGTCACGCTCAGCTGGGAGAGCTTGTCCTGCAGAAGAGCCGGGATGATTGTGTTGAAGGAGGTGCTAAAATCCACAAACATGATCCTGGTGTAGGTTCCTGAGGAGTCCAGGTACTGGGGGATGAAGTGGAGGGCCAAGTTTACCGCATCGTCTACAGACCTGTTGCCTCTGTAGGCGAACTGCAGGGGTCTAGGAGAGGATCTGTGATGGATTTGGGGTGGGAAAGGACAAGGCTTTCAAAGGACTTCATCACCACAGAGGTCAGGGTGACGGGTCTGTAATCATTAAGTCCTGTGGTTCTTGACTTCTTTGGGACTAGGATGATGGGGTGATGTTCATGGATTGAAGTGTCTTTGGTTTGAGGTTCGTGATTTGTCTGAACCCTTTCCAGACGGAGGCAGAGTCATTGGCTGAAAACTGGTGTTGGATTCTCTTTGAGTACAGTCGTTTAGCAACTCGCACCTTTGCTAAGCCTGTACTTAGCCACTTTAAACATGTCTATATCCCCACTCCTAAATGCCTCTTCCTTCTCTGACCTTAGCTGTCTGAGTTTAGCTGTGAACCAGGGCTTGCTTGTTCTGAGGGAGTGCAACATTTTGTAGGTGGGGCACTATTTGTCGGGGTCCTGACAGGTTCCTGTCCTCTAGGCTCCAGCATGGCGGCCTCTGCAAAATCTGTGTTCCTGAGAGAGGTACGGGTCCTCATCTTCCGGGGCTTTGTTGGGGGTCCCTCCAGCCCGGGCGATGTCGAGCTAGAAGCCCAGACGGGGAAAACGGGGTCCAAACACAGTTCTGATTGCCTTACCACAAACCTAACGAACAGCGAGAGTGGTGGGTTTGACACGTTGGACGTTCATTTGTACTCTGTGCCTTGAACCGTCCATGCCCTTTGGAGGTTGTATGGACGTTTCTCTGCAATGGGGCACATCCCTCTGCCTGAGTCAAGGTAGTGAGGCCAGACAGGTACCCCACACACTTGAGTGACTATCTCATTGAGCAGGTCCACAAGGTACATCAGCTGCCTGAAGTCCCTATCCTGGATCTTTGGGAGGTTGTTTAGCCTTGCAAAGAGTGACTGCTCGATGGCCTCAGGTGAGCGATACATCTGATCCAACCATTGCCACACCATGTCAAGGCCAGCTGTTGGGTAGTTGATGTGAACTGCTCTGACTCTCTCGACATACTACACCCCCCCCCCCCCCCCAATGAGCCACCTGGTGTGTAGGTTTAACTCGCTGGGTTTAAGATTCAATCTGAGGCATGCAGATTAGCTGCGGCTGCCTGTCCCTCGACTGCGGGTCTGCCATGCCAGGGTCCAACCGAAGTCGTGCGCCTGGACGTGTTGAAGGTTCTCAGGCTGTGGGGTGTTCCTCTTGAGATGTGCGCGGATGTTCTCCCTAGTCCACTGCATCATACCCTGCGCTGCTGCAAGGGAGCGGCATTCCAAATGGCTTTGATGCCTCCACCATTTCCTCTTCATGGGCACGAAGGGGTGCAACTGCGAGTGCTTCTACTGCTGCTTAAGTGGCCTCTGCGTGGCCTTCCTTTTGGAGGGCCCTTGCATGCTTTCCTCAGTGTGTTTGACTTCCATGCATGCTCTCTCCAAAAACGCCTGCTCATCAATGCAAGCCGTTTCCAGTTCCATTTCAATTTGACGGATCGCGAAGGTGGCCTCCGTGCATGCAACTGCCACTCTTGCACAAGCCTCTGTGGCAGCAGGGATGGTAGACGTACTGCTGGACCTGCTGGACATGATGGACTTGCTGTGCCTGCTGGACAACTTGATGAGGGACCTGTCCATTGCAGTCACCATTGTACTGCCACCTTCTGGCCATCCTCGCAAGCTGGGCTGCATGCTGGGCCTGGGCTTGGGTATTTGGCATCCTTGCTCTCAGCAGTGACTCGGATTTCCAGGCCATGTGATGCCTTGAGGTGAAGTTAATCTTTTCACTCTTCTACCCTAAGTATGTGAAGATACTCGTGGCTATGCAGCGAGCTAAACACTCTCCCAAAAGTTACCCAGAGACATTAGCTGACTTTAGGTCTCTTAAATGGAAGCAGCTTGAACTGTGGAACAGTACAGAAGTATGCAGAATACCCATCAGCCTCCAGGCAAGTGCAAATAACCTGTTACTACGTTGTCATAGCTTCTACACTGTATGCATACACAAATCGCACAAATAAACTTACGAGGCAGACTGAAGGCCATGTTTGTCACTGCAAGTCACAGTCACCACAATGCTATGATATCCCAATACTTTTGGAGGGCTGCAACAGAAGACTTTTCATATTTTAAGAAATCCTATGAAATTGAATTTGTCACCCTGTTCGAGAAAACAGCTCAATTAATTTTAACATTAATTTTTGCAGTGTATCTGCTAAGGAATAAACTGCAACCAGCAGATTGCTTGGAAAGCATAGTGGAAACAGTGGACTTAGTTGTCGTGATACCAGTAAATACACATCTTCAGATATCCTTTGTCAGTATAGTCATCAACCGAGTAACAACCAAGTAAACATGAACATGAAGGAAAGTGGCCTTTGATATGGCTTCTACCTATATGGCTCTACCACCAGTGCGACTATCCCTATCACAACTTCACTGCAAAAACATTGTCAACAAAAACAAAAACAACATCATATAGCAAATATGATACTGTTTTTGCAATGGAGTTGGTCTGACTTTGAAGTTAAAAGGTAAACTTTATGTACCTGCTTTTGTATTCTAGGATTAGAGTTAGGGCAAATCTCTCAAATCTGCACAACCGTTACAAATGATGGCAAACATAGTAATAAGGCCTTGGTTGAAAATAGCGACCATTTCCTTTGAAAGGGTAATCCATGCAACCACACACACACACACACAAACGGTAAAGCATGATCCAGATATACAGCTGTCCTAATCCAGTTAAGTCACCATGCCTTTGCAACTTCGAGCTGTCATAAATGGACAGCTCATCTTTCTGGCTGTCTGTTAATCTGCCCGTTTGTTTATCAGCATTGTGGTTTACCTGTCAGTATGTATGTTAAAGTGTTTGTTTGTCTGTCGATCTTCCTGTCTATTTTATTTTTCAAAGATTTATTTTTGTTGGCATTTTCATGCTTTATTTTATAGTGACAGTGGGGGGGAGAAATGGGACACGGCGAGAGGGATGACATGCAGCAAATGGACTCGTGCCGGAATCGAACCCAGGCCGCTGCGGTTGGGACTCAGCCATGTATAGGGTACGCTCTACCTGGTGAGCGTCCGGGGTGCCACACTGCCTGTCTATTTCATTTGAAAACTGAAGTTTATTCCAATTTGATATTATGTAATTAGATTTTCCACTCACAAAGTCGACCACTGAAATCTATATGTTTGAGAGAGACCAAGGCGCCATCCGTGTCAAAGCCCAATATCACAATTTTGCAACAGCTTTCTAGCTGTTACATGCATTGCTCATTAGTCTTATTCAATTGTTATCAAAGTTTGTATAATCAACAAATACAATTTGATATTTTTTGTTGTTTATTTGGATTAAGACATGGTAAATTGGGTAAAATACGTTTTAGTCAAAATTAATTTAGGATTAACACAGGTCTAAACTGGCTAGATGCAGTGCCCCCCCACCCCCCAACCCCCCAAGGAACACCCCCCACCCCTGGCTTATATCAAAATATACAAAATCCAATGATCCTGGGAACGTCTGGGATTTTGTATAGACAAGAAGATATGGTGGCCATTCACCACCCCCCTTCTCTTCCTATCCAAAGGGGTTAAACTGAAGGACGATGGATTGGAAATGAGGGGAAAAGAAACAGCCCATGAGCCATAATCCTGTCAGCTCAGCGCCAACTTTCCAGGAACCAGGACCTTGACTGAGACAGCATGGCTGGTCAAAGCTCAGAAGGGCACATGCACAAAGGTCATCCTGTCATCCTGTCATCCTGTCATGACACCACCCCCCCATCTCTTTCTCTCTCTCAGACACACGCACACATGCACTAACAAACACACAGGGGCTGGTCATTCCTATTATGAATGCAATGTTAATCCCAGGGTAACATCTACAAGCACACTTCTGTCCGAGACAGGGTAGCCCTGGACACACACACACACAAACACATACTGTACACACACACACACGCTCCATTTCCTCAACCGTCAGGAAAGACCCCCAGTTGTTGCTTCAGCTGTCCAGTTCATCTGTTCCCACGTCGTCTGCTGACAGACATAGAGGCTTGAATGTGGTTTCCCTCTATAGCTGCGCTCGCATCACTTTCTAATGAAAGCAGCGCAGACCAGCACATCCCTCCAGTCACACCAGCATCACCGATCCCATTTAGGAAGCTAATTTCAGCCCGTCTTCATTCAACCCCTTCACTTTTCACTCCTTCTCAAGCAACTGGCTGTTTCAAAGTTAGACTCAAACATCTCTCATAATATATGTAATGCATTTCTGTTTGTGTGAAAGTGTTTTCTTCTCACTTTACGACACACTGAACTCGTCGTCAAAATGTGCGTATTATGCAATTTAAAAAACGAAAACAATATTTTTACGGGGACCCATTACATGCTATGGCAGTATATGGTGGTGAATATGGGATTGTGACTGCAAGCGATTCAAAAGATTCAGCAGT
The DNA here is from genome assembly GCF_960531495.2 of Zeus faber. NCBI lineage: Eukaryota > Metazoa > Chordata > Actinopteri > Zeiformes > Zeidae > Zeus > Zeus faber. The sequence goes on from NC_137201.1 coordinate 3,425,870, forward strand.
GACAACAACTTCTGGTGTATGTATATCTTAAAATAGCATCCCTCCAAACTAATGCATGTACCTGGTATTGTTGTTTCTCCCCTTATGTCCTTTCAGACTATGATAGATACTAAAAACTTTTAAATATAATGTCATACATTACTGGATTATTCTTGGATGAGACGTCAGAGGATAAAGTCTTCTTTGGCACAGTTGCATTTATTGGAAAGCCAACGCAAAAGTTCCCAATTCTTTAAACGGCAGTTCAGCTAATGGCAGCCAGATACAGCTTCAAAAACCTTCTGACCAAATGGAAGGCAATGGACAAAATAAGTCCATACATTTTAGGGTCTCATATCTAAGTTTAGTTCATCCAACTTGTCTTGGTTGTGATTTTGAAAATTATTGTTCCATGAAGAGAATATTACTGGTTCACTCTCCACCTCAGACATTAGCTCTGGAAGACCCCTTCCCAAATTTCGAAATATCCGACTCCATTTCCTGCCAAGAATGCAGAGAGTGTAAACCCAAACTGGAGGCTACAAATCATCTCTTCAGAAACCAACGGGCCATTTTTTTTCAACGTCTATGGCTTGAGCACAAATATGGGTGTAATTTTGTTATCCTGCCAGGTACATGTAAACACAGTGTTTGTCCAATCAGAGAGCAAGGACTAACTGTCCAGTTTGTTAAGCCTGCATTACACCACAGTCCCTCTTGGCAATAATGATGTAATAACCACCATATCTCTCACACAGATATGTAATCTTTTAAAAGTCATACACAAAACATGAAATCGCAAATCTCGACACCGAAAATTCACAGTGCCAATCATCCACTTAAACAATGTCATGTTTATCATGAAAACGTAAGTTATTGTATGACAGGGCAGACATCGATAACTTTTTGAAGCCCTACCCCTCCGAAGCCCACCACACCTCACCTCCATAAAAATAAGAACTGCTAGGCACGGTGATGCATGGCACCATTGTGGAACAGTGATAAGGTGATCTTTTTTTCCCTTCTGGTGGTGAGACAGCCCCAGGGGCAGTCAGTATCTCTCTGCCATGTTGAAGGGAACCTCCCCCTTGGATATGAATCAGACTGAAATCTAAATCTGAAGCATGATTGCCCCCAGCGACAAAATCCACCCATAAATCACAAGATACTGACGAGTAAGAAAAAAATAAAAAAGAGCAGATGGGAAAGTAATACACCACCACCGCTATTTTCATATGTGCCAAATGACCCAGAGAGAAGGCGAGACCAAGGGGAGATTAAGAAATGGAGAGAGAGACAGACAGAAAGCCAGAAAGATAGGACAGACAGCAGGTTAGCTGGGGCAAACCTCAAGAGGTGGCCCGTAAAAAAGAGACATAAGCTGTGCCTCAAACTAAATGAGATGGAATATAAGGCCTTGTTTGTGTATTTAAGTGGTGTCATTATTAGAGGTGATTATTCACCACTTGATAGTATCATTTTTTTCGGATGGATAGAACTTAATGATTTAGTATGAATCTAATAGTTCTTGGCTGGAAATTGGCTTAACCATAGCCTGGTTTAGGGTTATGAGTGTATGCATACACACATTGCTCGGTTTTTCGAATTCTGCAGTAAGTTTTGTAGGTCTAGTCAGGACGTTTAAAATGTAAGAAGTGTGCTTAGCCAATGGAACAAAAAACATTGGCTGAGCGTAATCTTGGAGGAGTTTTATAATTAGGCTAAATGGCAGGTTGATATATAAACGCTTGCTCTGGCTCCAGCAACTGAACTTAGAAAAGTGAAAACCTGATCCGTCTCATATCTAGGACAGACTAGCATCAGAAGACTCTCAGCACTCTCGACACTAGCACTTTCATGCAATGATAATTATTTCCCGCGTATCAAAACCGGGTGAATGGACAATTCAGAAAGATACATCAGAAAGGCAAGGCAACACTTTCACCAGCTAATATTCTGCTTTCTACAGTATCTTAGCAACTAGCCCTGCATGCACTGGCTTTAAACACCCTAAGGACTTCGCTCACACCAGCATTCATGATGGAAGTAGGGAAGTGAAGTGGCACCTTTACTTCCCTACTTCCTTCCGCATAGAGTTCAACGTTGGTGAACTTAAACATGCAAAATAGGGTGTCAACCAATAGCATGTGTGAAATAGCTGTGTGAAATCCTCTTGTAATTAGTTAGGTTTAGCACAGGCATTGCCTCCAACTGCCAATTCCTGGCCATTTATTTTTATAATTTAATATCATTGCTTTAAAACAAATATTGATGTCTTAAGTGTTTAAAACAATTTATAGCCTAAACCATTTCATTGACATGGATTCCCATGAATTGCCAAGCCTGCCCAAGAAGCTCAGTTTGGGTCAAGTTGGCAGGGTGTAATAATGTGCAGAAACAGCAGGAAACTAGCAAGCAGGATGTGTGTTTATGTGGACAATTTTTTACCTATTGTGTATTGCTGTTTAATATCTAGTAATGTGGGTGACTTATGTGTAGGTGAGTTTGTGGACCCATTGCACTGAAAGAGGAGGGGGCCATTTGGTTATGCACATATGTGCGTTTATGATGCCTACTAAGTGCTGCCCCTGGCCAGATCATGTCACGATACCAACTTCTCCCCCTGGGATGAGAATGTTAGAAAAACAGACAAAGTACTTCGACTGAGAACTCCTTTTCCTGCATGGTCCCATGGTGACATTTCTGCCCACTGACATTTATGCAGGTCCAGCAAACACATCAAAATAGGAGACACTACGTTCTCCCCAGCCTTCACCCAACTCTTTGCCCCTGAAAAGGTTACTGGCCCTCCATGCAGATCAAAGAACATTGCGGTCAACTGGAGGACCAACCAATGGTGTCTGGAAAGCAGGGAGGGCCTTGACCGCTGCCCTGGGGAGGAACCTGTCAGACACCCTTGCACAGGTCTTGTGTGTTGATGAAGATCATTCTTCAAATCTTCTCCAGTAGGTCTTCCCTTCTTATTATTGGGGTCTTTTAGAGGAAGGAGAAACCATTATGCTTCCAAAAGTCAATAGAGATGCAGTGATCCAACCTTCTCAGGAATGGAGAAGCTCCACTTACTGCAAGAGGGTTTGATGACACCAAATGCCAACATTGCTTGGATCTCATCCTAGAGTGCTTACAATATTTCTGGCACAAGGTATTACCACAGGTTCACTGGACACCGGTTGTATTTGATCCAGATGCAATGTTGAACAGGTGGGGTAAGCCGTCAAATATGATTTTAAACTCTACCAGTCAGTTGTGATTCATTCGTGATCCAACTGAGCGGTTCACTTTTCAACTCTCCTTCCAGGCCTCTGTGATCCCCTTCGGAGTCATCCTCCTCTTTTGATAGCAAAGAGGCACCTGCTCAGACTTAAAGCAATACTGTTTCATTTTCACTGTAATTGAAAACAAATACAGCTTGAGAAATGCCCAAAAATCATACATTTGCCTCTATTGATTTGTTTCAAAATAGTTTGAGACAGATTTGTTTTTCTCAGATTTCATGAGACCCATTGCACATCTTGTATACTATTGTGTGAAATAAGAAGGGTACTTCCATGGCTTCCCTAACACTCTGCAGTAACAACTGAAGATCAATATAGACATTTCTACTTGCAATGTATATAGAAAATGATATTTTCAATTGAATACAGCTGTAAGTCCTGGAACTAGATACGTTAGGTGGAGTTGATATTCATTGCGTGATTTAAATGTTGCCACATCAGAGCTTTTTTTTTCTCAAAATGAAAGCATGAGCCCCTTCCTGCCCATGATAATTTTCAGGATGGATTTTGACGGAATTTTTTTTTTAGGTCTTTGTTATAGATTTTTTATGAATTTTCCTTTTTGTTTGGTATCTCATTACTTTATAAAATGGACTCTAATTAATGGCATTAAAATGTATTGGTCAGCCCTAAAGTAATAAATAAGTTCAATGTATGATTAATCTTTCTTGTGTTCATTTCAAGTCTGGAAGTCAAATCTGAAATCGTAATTCCTTTACAAGGAATCAGAATCGTAACAAACCTGACTCCAAAAACATATAGAATTGTCTCGCCCTTCTCTGAAAGACCATTTTCTAATTGCAAAATGCCTTCATTGGTCTGAAAAGCAAACCCATTTTTTATCGCAATTCCTCAAGGAGATACGTTTCTCCTTCAGAAAGAGAGACAGAAACAGAGAGAGTGGAAGCAGCGCGTCGCAAACCAACCACAGCAGGACCGAAATTGAACAAGGTTATAAAGTGCAAAAAATTCCGCCGACTGTCTCTTCCCCTCATTTATCTTCCCATTCGGATTCTTGTTTCTATTTTTTCTCTCTCTTGCTCTCTGTCATCTCATTCCCTTCTTCACTGGGGATAAAAACAATGGCGGATCCAAATCAATCATTTCAAATTACTGTTCTGTCATGTCTGGTCGTGCCTCTGTGGCCTGTTATAATGTCATTTTTCTGCTGTTTCCTCACTGTCTCTGTGTAGTAGTGAATTGATTTGTTCATGTTCCATTTTCCATTGCCACCGTTAAAGGGGTCAATTTCCTTTTCGGCACGTCATGTGTCTAAATATATATTTGTATATTTTTACAGCAAAGCCTATATATGTAGCGCCTCCATTGACCATGATGCATTGACCCCATGGAGGCTGTTTTTTTTTTAGCGAAGCAGTCAATAAAAAAAAAAAACAATGCTCAAAGGGATACACAAGCAAATGGAAAAATATAGTATTTTTCAATTATATGTAGAACAAGTATGAATGAAAAACACGAGTACGAAAGAAGAATTTTGTATCTGCAGTCCATTGTGGTCTCCTGTGACTTCCAGACTGAAGTTAATACAATAAATATTAATCATACATTGAACTTATTTATAGCTTCAGAGCTGATACCCCTAAAATGTAACTCCATTAATAAGGATCCATTTTATGAAGTAATGAGCAACCAAACAAAAAGGAAAATTCATATAAAATCTATAACAAAGATCTTAAAAAGAAATTCTGTCAAAATCCATACTGAAAAATGTCATGGGCAGGAAGGGGTTCATGCTTCCGTTTTGAGATAAATTTTTCAAGTGGCACCTGATGAGCCCTTGTGAACCCGGGAGGGGCGGGCACCGAGTGAAAGGCGCCCCGGAGCTGATCTGGTGGCTGCGGACCTGAAAGAGGAGCGGGACTACCTCTGCTGCCAGCTGGAGCGCGTCCCCACCAGCATGAGCTCCCGGGAGCATGGCATGACCAGCAGCCGGCCCACCGCCGCCGACCGGGAGTCAGCCAGAGGACCAGACCAACGTTCGACCCTCAGCCCATCGCGACGCCCCGGAGGAGAATGTCCGGGGGGGGGCGATATGTCCGATCCAAGGACCCACGTGGGATTCGTCAGGTCCCCAGCCTGTCCTGATCGCCCGGAGGAGAATATCCGGGTGGGCACTGCATCCGACCCCAGGACCCACGCGGGAGGAGAACAGCCAGAGCTCTGCCGCACCCACGGGTGTTGGGAGATGCCACCTTTTTGTGGCGGGAGGGCGGATATCAACCAGCCAGGTCCTGTGGCGTTCCACGGGACGCTTTCCCCCCTTCCCCTACTGTCCCCTCTCTGTCCGCCCGCAGCTCCCAGTGCAGTGCCGCTGCGCAGATGTCTCGGCCAGGTGGTCCAGGTGGCCCGCTAGACCCCTCCCCCAGTCGGGAAGGGGCCTACCAAGTCCCGGTAAGGCTACAAGGGGGTAGACACCAGGCTTTGCTGGACTCGCGCTGTACGCAGACGATGGTCCAGCAATGCTTGTTTTGACCCGGGCCTTTGATGGAGGCGTCACAGATGGAGGTTAGTTGTGTGCATGGAGATATTTACACGTATCCGATGGTCCGGTTCGAAATTTGTTACAAGGGAAAAAGCAAACGGTACAGGCTGCTGTTAGTTCCCGCCTGTCCCTGATTTTGGGCTTGGATTGGCCAGGGTTTGACGCGTTGATGAGATGGGCTGGGGGAGTGCATTCATGGACGGTTGGGAACTGTGAGCGTTGCGTGTCTCACGGTGATGTGGAGCGGTCGTCAGCGGGCACGACGGGTGCAGGGGTGGCGGGAGACGACACCCCGTACGAGGAGGTAGTTAATAGATAGCATATTGATGCACTCATTCGCCGTGGTCACTCACCTATATTTTTTAGTGATTAGGGACAGGTTAAATCGAGTGAGTCGTGACACATGAGAGGAGATAACCCAGTGGTTCGTGCCGAAATGCTCTTCTAGGCGGCACACCATAACTCGATGGCCGGTCACCTCGTTCACGAGAAAGCACGACCGCAGATAATGGCCCACTTCTATTGACCTGGCATTTGGCCAGACATGATTAAATGGTGTACTGCGTGTCCTGAGTGCCAGTTAGTCAACCCTCCAGCTACACCAAGAGCGCCGTTGAAGCTGCTCCCCGTTGTCGAGGTCCCGTTCGAAAGACTCGGTATGGACCTCAACAGGCCTTTAGACCGTAGCGCCCGCGGGTATCGTTTTGTGTTAGTCCTAGTGGATTATGCAACCCGGTACCCCGAACCAGTGCTCCTGCACAGTATTAGAGCCAAAACTGTGGCACAGGCACTGTTTCAGGTCATGTCAATGCGGGATTCCTAAGGAAATCCTGACCGACCAGGGCACTACTTTTATGTTACGTACACTTCGGGAACTTTACGAGTTACTGGGCGTCCGTTCAATTCAGACCAGCGTTTACTATCCACAGACCGACGGCCTGGGGGACCGCTTTGATAAAACGCAGAAAAACATGGTTTGAAAGTTAGTTCACAACGATATTCTTTGGGACATTATTGGGACAGGTGGTTGGACCCCCTGTTGTTTGCAGTGCAGAGGTTCCCTAGGCGTCCACGGGTTTTTCTCCCTTTGAACTCCTCTTTGGCAGGAGACCCCGGGGGGTGGTAGACCAAATTAAAGAAAACTGGGAGGAAGATCCTAGCACCAATAAGAATGAAATACAGTTTATTATTTGAACACTGATTTGACCATTATCACGGGAGAATTTACGTCAGCACCTCTTTTATGACCGGGGGACTCGGCTCAGACAGTTTGCACCGGGAGAAAAGGTGTTCGTGTTGCTCCCTATGTCCAGCTCTAAATTGCTCGCAAAGTGGCAAGGCAGGCAGGGGGCGGCACAGATTTATCACCTAAACCTCTTAAAAGAATGGAGGGTGGGGGCGTCCGTGGCTCTGGTCATGCCCGTCATTGAGCGGAATGAGTTGGGGCCGGATGTTCAAAATGTGGTGAAAAAGTAATCATCTCTCTCCGTCCCAGAAGGCGGACGTAGCTGCACTTCAGCGTCGCTTATCTGATGTTTTCTCCTCCCTGCCAGGCCTCACGTCCCTCATACGCCACCATGTGGAGATGACCCAGGGGTGAAGCTGCACTCTCAGCCATATCGCCTGCCCGAACACAAACCAGGATTGTACATGCAGAATTAGAGGCCATGCTGGACATGGCTGTAATAGAGGAGTCTACAAGTGACTGGACTAGTCCCATCGTGCTGGTGGGTAAGCCTGATGTGTTAGTCCAGTTATGTGTGGACTACCGAAGGGGGAATGCGGTGTCCAAGTTCGACGCCTACTCGATGCCACTGGATTTAACCAACGGCTACTGTGCAGATTCCCTTGTCGCAGGAGTCCAAGGAAAAATCTGTGTTCTCCACGCCGTTTGGCTTATATCACTTTCGCACACTTCCGTTCGGGTTATTCCATGCCCAAGCCACCTTTCAGAAACTCATGGACTGCGTCCTGCGTCCGCATGTAGCATACGCCGCGGCCTACCTGGAAGACGTTATCATTCACACCGACAACTGGGAGCGGTATGCAGTATGTGGGCACTGTGCTTGAGTCCCTGAGGCGGGCTGGGCTCACCGCCAACCCAAAGAAGTGTGTCGTGGGAGGGTTGGAGGTACGGTATGTGGGGTACCACTTGGGTGAAGGCCTTGTCTGACCTCAGCTTGATAAAACCACTGTGGTCGCTGCGGACCAAGAAGGCGATGAAGCAGTTCTTGGGGCTGGCCGGCTACTACAGTACAAGAGGTTTGTTCCCGACTTTTAGGCGCTAACCAGCCCCTTGTCCGACTTAACTCGAAAGGTTGCCCCAGATCCGATCCAGTGGTCAGAGAAGTGCCAGCAGGCCTCAGCTCTCTGTGGGAAGCCAGTGCTGTTAACTTCTCTCTCCCTTTCTTTCTCCAGACCGATGCGTTGAACAGAATGCTGGGCGCAGTCTTTCACCCCCTGTTTGGACCACTCCCTGCTGCAGTGGCTCCACCACATGAAGAACACAAACACCCGGATCACCCAGTGATACCTGGATCTCCAGACCTTTAACTCAGGTGTTCCAGATGGTCGTGGCTGACTTTCTCTCCCACTCTGGGGGCGGGGTGGGGGGGGTCAGATGGCTCCCCGGCTTAAGTCGGGCAGTGGGGGTATGTGGCGGACCAAGGGGTGTGGTCAAGCACCGACGACAGCACGGTTCCCTTTCCCGTGGCGGCCAAGCTGCCTCAAATCAGTCTAATCAGCGGCCCCGCGGCACTGATGCACTCGACTCGAGGCAGGGAGATTTCTTAATGTTCTGTCCGTCTTGCAGAGTGGATCCGCGCACGGGCCCGTCAGCCAACCAGGAGCTAGGGAGCAGAAGGCCATTCCTCCTGCTCCCAAAACCATCCTCATCATTACCATCATAATTATTGTTTGTTATTATTTATACGTGTGGCCAGCGATCCGTTCTGTTCAAGGCTTAATAAAAACTCTCACCATGTTAGCACACCACAGCCAAAAGGACTCTGTCTTTCTCCCTAAACCCTTATCTGTGGGCAGAGACTCCCACATTATGTAATCCACTTTGAATTGGTCTTGTGTATGAAATATACTATAGAAATAAACTTGCCTTGCCTTGCCTAATTGGTCGTGACATTTTTACTGCAGAAAATCACAGACAAGGCAAATTGGCATTCAAATTGGGAGTCAGATCACAGTCGACCTCTGCAATTGTTGCCATCAGGAGACATCCCAAATGAATACTTGTCCAGCGTGAGAGAGACTCAAGTTTAATTTGAAATATCACATAGTTTGCGCACACCTTGGGACGGCAGTGACCTCTGATATAAAAAATAACATATGTGATCCACCGCAGATTTTTGGTACATTTGGTGCCATTTGATGTCATTTGAAAGTGGAGAATCAGAGCTTCAAAACAAGGTGTCACTTGTGCGAATCAAGCAAAGATTTTTATAGCTATGGCTTGTTAATTATGAGGGTGCAAACTGTGTCTGAGATAATCACCCTCAAAGTTTTCCCAACACTTGGCTTCATTCAGCCAGCTCCCAGAATGCAAATTGTATGGAGGACCAACAGAGGCACATGGCTACTCGCCACATGGGCAGTTGACACCCTGCCGAATAGGGACTTGACACCCTGCTGAATGGGGCAATCTCTGCATTGTTCTTATGTTTTGAGTGAATGTTGAACAGCGTCATCAACACACATCATCTGTCTGACCCACCGCGTACTTTAGGCATTTTTCAGCCTTTGAGATTTTTTCCCCCACATCATTTGAAAGTGGAGAATAAGAGCTTCCAAACAAGGTGTCATTTGTGCAAATCAAGCAAATATCTTTAAAGCTATGACTTGTTAATGACAAGGGTGTGGCAAACTGTGATTCGGAGATAATCACCTCCAAAGCTTTACCCACACCAGGTTCATTCAGCCAGCTCCCAGAATGCAAATGGGTTGGCGGACAAACAAAGCCTACTGCTGAATGGGCTAATCATGAACAGCTCAAAAACACAATAAATGTTGTTTTTAGAAAAGCTCTTCTTTAACAGTAAGAATTTACATGTTTTATAAAAGTGGAATTGTTTTGGAGTTTAAAAGTATAGACAACTGAACAAAATGTAGAGTCTATCAATAATATGAGTCTCAGAAAATCAGAAATCTGAAAATCTGTCACCAACCTCATGTCATCAATCAACTTCTTCCATTGTAACAACAATGAGCGTATCGTCGGTCTCCTCGGGTGGTTCTTGAAAATATTCAGTTTCATCGTCACATTAAGTTTGAAATCCGCTGTTTGAAATGTTCTCCAAGTCTGGAGTAATATCAGTTTCAGCGTCGCTGTCGTTCTCCCCATTGCTGTCAGAGAACTGACTATCATTGCGGAAAAGGAAGTCCAGAAGGTGCTGCTAACACTGCCTTAATCGCACTGTTCAGATTAAGGTCTGAAATATGATTCAGAGCTTCCGCCACCCGCTTCGCGTAATCCATAACAATAAGATGAAGAAAGTTTTCACAGACAAGTGAGACCGAAACACCCCCGTGCTGTGCTTTAACCGTCTGTTTACAGAAGTGACGTTGGCGCGTGACACAAAGGGTTTTTCTTCTTTGCTGTTTCACAAGAGTGGTTCCATGTGTGTAAGAGTAGTACGATTTAAAGGTTGAATTCTATCAAAAGGGTTTCACATTGTGATTTCACATCACATGGAATATGGATGAATGATCTTCACCTTGGCGCTTGCGGCATTCCTGAATATTGGACATCTCAAGCAGAGCATCCAGAATATCAGTGGTGACAGTTGGATCCAGCGGAAACCGGAATCAAGGGTGTCCTATCCACAAAATTGATTTGTGTGAGTGTGTTTGTGTGTGTCTGTGTGTGCATTTGCTGAGAATAGAGCACACGCCACACTTCATCTTCCTCTAATTGTCCCTCTCTCCCTACTTTCCCCCAAACTTCTTCCCTTTTTCCTCCCTGTCCATCTCTCATCACTCCTTTCCCATTGTCTCTCCAATCCATTCCACCGAGCGCCCACCCCCCAATACAAGTATACACACACGTTTTGTCACTAACTGTTGAGCTATTGAAGAGTAAATACACAGACATGATTCTGATGCATTCTAAACTCTTAAGATTCCATTTAAAATTATCTTTATTTATGTAGCATCATTTCAGTTTTGGTGTCTGGGCTCCACTGCTCATCACTCCTGGCGAGGGAGTGATGAGTTAATGAGCTAGAAATATTGGAGTTATGAGCCTGAATCCCCCCATGGGATAGGAGAGTGTAGCCCAATGATGGATGGAGGGGTGGTGGAGGGAACACAGCAGCGCAGCAAGCAAGCAGGCAACGGCAGGAAGCAAAGCAGGTTAGGGCAAGAGGGACTGACTGCTTAAATCGGTTCATAACAGCGTGGAAACGTGTGGCTCTGTCGAGTTGTCTGACAGAACTAGCTCTGCAAGCTACGCCTCATTAACATTGTATTTTGACACCTGCCATTTGGGGTTTTTAGACTTTGTTTGTGGTGAATGGTGAATGGACTGCATTTGATATAGCACACTTTCTAGTTGAGAGGGCACAAAGGTACTTTACAATTTTTACCTCACATTCACCATTACATATACATACATTCACACACCTGTGGCAGATGGCGTTTGTAGCCATGCAGGAGTCCAACCTGCTTATCAGGAGCGGTTGAGTGTTCAGTTGACATTGACTACAACCTCACCAGCAACCTGACAGCGAATATAAATTTAAATATATTTCTTATGTGCATTTTGTTTTTATTTTTGATGTGCAAACATCTTTCTCCCTTAACACCCTGTTGAATCAGATTGCCAGTAGTGAAAAGGGTGCTATAAAGTTGATTGTGCACTGGCCAACTGAGTTATGATTTAAGCATGTAGCACAAATACGCACCCATACACAGACACAGACACACACACAGACACACACAGACACACACACACACACAGACACACACAGACACACACACATACACACACACACACACACACACACACACACATACACACACACACACACACACACACACACACACACACAGACACACACACCTTCATCCTCTCTATGTAGCACACTCTCTGGTGCATCTCCGATGTGACATCGCCATGGTAAGTGCGGGGGGGTTGGTGTTGGTGTTTAGGGTCAAGCCATTTTAAATTCCAGACGCAGCCGCAAGCTCATTTTACAGCCAAAAAAAATGCAATCTCGACCGTCCCTCCCACGGCTGTGGCTCTTTCCCTTCCCTTGGCCCTACCCATAGTTTTGGAGTACCCTCAACTGAGTAGTGACCCTTCAGAATGGAACCACAAGGAGTATGGATTGAAATGTTTGCCTAGGAAATGAGACACCACTAGTTATGTCATCAATAGCCGACGATGGCCCATGCGTAACACACCAGCAACGAAGCATTCCATTCCGGACAAATGTTTCCACAATGCTGGCACGCGGTGTGGTGTTACCTGTCGCGCGGTCTGTAATCATTGTGCTCATCATGTTTGTTTTGCAGCTAGATCATTTATCAAACTTCGTAAGTTGGACATGGAAATATCTGTACCATCACTCACAAATTGTTGTTTACACAAGGTTCTATTGACATTGTGAATATTGTTTTTTCTTAAACGTGTGTTATAACAATCCTATTACATATTCCTTTGCATCTGCATAAACTGATCGCCGATCTCTACAAAGTACAAGATCTTCTACAGATAAAATCAAACACACTTGAAAATATCAGGAATGTCTGGGGCTCAAAAACTGGCTTACATCGCATCTCTGACCCGTTTAACAGCAAGGGCTTGTTAAAAAGAAATGCTACTGTGTGAGAGGTTTTAAGGAACTGTAAACCTCATGTGGCAAAGTACTTCAGGTTATCTTACAGTGGCAAACGTGTGAAAAGTAGTCTGTGTGCAGTGCACACCACACAGCCAAGCACCGTGATACTTTCATGTCAAGCTAACACATGCGTTGACAAATACATTCAAATTTAATGATAATCTGTCAAGGTTTTAATACAAAAGGTCATTTATCTTTGGACACAGGGTAAAAAAATGGGATTGAGAAAGCGGTGGCACCGAGTAGCATTTGTGTGTGAAGGAGTAACACACATACAGGGACACACACAGGGACAGCAAATTCACGGGTCTTTCATATGCACATGGAAAGTAAATCTAGTTAAAACAGCCCTTACAGGAAGTGGGACCATAGTTCTTAGAGCCACTGCTTATAGCACAACCCAACCTGATACAGCCATGGGGATGCATGTGCACTGCCTGGGACTCCGCTTTGCGAGATACACTTGCAGAATATTAGGCTGCAAGGAAATTGTGCTGTAGTTCAGCTCTCCATTTACTGGCAAGATTTAGACTGTAAAGTCTTGCATTTGGCTTTTCCCCCCCAAAGAATATTTGACAAATTTAAAACAGACCCTGCGCTAACCCCGCATTGTTGACATGAGCTTCAAGTCAAAGCATGCACAAAAATTGTTTTCACATTGGTGAAAGACATCTGTAACGTCTTTCGGTTGGCAAAGCTACTGAGAGATGAGCAACTTTGACTGCAGAGTAACTTTGAAGATGTATTTGGTTTGCAGAACAAAAGCACAAGGAGGGCTTGACATAGGTAGTATCTATCTATCTATCTATCTATCTATCTATCTATCTATCTATCTATCTATCTATCTATCTATCTATCTATCTATCTATCTATCTATCTATCTATCTATCTTGTCATAGCTAGTGTTTTTTGTCAAACATACAGTAACAAATGTATAAAGATAAGGATAAAGGTACTTTATTAATCCCCAAAAGGAAATTCCAGAAAAAAAGGTTTAATACATGCCAGGTGTATTTTCATCACTTTGTGTATATGTGCTCGCTAAAAATTAATCCGATTTCTATCAATGTAGTAACTACATCAAAAACGGATGCAAGGGGAAATTCAATTCAGTCTACCAAACTGCAAGTTGTTAGAAAATGTGACATATTTAAGATGCACACTTGAAATTATAGAATTGCATGAGAGATTGATAGGTAGGTAAAGGAGGTAGCTATGTACAGTAGATAGATAGGTAGGTAGGTAGGAAGGAAGGAAGGTAGCTAAGTAGACAGGTGAGTAGGTAGATAGGTAGGTAAGTAAGTAGTAAGGAAGGGAATAGGGAAGTAGGTAGATACATAAGTAGGAAGGAAGGAATAAAGGTATGTAGGTAGGTAGGAAGGCAGGTAGGTAGCAAGAAAGGAAGGTAGCTAAGGAGGTAGGTTGGTAGGTAGGTAGGTAGGTATGTAGGTAGGTAGGTAGATAAGTACTTAGATACGTAGGTAGGTAGGTAGGTAGATAGGTAGGTAGGTACAAAAGTAGGAAGGAAGGGAGGTAGGTAGGTAGGCGGGAAGTAGGTAGGTAGGTAAGTAGGTAGGTAGGTAGGTAGGAAGGTAGATATATAAATAGGAAGGAAGGAAGGACGGAGGGAAGGAAGGTAGATTGGTGGGTAGGTAGGTAGGTAGATACAGTAGGTAGATAGGTAGGTAGGCAGGAAGGAAGGAAGGAAGGAAGGAAGGAAGGTAGGTAGGTAGGTATGTAAGTAGAAAGGAAGGAAGGAGGGAAAGAAGGAAGGTAGGTAGGTAGGTAGGTAAGAAGGAAGGAAGGAGGAAGGAAGGTAGGTAGGTAGGCAGACAGGTACAGTAGGTAAGAAGAATGAGGGGTGGGTAGGTATGTACGTAGAAAGGAAGGAGGGAAGGTAGTTAGGTATGTAGGCAGGTAGGTAAGAAAGAAGGAAGGTATGTAGGACGGTAGGTTGGTACAGTAGGTAGATAGGTGGACAGGAAGGAAGGAAGGAAGGTAGGTATGTAGGTTACTTCCTTACTCCCAATAGTTTCCCCCAAAAACGGACTCTTCCAAAAGTTATCATCTTCAAAGGAACTTTGCCCCCAGGTTGACCACACTGTCACATAACATCATCGGGTTCCTCCGGGTTTCACACTCTCAGTCCACTGCCGTGTCACTGATTCGGTGGCGCTCAAGCCAAGACGGCCAAGACAGAATGCCTTCCCACATTCAGCGCATAACACAGCTACATAGCCAAGATAGCAGCACCTTGACAAGTAATGCTGGAAGCGCCCGTGTCGGATACCCTTTGGATATTTCCTGATCGGGGAGGAAATAATAACTGCCACTTGCGGAAGTGATGGGATTTTGCGTATAAGAAACACCAACGATGCAGATAGTTTGTTGTTTCTTTGTTTTTCCAAATGGAAGGTCTTTGAAGAGCAGCTGCATCTCGTTCCCTGTGAAACGACGTGCCAAAGCTGTCCTGCTACCCCCTCAGAAGTCTATACTTAGGTCTGGCCTCAAACAGCCTGTACAGCCAAGTGTGTGTGTGTGTGTGTGTGTGTGTGTGTGTGTGTGTGTGTGTGTGTGTGTGTGTGTGTGTGTGTGTGTGTGCTGGGGGGGACCCAACCATATCAACAATGGTTTTGCATCACTCTGAGACGCCCAGTCATCTCTGAGAGAATGTAATTCTCACTCTAGTGCTTGTCACTCTCTCTCTAGCTCACACACACACACACACACACACACACACACACACACACACACACACACACACACACACACACACACACACAGACACGCACTGTGCCTACCTCCGCAGGATGCCTGGCACTGTGTCTCCAGCTCCCTCAGAGTTGCATTCCAGGTGAAATGACTACGACCGTAACCAAACATGTCGCTGGGTTGCTTGCTCCTCCTCCTCTTTTACTTTTATAGAAGTCCTCTGTCTGTCTGTCCGTCTGTCTGTCTGTCTGCTGTCAGTGAGCCTCGTGCCCTATCTGTCTGATAGGTATTCCTGTTTAGTGGAGACCGAGGAGTCACACCAATGCTTCCCTCCTCTCACTCGTCCTGCAAGTGAGAGGAGATGGGGAGAGTGGAGCTGTTTAAAAGAGTTACCAGCGAAAGAAAGAGAGTGTGTGCGGGGCGGTGTGTGGGGGGGGGGCGGGGGGGGTGGTGTAAGGGGTAAGGGGTAAGAGTAGTGCTTATGCACCTGGCCTAGCTTTAAAAATGCCCCTCTGCCATTGGCCTGGCCAGTGGACGCAGGTCCAAATGTCAAACAGCAAAGCAACATGTGGCTGTGAGTGCATTCACTTGTGCCTGCGTGAATAAATCACCACTGTCAGGAGCAAGAGCTCTGGGGCGCCACTGTTCCCCACTGGCAGCCTGCTATATGTGTGTATTTGTGTGTGTGTGTGTGAGAGAGAGAGAGAGAGAGAGAAATATAAAAGATAGAAACAGAGGAGTAAGTGGGGAGGGAACAAAACAAGAGCAGTTGTGACAGGATGGATGGAGAAGGAGATAGAGAGATGAGTGTAGGAGAGAGAGAGAGGCAGAGGAGTTAAGGAGAAGAGGGGGACGAGGAGGTGGTGTGGGTGTGCGTTGTTGGTGTTTATTTGTCTTTGAAGGGATTCCAGCGGTCTAGTGTTACACCCCTGCCTCTAGCGCCACATAACCTCCAAAATTAAAAATGGGTATAAATAGGGCGCAACTGGCGCACAGGATCCCCCTCCCACACACACACACACTCACACACACACACACACACACACACACACACACACACAAACATATCCCCTTTGGAGTCTGCTGGACGTTTGTGAGAGCAGGAAAATAACCATCTGTCACCGACCATCACTGACAGCACAGAATAAAGTTAAGGCAGCACGGCGGTCAATTAATTACCACAGTCTTTTTCTGATACACCCCGTGCCTCCGTTAGCACCATAGCCCGCCAAGCCATACCCACCGCAATTAAGGACAATATCAGACCGGCTTCAGAAGATAGATAAGACGGTAATAAGAAAAGAATGAAGCTGTCCCATGTAGTTTGAAATGATCGCTTCCCTTTCCCTTCGCATGAATGATTCCCTTCTCAGTGGAAAATGGTAGGGGTAGGTGGGGTCTTAATTCGAAAATAAAACTTAGGTGGGGTCTTCATTTGTATTATTGTCTACAACATAGTCTTCTGTGTCTCTGTGCGGGAGGGCCCTGAAAACGTCACTTGGGTGGCATGTCGTAGGAGAAACTGCCACAATCACATTTTATTTAGAGGCCCTTTTTGCAATTGCCGCAGTACATTCTGAGTGTAATGTTGGTTACAATAGATTCCAAGTAGGAAGCGGCGCCACTTCCTGTTTTTAGTCTTTCATGGTAAGACCAAAGTCCCAACAAGAGCTGATTTGCAAGTTTTGTATGGCTTAAAGTAGAGTCAGAAGAGTCAGAAGCGGAATAGTAAGTTTCAGCGTTGAGCGAGGTTGTTCTAGGAGCAGTTATGACTGGCGGGGTTCAACATTTCAATAAGGCCTGGATTGAAAATTGGCAAATCTATCCTTTAACATGTAGCACAATACACTTTACAAGGGAGGCTGTTTACATTTTTATTTTCATTTATTGCAATGTAGTGTAAGGGGGATTATAAACTGTAATAGTGTGGGAGATAAATGTGTAAACGTTGATCGTGGTCCATCTTGGAGGTAGTACGCCCTACCATAAGTTCCTATCTATCAGTGATCAGTGATGAGTCATTTTTAAGGATTTAAAGAAAAAATACCATGAATGATTTTATTTTTTTTTTTACATTTAAAAACCTTTTTGTAATTAATAATTTTGTATTTATTTTTTCAATAAAATCTATGTGTTTTACCCATGATTTGGCGGCCCACTTGCTATACCATCTCCCAACACAATCCCAAATCGCTGGTGTGGATCATTACAAAATTGAAGTCTAAAGACTGCATCAAGACTTCCAGATGAGGGAAAAACTGAGAGTTATTTTCTCGTTTACAGGTGCAATTCAAGAGCAGCAAAAAAATATTTAGTTGTGGAGTTTGGCTTCCAGTTTGGCTGCCCAGCCCAAGATTTCATAATGTTTTACTTGCCCCACGATGGGAAGCAAATATAACAGGGGGAGAATGTTGAGACCAAACTGACAGAGTATATACAAATGAAATGGATCTGGCTGCTTATCTACACAGAAGAAAGACAACAAAAGGAACAACTGACTTATCTAGAATAGGGCTCAAAAACAATTGAGCTGGCATTGAGAAAATCTGTCTTCAGACGTCTCCATCTTCAAAAATAGTTCATTCTCTTGATTTGTACGATGGCTCATGTCAAAGTATGGCGGCATTCTCTGGCAATGGGTGTTGGAACTCAACATTCATTCCTGAATTGAGGGAATGTGTCAGCAACAGCCAGCAAGACATTGTGCCTCTTTCTCTCTCTCTCTCTCTCCCTCTCTCTCGCGTTCTCTCTCTCTCTCTCTCTCTCTCTCTGTCTTTCACACACACTTACACTCATGCGGTACAGTCAAATTAAGCCTTTAGATTTCATAACACATTGGCAAAACCACAAAAACGCACAGCACAGATAGCAAAAAAAGAAAGATAGATAAAACAGAGCAATCACAACTGTCTACGACACAAAAAGATGAACCAAGCTGTCCACTACACAGGGACACATGAGACACACGCACACACGCACACACACACAGACACACACACACACAGACACACACACACACACACACACACACACACACACACACACACACAAGAGAGTCTATGGAGGGCTGTCACACATCACAGAGTAATTCACATCACGTCATTGCTGAAGCAGACATCCAGCCTATGGTGTGAAAACACTTAAAGAGGTCTGGGGAATGTAAATGGTTCTCTTGAGCCAACACTGGTGCTGCTCAATTTCCATGGCAATAAACACTGGGCTGATACTTTTGTGTGACCGTTCAATGGCTGGTAGCTTGTTGACTCTCCCGGTGACGCTAGACTTTCATGTGATGTGCGAAAGGAGCTAGTAAGGAGTAACAATGTCCACGCTAATTTGGATAATCACTTATGTCGGAAGCGTTGGCGTGATGAGCAGAATACACTGCATATACACACCAATCAGCCACAAAATTAAAACCACCACTAATAACCACTAATATTGTGTAGCTTTTCCTTGTGCCTCCAAAACAGCTCTGACCGGTCGAGGCATGGACTCCACAAGAACTGTGAAGGTGTCCTGTTGTATCTGGCACCAAGATGTTAGCAGCAGATCCTTTAAGTCCTGTAAGTTGTGAGGTGGGGCCCCCATGGATCGGGCTTGTTGTTCCAGCACATCCAACAGATGCTTGATCGGATCAGACCCTCACCCCCGGCCATCCACATGATGTAGAAGAAAACATGATTCATCAGACCCGGCCACCTTCTTCCATTAATCCATGATCCAGTTCTGACTCTCATTGTAGGCGCTTTTGGTGGTGGATAGAGGTCAGCATGGACACTCTGACTGGTTTGCGGCTATGCAGCCCCATTCCCAATCCAAGCTGCACTGTGTGTTCTGGCACCTTTCTATCATAGCCACTTTTTCAACAATTTGTGCTTCACTAGCTCTTCTGTGGGATCGGACCAGACAGACGTGCCTTTCGCTCCCCACGCTCATCAATGAGCCCATGGGCGCCCATAACCCAGTTGTCGGTTCACTGGTTGTCATTCCCTAGACCACTTTTGCTATGTACTAACAACTGCATACATCAACTGAAACACCCCACAATGCCTGCTGTTTTGGAGATGCTGTTCCCATCCTCATCACCCATCTGTAGCCATCACAATTTGACCCTTGTCGAAGTTGCTCAGATCCTTAGGATGACATATTTTTCCTGCTTCCAGCACATCAACTTCAAGAACTGACTGTTCACTTGCTGCCTGATATATCCCACCCCTTGACAGATGACGACATGAGCAGCAGACATGAGCATGTCTCACTTCACTGTGAATGCTCACGACATGAGCATTCACTTCACCTGTCAGTGGCTTTAATGTTGTGGTTGATCAGTGTATATAGATATGCTGTATATATCTGCTTGGTTGCTCAAAAGAGGTTGGGCATCATTTTCAAAATCAGTGCAATGGTGCTGTAGGGTTGCCAGTTCAGTCAGCTGAGTTTTATTGCCATTTGTACCTAGCAACCCCAAACTCACTTAAACAGTTGATAGTCACTGTGCCCAGCAGATGGCTAAATGGTTACGCATCAATAGTAGTTCTGAACATAGCCACATTTCAAACAACTAAGAGCTCATTGTTATATATTTATATATTTTTAAGTGAGATGTACGGCTCAATAACCTAACTTTTGACAAACTGCAAGATGTATTTCCCTCATTTCACAGAAGCTGGGCTAGTCGATTCTCTCTGCAGCCTTGCATTGAACTAACACAGTTAGCTTGTGCAGCCCGTCCGTATATTGGACCTGGAGAAACAAGAATGATGGTATGGTATTGACCTTCTCATCTAAAACTGGCTAGATTGGAAAACAGACAAAAAATATTTCCCCCAAAAATTGAAATCTTCAGCATCAGAATCTTACAGCACTAGAAGTGCTGTTAAGTTAAAAAGAAGCAGGACCAACATTTTACACTCTTGTGTTGTTCATCTACTACAATTAATTTGGTCACATCTCAGTATGAAATGTAAATGTGGATAGGTGTCCAATATATCCAACAGAACTTTAGTTATCAACACCTCCCCCATTCAAGATCCGAGTCTAGTCTTGTTAGCTACAACCTTGCTGGCCAGGGAGTGTTAACACGATGGCCCCCGAGTGACCTGGCTTCTATTAAAGAGGCTGAACATGAGACAGTAATTTATAAAGCTCCCCAGCTGGAAATATGGCAAATGACTTGCTGCCCCAAGCCTGTAAAATGTTCCCTCAACAGGTCTCTTTCCATTCATGTCCACCGAGTGAAATGGTTTTCAACAGGTGAGACAGTTAGGAACAGGAGTCCCCCTGATCATCCCCTGATCGTACATTAAGTTCTAAAGTACATTTGAATAAGCAGCGTTTGACTTGATATCCTAAATATTCTTAGTCGGCTCCTCAAAAAAACGCACGAGCTGGCCAGAATTTCAACCACAACCCAACTTTAGACTGAGCCCAATGAGGTCCTTGTGGCTTCAGGCGGTAGTTCAGGGTCGTATCTCTGGTTTTCAAAGTATGGTTTGAGAAATTTTGGTTGGGTCGCCAAATCAAGATTCAAGAACTAAGATAGCAGATTTCATCTTTAGTCTTTTAGAATTATTTTATTATCCACAGTCAGCTGTCAAGCTACATGAGGGAGCTTATTGTCGTAGGGTACTACACATGTATATAACAAATTTGTTATTTATCTTGTACTTTATTCACCTTTTACTTGTGACTTGTTTTGGCAATTGACCTATTCCAGCTACTAGTGTTTAATGCAGAAATGGAAATATAAATTACCACATGAATTTGCCCAAATGCCATTCTGAATCTCAAAAACACCAAAGGGGTTTAGATAGAATTTTAGAGTCCCAGAATTTTTTTCAGGATCTGAAGAAAGTCTTAAGGAAATAATTTGTCTTGCGATCAGAAACCTTTGCGTCTTGCGATTGTGATGTACAGGTGGGTGTCGCTACCTGCTGGGCAACTCTGCCTGACACACTATGCTTTGGTCAGCTGCTAGGTCATCGGCCAGAGACCACCAGCATTTCGCTCCTTATCCCGGAACATCTCCTGATGGTGGAGCAGCTCCCTGCAGCTGACCTCAGTCATAAATTCCCCAAATCCTGTTTTTTCTCCTGAGCCACAGCCAAATGCTGCCCTTGTCCACTTCTTATGCCAGCTCTCGTCCTTCCTTTGCGAAGTTCGGCTCTCATAACCCTCATGGCTCTGAGGAGCCATGATGTTGATGTGCTGATAAAGCCTCTGTATCCAACCTCCATGGGATGGATGATGGACCACCAGCCTGACTCCCTACAATCAGCAGCTCGGAGTACTTGACCCTCTTCTTCTTATAGGCAGCTTTGGTGAGGACGGTTTGCTATTTATTTATCATAATCATATCTTAAGTCTTGGGTCCTACGTATGTGGGGACGTGTGTCAGTATCCCAAGATGTTATTGCTCTCCTGCTAAATTCTATATTGTGTGCTGTGTAAGAAATTATTCTGCAATGATCGGTGAGGTTAATCTGCCCGCTACAAGAAAACAAAACTGAGAATATTCAAGATTATTTATTTTGCAGAATAAAGAGAAAGGTTCAGTACTGCTCCAAAGCAGTGTTCAGACCAGTCTAATCTTATTTCTGATCAAGAGGGCTTTATACAACAACAGAGGGTGTGGCTTGGGTCAGAAGTCATTTACAAGTCTGTGTCCCTCAACTGTCTCCCTGGATGACAACCTCAAACAGTAAATTCACAGGAACTTGTAAATGACCTGGCAGATGCGGATTCCAATCCCTTACAATGCACCTCCAGGCTCCCCTGTGGTTATTCTTCATCTCCATACAAGGTAAACAGGACCAAATGTGATTTTGTTCTTCCATGTTAGAATTGACATTGTAGAGAGAAAGAACATTTCTCTTTACATAAATTTGGGGGGTTCCTGGGAAAACAGAGACAATGTTTTAAAAAACTCCCCCTCTGGAGGTAGAGGCCTTTGTCCTCATTCAATTTAAATGATCGTAAGCATTCTTCTCTCACAGTGCCCTTCTTGGATCTTCTATCTTTTGAAGTTCTTTTGAAAGTCTTGAAGGTGTATCCCTGCTATCTACTTACAAAATTAGTTTTAATTTTGATGCAATACAAATTAAGCTTAGATATGACAGATAGGATTCCTTTGACATACTCAATTGATTTATAACCATGCTCTCATTTTGTGATTTAAATGGCTAATGGCCATTGGCAAGTGTCAGCAATCTGACTCATTACACACACACACACACACACACACACACACACACACACACACACACACACACACACACACACACACACACACACACACACACACACACACACACACACACACATGTAATCAACAGTCTTCTGTATACTTGCCCCAGGCAGCACTTCCGTCTGTATTCAGTGTGTTGGCATACACACTGAATTTTTGAACCGCCTGGTCCAGATTTAAGACCCGTTCCAAGCTGCCATCCAACCTCTTAATTAACTCTGGACACTTTCTGACTGTCTTGCTGTCTCCCATGTATAAAGAACTCAGTCAAAGACGGACAGGTTAAGTCTAGGGGAGGTGTCTGTTTGTTTGCTGTTTTCATTTTATTCAAATATCTCAATAAATGTCCCAATTTTACTTTTGTGTTGTATCATTGCAAGTGTGTGTGTGTGTGTGTGTGTGTGTGTGTGTGTGTGTGTGTGTGTGTGTGTGTGTGTGTGTGTGTGTGTGTGTGTGTGTGTGTGTGTGTGTGTGTGGTGTGTTGAACAGAGAGAAAATAACAACTGTAAGTAATCTTGGTGGGAAAAAAACTTGTATTGAAAGAATTCCCATTAAAATGTCTTCCTGAGAGTATACTGTGTATCTGTTCTTCTGTGCGTGTATGTGTGCGTGTGTGCATGCGTGTATTTGCTTCTGTGTCTGTCTTCAACCAAGTGCAACCCAAGCCTTTGCAATCTATGCCATCCTTACAATACCCTCATAGATTTACAGCTCATATCAGGGCAGTCCACCCGGGGGGGCTTTCAAACACACGAGCGTCCAAAAAAAAAAAAGAAAGACACGAACAGATGTAAGAACGACAAACAAAACATTAATTTTTATTTGACACCTAATTTACAGTCCTCGGGCTGGGCTTGATGACACAGAACAGTTTTAAATCACAAATTGAACCTGGCAGACCTAACACCGGCCCCCTCACATTCACACCAACCCGCACGTTTATAGCAGTCATTGTCAGAGCCTGTCTATATCCTGCTTCTCACGCTCCCATCTTAATTCAAATCCCGGTAGATTTTGTGACTTGATGTGATTACGCCGCCATTCGCTTTGATCCTGATTTCATTCCCACCGGAGTGTAGCTGTGCACGCACAGTGTAGCTGTTTATAGTGTTTAAAGATAGACCGGGATTTTTTTTTGCCAGATATGCCTTCTTGAGATCATGACAATTGTGTACAATCAAACGGTAAAAAATCCAATGGAAAATGGAAAATGAACCTGAGCGTGCAAGATAAAATAGCACAACTTAAACACGAACAAGCAAGCAAAAAACTGCAAGACAGCCAACTTCAATGAAACCCTGGTGTATTATACTGTAAATATAGTGCAGACAAGTAAATGAACGTCATAGAATGTCTCGTTCAACCCAAACCGCCTGAGTCACGTCCTCAGTTTAATAGTTTTGTGTCACGGGCTGTAAAGTTCTAGTTTGAACAAGTCTTTTAAGGCTCCCCTATTTCCCCAAAGCAATTCGGAGTTACCTCCCATACTCCTCTACTTGTACACACAAACCCTCACAGGAGGGCTGGCAAAGACATATTGACATCAGATCTGTTATGATTTGTTATGATTCCACATGCAAGTCTGGGAATCGTCTTTCAGCTGGTATTTCTGTCTGTGACATTCCTTGAAGTCCCAGGAATAATAATAACAATAATAATAATCATAATAATAATGATGATTATTATTATAAGTATTATTATAATAGTGATGATGATACTATATTTATACACTATATTAATACTGGGTAGGGCCTCCCTTTGCTCTCAAAACAGCCTCAATTCTTCTTGCCATGGATTCCACAAGATGTTGGAAAAATACCTTTCAGATTCTGGTCCATATTGACATGATTGCATCATGCAAATTCCTGCAGATTGGTCAGCTGCACATTCACGCTGCAAATCTTCTATCATGTCATCCCTAAGTTGATGTCGTCCCAATAATTCAGATCCAGTGACTGGGAAGGCCACTGAAGAACATTGAACATTGTCATGTTCATGACCAAATAACACCAAATAAAAACAGTCAACATCAACATCACATTGAGTGCAACAGCGTCTATAGCACCATACAGGACTCAGCCTCTAATAGCACCACGAATTCTGCATCATTTGCATCCGTTATCAGCCCCGTCTCAGGGTCTGATTCACAAAAGATATTGAACCCCCCCTCAATTGGTTTTGGAATTAACGGGCCCAAAATGTGCCAAGAAAGAATTCCCACACCATTTCACCACCACCAACAGTCTGGCCTGTTGACAGAAGGCAGGTTGGGTCCATACATTTAAGCTGTTGGCGCCAAATTCTGACCCTACCCTCTGTGTGCCGCAGCAGAAATAGAGATTCATCAGACCAGGCTCCTTTTTTCTGGTGTTCAACTGTCCAGTTTTGGTGTCATGACCCTCCCCTGCCTTGATGTCCCGTCCACGCACCTCAGACTGCTTGCCCCCCGCTCTCACTCCCGGCAATCAGATGAGGGGTTGCGACCCTAGAGCTGGGCCTTGGCCTAGCCCCCAGGTCGGAGCCGGCGAGGCCGGTACTCGCCTGCCCTGTTCCTGCCCCTGATAAACCCGAGCAGTCCCCCTTCTGGGGGTCACGCCTCAGTTTTTTTCTCGGGACCCCCAGAAATCCCCTGGGAAAGGGCACGATCGAAAGGGTCCCAGAGGCCGCCCACGTTCCCCGCTGTCCGGCACTCCCCAGTCTCCGCTCTACAGTGCTCCCCAGTCTCCGCTGTACAGCGCTCCCCAGTCTCCGCTGTTCGGTGCTCGGTGCTCAGCTATCTGTTCTTGGCTAACAGAAGGAGCGGCAGGGGTGGCCACCACTAAGTCAGCGCACTTGGTGCGCTTCCTCTCAGTGGCCTCTTCCAGCCGCTCCTCCCAGGGAATGGTCACCTCCAGCAGGACCACCTGTTTTGATAAATCTGAGAACAGCACTGTGTCTGGTTTCAGGGTGGTTTCCGCGATGTTCTCTGGGAATCGGAGCTGCTTCCCCAGGTCGGCCTGAATCTGCCAGTCCAGTGTGGTTCCAAAGAGTCCCACTGCCCTCTTTAGCTAGGGCTTGGGCTTCTCCCCTGCTTGGACGAAGGCAATCGCCTGCCTTGCTGTCGGAGAGGATTGCTCTGGGTGATGCCATTGGAGATGCCTTCTGCTATCGCCTTCAGCACCTGGTCATGGCATCAGGTATAGCGTCCTTCTCCCAGGGCTTTTGGGCAACAGCGACACAAAAAAAATGATGGTGTGTCAACCTTACCCGAACAGAGGAGGTTGGATGGGCTGGGTAATCAAGAACTTGATCAGGTAAGGCTCAGCTTGCCAAAGCTCGGACCAGAGGATCTTGCGGTTCATGGCTTGTTCCAATTTCGTCCATGCGCCTTGTCGCATCCACACCATCTGGCTGGCACGCAGTTCCTCCACACCAGCTCTCACCTCCTCTTGGACCAGTTGGCATCTGATTTTGCCCAGGGCTTTTTCATAGCATATGGTTGGAATGCTACCAAGCCCTGCTCGTCAACAAATCTGCTTTGCAGGGTCATAAAGGAAACGGCGTGCAGTTTCTCTCTCACTCCCTCTAAAGCCTGTATAGTGTGGTTAATAAAACGCTGTTGAATATACCATAAGTCATTAACCCATCTGCTATTCTGAGCTAGATTCTCAGAATTTATTGCTTGTTCGTGCATGGGAATCGAGCCTACGGCTTGTCCCAACACTATCCAATCTTCGCCTATTACCCGATGGTCATTGGGTATGCCATAAGGCTCTTGGTTAAAGGCAACATATACCTGAGGATCTAGTAGCCATGGAGTGGTAGCACTTCTTTTGCGCCTTGTACTTGGTCACTCCATTGGAGGAGCTAGTATTGTTTATTGTCCCTGTTAACATAACTGGGGCGCAAATTCCTGTCCAATTAGGCTGGAGCTGAGACACAACTTGTTAATTTCTCTCGCACAGCCAGAACATGTCTCCCAGGGGGAGAGTTCCATTAGAGAAGTCAGGAAGTCGGTATTGGCTTATCGCTATCTAATTTTTCTCGTACACAACATGGCCTCAATTTGGTGCTTGCTGCTGACTTTAGATCCGTGCCTTTTCTGTGGTGGAGTAGAGTTTTATATAGGCTGTGGTGGAGTCATTTGGGAACCATGATTCATTTTTACATTGCACTAAACCTTCCATGTCATTTAGGGCTTAGGTGTCATTTAGGGCTGAGGTGTTGTGTGCGACTACTTCGCATAGCTTGTTTCCCTTTGCTAAACAAGATGGAAAAGTCACTTGATATGTGATTATTATAACCAGTGGTGTCAAAAACCAGCCCCTGTCAACATTTTGTTTAGTCTGGCTGGCCACCGCTCAATCCTGTGGTTGCTACCCGTCCTGCCATGTGCATGGCATACTTGGTAAAGCACTTATCCAGGTTTGGGCAACCTTCTATTTCAGTTCCCGGAATTACAAGTCCTACCTGACGCTTTGTCCGGGTGCCCCTTTTTCCCCAGTAATCCTGTGGGGTGGGCGTAATCAGCCTGTGGCCCCTCTGTATTGGCCCTACTGCTAACGTGCCATTGGCTGGCTGTACCCTTGTCCTGTTACTGATGGTTGGAACCAACGTAACTGTCAGTATTATTAAGACTGCTGCTGGTTCCAGACCTGGCCCCCTAGATGTCATTTATTTGGCCCTTCCCCTAGCAAGGTCTGTTATGCCCTAATATTGTTGACCCAACCTCCCCAGGACTGGTTGTTTGTCCACTCTGACTTCCTGCTGGGCGAGAGATTTCACTGCTGCTAGTAGCCTCACTACTTCCTGAGCTGCTGCTTGTTGGGCTGCTGCTTGTGGTGTCTTCGCATTCATGCCCCGTAGCTCTCCACCTTGCAGCCAGTCTCCTGGATCGTCTCTCTCTCCCTTTTTGGGGGGGGGGGGCTTCCCCATCATCCTGATATTCATGTTCCTGTGAGGCAGTCTCAACTGCCCCTTCCTGTCCTGCCTGTCCCTGCAGGGCGGTTTCACCTGCCTCTTCTGCCCCAAAGCAGTCGCTCTGCTTTCTTACCTTCTACTTTTAGGGCAGTTCTGGTTGCTAAACGGACTTTGAATGGTCCCTCACGCCTAGGTTGGTACCACTTTCTTTTGAGCACCTTATCCTACACAAAGTTCTCTGGTTGTATTCCTTGTAGGTTCTCTGACATGTCTGCTTCTCTTTTGTCTGCGGCACCTTTCACCTGTGGGTACACAGATTTATTTATTTGTGTTAGATGTGATAGGTAGCTTTGCAGCTCCCTTTCCAGTTGCTCAAGTGGAGGTCCTTCATAAGGACCTCTGAGGTAAGGCACAGGCATGGGTCAACCCGTAAGCATTTCATGCAGGGTTTGGTGTGTTATTCTGTTAGTGCTCTTGTGTGGACAGTAGTGCTAGTGGCAAGGCCTGCATCCAATTTAACATGCCATCTTCCATTATCTTGGCCAATTTAGCCTTTAAAATTCCATTAGCGTGCTCAACTGTCCATCGCAACTGAGGATGATACACGCATCCAAATCTTTGTTTGATTCCTTGCATTTTCAACGCTCCTAAATGTCTCTGCCACAAAGTGTGATCCGTTGTCTGAGCTTATGCTGTCAGTAATGCCAAATCTTGGAAATACTTCCCTGCACAAAAACTTGGCCACTCTGTATCTGGCATCTGGCCCTGGTGTGGGCACTGCCTCTACCCACCTGCTGACAGACTACCACTAGGATGTATCTTGTTCTCCCTATGCCTTGCGTCATGTCCACGTAGTCTATCATTAAGGGTCTGAAAGGGCCATCTGTTGGTGAATGTGTGCTTTGGGAGCCGAAAATGCTTTTCTGACGTTCTAATGTGCATATACTTCAGATTCATGCTATTTTCTATCAACTGTGGCTGCTAAAAATGGTGACCACCATACAACTTTGAGGCGTCTTATAACCTCCCCTCTCGCGCAATGGTCTCTGTGCACACTTCTAATGGAAAATCGTAGCAGTGATGTGGGTAGCACAAAATGGCCATTGTTGCATCATCACAAGCCTTTCTGGGGCTCGTCTTGCATATTCGTAATCCCCATTTCCAGACAGATTTTTCTAGAGTGCTAGCTCTTCTCTGGGCCTGTATGAGGGAGGGCAGAGTCACAATTTGCACAAGGTCCTCCGCTACCAGTAGGGCTCCTATTGAAGTGAGTGATGCTCGACGTCTGGCTGCCTCATCGGCGGCGTTGTTACCATTGGCTATGATGATATCTGTTTTCTTAGATACATATATACAATCATTTGATGATGGCGAGCGAGGTACAGGTAGGTGCATTGCCGCTAACAGCTGAGTGATGGCATCCCATTGAATAATGGATGTGCCGTCGGTTCTATGGATACCTCTCTGTTTCCATTTATTGCCGTAAACATGACATACGCTTTATGCATACGCTGAATCTGTGTATACATTGAGGCGCTTGCCCACTCTCAACTCGCATGCTGCGAGCGCGACTGGGCGGAGCATGGCTGTGCTATTTTGATTGTCTGGATATTCGTGAAGGTCTCACCATCGTTATTTAACTCTGCGATGGCAAATCCAGCGTGGTTACAGGTCACATCTCTGAAGCAGCAACCATCCAAAAAAACTGTGAGACAAAAAATATCTGCTGTGAGTGGCTGGTTTTGTAGGTCTTCACATGCGTGCAAAAGACTTCCGTGTCCTGGACACAGATGTGGGGTGTGCCATCAACAGGCAACACCATTTTATTTGCTCGGTTGACAATATTACAGCGGTTAATGGTAAGCTCGGGGGCAGAAAGTATTACTTCATATCGGTCCTTCTGGCCTGTGTTAACACAAACCGAGGACTTGTAGTGGGTGTTAAGTAGCGTGTGTTAAGTGGTGGGATGTATACAACATTAATGGGAGGCCAAGGGTTAAGGACGAGGTCTTTTGGAATGCAAAAACTGCTGCCGCCAGTCCCTGGTAGCAGGGAGGCAACCCTCATTCCACGTTGTCTAACTCAGTGCTGTAAATAGCTAGTGGTTGTTTGCCTATTGGCGTGTCATTTATCAGTATTGCGTATGCGTAGCCTGTGAAATGGTATGGAGTAGTCTGGGTTGCCGAGCGCTGGCGCAGACTGCATATCACTTTTAAGTGCCACAAAGGCTCCGTCCGCCTCCTCAGTCCACTGCAAAGATGCTTTATTGTTCGTTTGTCCTGCCGCCCTAATCAATGCGTGTAATTTGGCTGTTCTGAGGGCATAGTCACAAATCTAAGGCTGACTATACCCCGCCATGCCCAGGAAGGAGAGCATGTCTCCCACCGTCTGTGGTTTCGGGGCGTTAACTACCGATTCTATTTGTGATGGGGCAATTAGTCTCTTGTCGCACTGCACTTGTCTCCCCAAATAGCTAACCTCAGGTTGATCAATTTGTAACTTATCTCTGCTGATTTTGTGGCCTCTTGTTCCTAGTGCTGTGAGTCTGCAACAGAGTCTTTTTCACACTGTTCATTGGTGTAAATGCAAATCAGTAGATCGTCTACGTACTGGAGAACTGTCCTGGAAACTTGTAGGTCCTGTAGGTCCTGGGCCAATACTCTGTTAAAGATTGTTGGGCTGTCTAAAAACCCTTGTGGCAGCCTTGTGTATGTGTATTGGGAGCCCTGATAGGTGAACGCAAACAGATTCTGGCATGCTGAAAAGGCTGAGCATAAATCCATCACAGTGTACCATTTGGTGCAAGGTGGTATGTTAGAGAGTAGCGTAGGAGGCCTTTGGTGTCCTGTGATGCTGTTTCTGTGTCTGTGTTGTCTGGCCCCTCCTCTTTCGACTGATTTGTCTGACTCACTATCATTGCCTGTCCTTTTTTTATATCTCCTAGGTGGTGTTTCTTTCCCTTTTTTGGGTATTCTTTTTTGGTCTTTCTGTCCCTCCCTTGGTAAAGTGAAGTCTCCCTAACTTGCCTGTCACTGTGGGACCTCTGACCCTTTTCTATTTCTTTCCATTTTCCTTTGTCTCCTTTCCCTGGCTCCCAATTATCCTCCATCATTATCTTTCCTCGAACTGTTTGCTGGTGATTTCTTCTCTCTTGTCTCAACCAACCTAGCACCTCCCTTTCTTTTGCTCTTTTCCCTGCCCTCTTGTCACCCACGTTTTTAGCTTTGTGATGTTTTGTGTAAGCCTCCTTTTCATTACAACACGCCATGTTAAAAGTGCCCTGTTTTGGACACTATGGGTTTCTGTCATGACATTTTTTTATGCAGTTTTGAATTTGTTTTTTTGTGATCCGGATGGCGCCTTGTGATAAGCTCCGCTAGGGACCCCTTTCCCCTGCTGTCTGCCAAACCCCCTTTTCTCCTCCCTTGGCTGGCCCCCATATAGCCTTCTCGTGCGCTCGTTCCCTAAATATTTTCCCTGCTGTGACTCCGGCTTTGAATTAAACCCCTCCCGTGTGATTATATTCTAACCTTATTGACCCGTCTCCTTCGGGGTGTCTGACTATGTGTCCGCTCGTATTGTTGCACAACTGTCATAATACTTATGCACGCATTCTTGGGGTCATCCAGACACCCAACGCTTGCTTCCAGGGAACGTTTGGGAAATCTTATTTTACTTGAGTTAAATGAGCAAATTTGGTTATATGCCAAAGTTATAGATTGATCAGCTGTACATCCTGCCAGAACACCGCACCTTCCTTGTCTTTCTATCTTCGTTCGAGCCAAAAGTGTGTGCGTATACCCCTTGTCTCTGGGTTCTCCTTCCCGCTATAGTGTTCTTTCAACTTGTAAGTTAGACAGCCACTCTGATTTTGGAATAATCTCACGCATGCAGACCTTTTATTGATACTTTTCCCAACTATCTGGGGTGGGACGACATCTTACAATCCATTTTTTTCCCTCAGTAGCCAATGCAGAGCTGTGGTCCACAGTATTAACAATGTTAATCCAAATAATGCCAGAAATCCTCTCACACCTCTGTCGGATGTTCTAATTATCTCTGTGTGTTCCTCCTGACACGCAACCCACTCCACGTCATTCATATACAGTCGTTATAGATAAATCACAGACACGGAACTTATTTTACAGTCATAATAGAAATATTTACAAGCACTTCTATAAACTTTTTTGGACAAGTGTCGCCGCCCTAAGGCTCTCTAGCAACATGCGCGATTACCTATCACTTAGGCAATTCTTAAACTTCATGCCTGTACAGTCCTCTCCTTCACTTGGGATGTCACAGCATATTTGACCCACCGCAGACTTTAGGTACATTTGTTTTTCTTGCATCATTTGAAAGTGAAGAATTAGAGCTTCAAAAAAAGGTGTCAGTTGTGCAAATCAAGCAAATATTTTTAAAGCTATGACTTGTTGATGACAAGAGTGTGGCAAACTCAGTTTCTAAGATGATCACCTCAAAGTTTTCCCCCACACTTGGCTTAATTGAGCCAGCTACCAGAATGCAAATGAGTGGAGGACCAAAAGATCCGCGTGGCTACTTCTCACAAGGCCACTTGACACCCTGCTGAATGGGGCAATCTCTGCCTTGTTCTTGTGTTTTGTGGGAATTTTAAACATCATCATCGAGACACAACGACTTTCGTTTAAAAAAAAATAGATTCACATGTTAAATAAAAGTGGAATTATTTAGGAGTTTAAAAGTGTGGACAACACAACAAAATGTAGAGTCTATCAATAATATCAGTCTCTGTATATCAGCCTCAGTGTGTCATTTCATATGTGACCCAGCGCAGCAAAACTTGCTGTCTTGCGGATTTCTAAAATCGCCAGGAGCAGCCAAATAAGTTGAAAAAACCTTTCTTGAAGGAAAATGAGATTTTTCCAGATTTGTGTTCCTTTGTGTGTTTTTTAATCTCTCAATGTATTTTCAAAACCGATTTGGATTTATAAATAGTAGAAACATGTTAAACAATGGAGTTAAATATTCCCGTTTGATTACATGGGGAAACACAGTTCACTTACCGAGACGCTGAACAGCGTCAATCGATGGTTTCCTTTAAAGCGACCGTCCAGGGACGGGCAGGCCAGGAGGCCCTAAGGGGGCAGCCCCCCCAGCTGGCTATCTGGCAGTGGGCTAACAACCTACTCCAGAGAACCTCTCCTTGTTACGAAACCAATCAGAAATAGCCGTACTGCCCCTTGGTATCGACCCTTGCACGCCCCTGACTCACGAACAATCAATCTCCGACATCCCTTCCATGTTGCTACATGGAATGTGCAAACACTTCGACGCACAGGACACGCTACTCTTTTGTCTCATGAACTGTCTTGTTACAACATCTCCATCGCGGGACTCTGCGAAGCACGCTGGCGCGATAGCGATGAGAAGAAAGAGGGAGACCACAGCTACATCTGGAGTGGCTCAAATGACAACAGAGGGCTATATGGTGTCACCCTAGCAATGCCATGCCTTGTTAGGAAATCCCTTATAGGATGGACCCCAGTCAGCGAACCCGTTTCGGCAAGTTAACAGTCATTGTTGCCTATGCACCAACAGAGGTCGCAGACGACCAGGCAAAGAAAGCTTTCTTTGATCAACTACATCTGGTCATCCAGCAGATACCCCCTCATGACATCACTATTGTGCTAGCAGACTTCAACGCCACCATCTCCTCTGATTCACGGGACTGGCAGACCAAAAACATCATTAGCTCAGAATCTTCAGATCCCATCACCAACAACAACGGTGACCGCCTCCAGCATCTATGCAGTGCTAGGGCCCTATCTATTGTAGACACGTGGTTCCCCAGGAAGAACATACACAAATGGACATGGTATAGCAATGATGGCAACACCCGCAAGGCTTTAGATCACATCATCATCTCCAGTCGCTGGAAATCCAGTGTTACCAACTGCCGTGTGTATCGTGGAGCCCAGCTAGGCAACACGGCCCACCGATTATTGGTTGCCCAGTTGAGACTGGAGTCAAAGGATGTTCCATCATCACGGGCACCACCTCGACTGAGATCCTCTCATCTCCAGGATCCAACCATCACCTCAGTGTTTACCCGCTCCATCTCCAACCGGTATAATGCCCTGGCCAAAGAAGAACTCACCAACTGGAACCAGCTGCTGACTCCATCTGACGCCCTTACCATACACCTAGGCGCCCCTGGATAACACCAACAATGCTAGAAATCATAGAGCTCCGTAGAGCAGCATGTCTTAGGGGCCGTCGCCTAAATCGCATACGCAACACCGAGATGCAAGAAGACAGGGAGAGATTCTGGCAAGGATAAGCAGAATGCCTGGAGTCTTCCGCCGAAAATAACAACTTCACCCAACTGTATCGAACCCTGAGGCGAGTGAAATCAGGCCCCTAACAGAAGGCAGTCCAGGTAAAGAACGCACAGGGTATCATACTGAACTCCCAGGATGAATGCAACAGCCACTGGAAGGAGCACTTCAGTGACCTTCTGCATCACCCCGCACCCCAAACTGACCCCACTCTCACCATTTCATCTAAAAATGCCAGCGCAAATGACAACTACAGCATAGCCCCCTTCACCAAAGTAGAGGTCGTGCAAGCTCTGACCAAACTGAGAAATGACAGAGCCCCTGGTATTTGCAACATCACAGCTGAAATGATGAAATTGGGCGGTGACTACACCATTGACTGGCGCACCGAAATCATCAATCATGTCTGGATAACTGAGCACCCCCCGGAAGACTGGACCAGGGGTATCATCCTCCCCTTCTGGAAACACAAGGGTAATAAAATGGTCTGCAGCAACCACAGAGGCATCACGCTCCTGTCTATCCCAGGCAAGATCTTCAAACGCATACTTCTCACCCAGGCCCTTCCGGCCATTAGAAGCGAAAGACGCCCCCAACAGGCGGGCTTCATGCCAAACCTCACTACAACTGACCAGATCTCTGCCCTCCGCCTCATCATTGAGAAGGTACGCGAGTTCCGCCTAAACAGACACCTCTACATTGCCTTTCTTGATCTTAAGGCAGCTTTTGACACCGTGGACCACTCCTCCCTCTGGAAGATCCTCACCATCCTTGGAGCTCCAAGAAAGATTACCTCTCTCTTCCAAAAGCTCTACAGCGATGCTGAACATTTCAAACGGATTTCAACCTCAATGTGACGATGAAATGGAATATTTTAAAGAACCTCCGGAGGAGATCAACAATACGCCCATTGTTGTTACAACGGAAGAAGTTTCTGACGTGATAAAGTCCATTGAGGTTGGTCATTGAAAATAAAATAAAATAATTCCACTTTTATAAAACATTTATATTGTTACTGTTAAATAAAAGCGTTCAACCTTCCCTCAAAACACAAGAACAAAGCAGTGATTGGCCCATTCAGCATTATGTTAAGTAGCCATGTGGCTTTGGCTACCCCATTTGCATTCTGGGAGCTGGCTATATGAAACAAGTCTGGGCGAAACTTTGAAGGTGATTATCTCAGAAACACAGTTTGACACACCCTTGTCATCAACAAGTCATAGCTTTAAGAATATTTGCTTGAGTCGCACAAGTGACACCTTGTTTTGAAGCTCTCATTCTTCCCTTTCAAATACTTAAACCTTTGACCATAAATAAGTCAAAAGTACCAAATGTACGTAGAATCCGTGGTGGGTCATATATGTCTATCTGCTCCTGGGCTAATTCCAGCTGGCCCAATTACTACAATATACTGTTGTTTACAATCCATCGTCTTTTGTGTCTCTGTGCCGGAGGTCCCTGAAATGCCACTTGGATGGCGTGTGGTAGGAGAGACTGCCACAGTGGCACCTGCACAGGAACTCTCCAGCACGGGGAAGGGACACAGAAGGGCCGTCCGAAGATGCCCTGGAGCCACCAGCAGTTCAACGGGTGGCCTCAGCACTAACCCTCTCCCGACTGGCAGCAGCAGCACCGAGGGTGCCCAGTGGAGGACCGAGTGAGAAGCAGGCACAGCAACCACAGCAGCTGGTTGGACCATCCAGCAGCCCAGCAACCAGTAGGTAGGCCAGGTATTCTCCCTGGCCTCCGTTTGGTGTCGGGGGTATGTGGTGTGGGGATGGTGTGTTTTGAGCAACCACACTTACCTGGATCTAGGAAATTAGGGACCCGGGTAAGAGTAGCTGCATACCTGTTGCTCGTTGGTTGGTCTAACAAGCAACAGGTTGAAACCCCCATCCCCACACACACTCACGATAAGAGCCCGTGTCATGAATTATGTCTATCAGCTCCTGGCCCACTCTCCATAATCCACTGGTGTTTACAACCCCACGTCTTCTGTGTCTCTGTGCCGGAGGTCCCTGAAACGCCACTTGGGTGTTGCGTGGTAGGAGAAACTGACACAACCTAATTTCTGGCACATCCCGGCAACATGCCAGTGTGTACTGTTTTTGGTGAACGTTTCCTTTGTTTAGATTATTATTTATTTTAACATGTGTAACATACTTTTGAACTACAGCGAATCATTAAAACAGACAACAATTCTGTGTGCAATAGTCATGTTCATTGGCATTACTATTATTGGTGCAACCCATTGGCCCATTCCATCAGTGCACCAGCGATAGGGTGCCTGCGACCTGCGCTCTGTTTGTTTGTCACTGTAACCATAAGTAAACAAAAAGACCATCAGAAATGGCTTTATTCAATGCCAGGTCATTAACAAACAAGTCCTTTTTAGTTAATGACCTTATAAGTACCCATAACCTGGATTTCTCTCTACTGACTGAGACCTGGCTGGACAGAAATGGCACGGTTGCAATCATTGAGACAGCACCTCCTAATTTCAAATTCATCCAAACCACTAGAGCTGATAAGAGAGGTTTTGGAATAGCTGCTGTCTTCTCTGATATCTATACCTGCAAGGAAATCCCCCTCTGAGAATTTACATATTTTGAATACCTTGCTATATCTATAAACTGCAGTTCCCAGATTTTAATCATCACCGTCTATCGGCCACCAAAATCAAAATGTGGCTTTCTTGATGAATTCTCTGAGCAAATGTCCAAGGTCTCCACTGATTATGATTGTGTAATTACTCAGGTAATTTTAACATTCATGTTGACAATCAAACAGTCCCTGATGCTCAACACTTCATTAGCCTATTGGAGGCATTTGACCTCACTCAGCATGTTTCTGGAGCCATCCACAACAAGGTGCATACTCCGGACTTGGTCAATTCAAAAGGACTGTTCATTTCATAACAATAATACCATTGAAACCTTTAAGAGAATTGTAAATTAGTTATTGCTATTAATGGCATCAACTGAGGATCCTGTGAACAATTTAAACTCAAAAATACAAAATATCATTGATATGATTGCACTTGTTAAATCTAAAAACATAGAAATACAAAAAGCCCCCTGGAGAAATGGAGTGGTTCTTAGGCAGCTTAAAAGAGAGTGTCGCCAGGCAGAATGAAAATGGAGAAAGACAAAATTTCAGGTTCATCATGAACTTTACAAGAATAAACTCAATCAATACAACATAGAATTTAAACAGGTCAGACAGTGTTGATTGACTTATTAATCCACCATTTACAACCCCATCAAAGATGCCCTTCACTGAAAAATGTGAAGAGTTTCCTACATTCTTCAGTAACAAAATTATAGCTATCAGAAAGAATATTAGTGCCTCAACATCCAGAAATAAACCTCCCCTCCAGTTCTCCAGTAATATGACTGCTGCCATGTCTCTGTCTCTGTTAAGAGCCATATCAATCACATCACAAAATCAGCCTTCTACCATCTAAAAGACATTTCCAAAATTAAGAGGCTTCCTGTCAAAAGCAGACTCTGAAAAAGTAATCCATGCATTCATAACAAGGAGATTAGACTACTGTTATGGCCTATTCACTGGCCTCCCGAAATCAGCTGTGCAGCGGTTACAGTTAATCCAAAATGCAGCTGCGCATGTTCCCACTGGGACAAAAAAGTTTGAACACATCACACCTGTTCTTAGATCTCTACATTCTCTCAATGTTAAAACTAGGATTGAGTTTAAGATTCTGCTTCTTGTATATAAAGCTCTAAATGGCCTTACACCTATAGTATATAAAATAAATGCAAATTATACACGAACCAGCAAGAACTCTTGGTCCACAGGCAGTGGTCTTTTAACCATCCCTCATACCAACTCGAAAGCAGGGGAGGCTGCCTTCTGTATCTATGCCCCAAGTAAATGGAACACCCTGTTGTAGGACCTGAGAGAGGCCCCCACACCGAAAAACTTTTAAAACCAGGTTCAAAACCTTGCTGTTCACTACAGTCTATGTCTTCTGTGTGTTTGTGTGTGTGTGTGTGCGTGTGTGTGTGTGTGTGTGACTGTTCATATGATTGCACAGACATTTGATATATTTCCTTTGATTGTATTTCTTTGTAAAGCGCATTGTGTTGCCCTGGTATGAAATGCACTTAATAAATAAAGTGTGACTTGACTTGACTTGACCTAAAGGCTCACGAGCGGCACGCGCAATTGCCCTATCCCTTAGGCAATTTTAAACTCCCTGCACGTACAGTCCCCTCCTTCATTAAGGTCAGCGCAGAATAGGGCTGCAATATGACACAGGACAAAGAGCGGTATCCACAGTCATCATGTCAGCGAAATTCCTCTTGAACTTTCTATAACCAATATCTGTTTATGTCTCTATTTTCGATAAACACACAACAAACTTTTCCTCTCAGTGCTGTAACTGTGACTTAATGTACTACGGTGTGCTATTTTTACACCCCTTCCCTATGGTTCTTCTGTATGTTCGGCGGCAGTTAGTGTTAGCCAAGCCAAACCTCTAGCATACACAAGACAAACCAAACACCAACATTCAACATTCATATAGCAACATTCAACAGAGGATCACTCAAACTTCCCGCACCATGGTTTTCCATAAACACAAGTGCACATAGATCATTTGCATCAGCCTGTGTTTAAGTTCCTTTTTCTGATCCAATAATATAATTACAGTCATTTTTAACAAGGTCAATATATTAGGTTCGTTGGAGAGGAGACTTTTCCTATACCTGCAACCTAGGTGGAGTCCTGCACTCAGACACAAATCGAATTTGCAGAAAAAAAGACTCTGCTTACCTTCAGTTTTGTAGCCAGTATTGTCTCTGAGGTGCAGGTTGGTCCTTCCCAGGTCTCGGTCCTGGTCATCCTGGTTGCCAAATTGTTGTGACCAAAAAGTTCCAGACCTGGGCCAGTGAAAAGTCTGGATCTCTGGACGACATTTCTATCTGTTCTGGCCTCAAAAAACTTGAAAGAAAGAACACTGGAAACGAGCAGAGTCTGATGCGAAAAAGTTTATTGTGTATCTGAGCATCAAGTACAGCAATATACAGTGAGAGGGACTGCGGAGTCCAACTTAACTAACCAATCTTTTGGACTTCCTTATATACCCAGATGTATTCTCGTCCAATTACATGTTCTGTCCCTTTCAGCACCAGGAACCAATCATAGTCCTGTTTCCAGAGATTTTCTCTTTTTTTGGGTGGTTTTCCAAACAACCAATCGGAGGCTTTGTGGAGTGCGAACCAATCACAGCCCTGTTACCATGCAGCCTCTCCTTTTCCTGGAAGAGGGTATTTTATATGGTTCCTAGAACCGCACCATACATGAGCATATGACCTTGGCCTGTTTCTTTTTGCTTTGGCTGATGTTCGGTTTGGGCTTATTTTTGTAGAAGACTTAAGTTTTTACTGTAATTTCATTACTTCCCTTAGTTTTTATAGCATACATAATTTAATTTTACAAGGTTTTTTAATACATATCCCTTGAATATTGGTGGTTTCGTATAACATGTTATCAATTTATTTTCAAGTGGAGGATAATTAACCACAACACTTGGCACATAGATATTGCCACAGTGCTCACAATCAAACGCCGCAGTCTCTTGTTCTACCATGCATGCTCATTTTGCCGAGCTTTTCCTGCCCTTTTACTACTTATAGCATCATCGGTTTCATCAGCATCACCCTCAAATATCCTTAGCTGTATCCTTGCATTTTCTGCAAGTTGGCAAATATTGACTGCCTTCTCTAAGCTGAAGTCCATCGCTTTAAGGAATGGCATCCTCACCTTCTTATCTCCAATCACAATTTGGTCTTTTTGCTATCTTCCTCCTATCTGCTTGTTGAATGAATAAATGAAAGAATGACTGAATTGGAAAAAGTGTGCCACACATTTACATATCCCTTTATCACAGTAGCAGACTCAAAGGGATTACACGTTCACATATCAAAATTAGCTGTCGTCCTCGGGAACAAATACAAATTCCCCTTGCAAAACACTCATTGCCATGTTCTTTAAGCCAAGCATACGTGGTGTACTCTCTACTCTTGGTCATGCCCTTCAGCCAACGTCCAGTGGGAATTAAGAGGAGTGTTTTGCAGATAAATACCACATCAGAGCCAACATATCCAATCAGACTCCTCCCAGCAAAGTCTCACTTCTCTTGACGGTCAGTCCCAACCTCATGTTTTGTCTCTTAATTCCTTAATTAATATGGAGACTGGGCAATGCCTTCCTCTGCGGTCAGTCAGTCATTTTAAATACTTTCAGTTCCAGCTGGTTCTGAAGGCTGTGTGGTTCCATGGAAAAGCATCCGCAACTTAAGAGCCATTGTATTTAATATATTAAAAGGTTCTTGTTTGTTATTTGAGTTATTGGCTTGTAGCTGATGGCACTGTGGCCCCTCCATGGTTCATTGGTAGTTTAATGAAAAGCAGATACACACCATATAATTTAATATTATAAGTTAGCCTCTTCAAGGACAAGAAACCTTGTGCAAATAAATGGTTATTTAAAGGTGCAGTGTGTAGAATTTAGGGAATGGACTTGGCAGAAATGGAATCTCATATTTACAAGTATGTTTTCATTTGTGTATAATCCCATGAAAATATGAATCTCGTTTTCCTCAGAATGAACCCTTTTTTATCGACATGGGCGTGGTTATGAATTTTACGCGGGTGTATTCAAATTTTAAATGTATGGGTTTAAATTTCATTTTGAAGATCACAAAATAAAAGTAGGATACTGGTGTCGCTTTTTCTCTGAATGGTCAATTAAATTCAAGCTTGGGTGAGAACTGGGATGAAGAGTCATACCCTCACAACAAATTTCATTCATAGATACAATTCAACTGGTGGTTGAACTACCACCAGTGCCACTGGTGCAGCTGCACCTGGGCCCAGTGGCCGTGAGGGGCAATCAGTGGCCGCTAGGGGCCCATCCCATTGGCACACCAGCGCACCCTTGATTAGCAATGCGCTCCGCTGTGTGTCCCCTTGCCCCATTCCTCCAAATAAAAAAAACGTGTGTTTGTTTTCATTTTACATCTTGGCTATTACATTTGGCCAACATTGCCTGTTGGCTGACAGTCGTATGGCAACCAATTCCCAGTCAGTTCCCAGGTGATTACCGTGCTGGTTCCAGTCAGCTGGGAGTCCCCCTCTGTCATGATCTACGCCTTCTTCTACTTTCCCCTCCCTCTCCTTACCTGTCTCATTAGCCCAACTCTATTCACCTGCGCACACAGCTGTTCCAGATCTGCAATCTAACCACTATATATGCCTCTCTCACCAGTCACCCATTGCCAGATCGTCTTCAATGCTTGCACCAGACATTCCAGCGTTTTCCGGACTGATTCCCTGCTACCGACTCTGCCTCGCTCCGACCACGTATCCTGCCTGCCACTCCACCTGTCTTCTGTCTGCACTCCTCGTTATCGAACCTGCCTGTCCCCGACGATGTATCCTGCCTGTCCCCTGCCTGTCTTCTGTCTGCTCTACAAATAAAAGACATTACCAAATATCCCTGCCTGTCATTGTGCTGCAATTGGTGGTCCTAACCACACCCGTTACAGTACAATCTGGCCAACAATGGACCCAGCACGCAACCCCGAGTTGCTGGCACGCCTGGGAAGGGTGGAGTCACAGCTCCAACACAAGGAGGCTGTCCGAGCCTCCACCTCAGCGGACGTGCGGCTAGCAGCGGCTAGCCAGGAGCAAGGGCTCCCCACGCTAGCTGCCCAGGTCCAGCAGCTCGCCATCGCTCTTGGTCAGTTCATCCCGCCGCCTGCTTCCCCGGACCCACCTGCACCGGCCCAGCCTGGGTACTCCCTGGAGCCCCGGGTGGGGGTTCCAGAACGCTACGCCGGAGACGCAGACGGCTGTAGTCCGTTCATTATGAACTGTCCCATCCTCTTCGCTCTGTAGCCCCACACCTTTGCCTCCGAGGAAGCCAGGGTGGCGTTCACCGTAAATCACCTGATGGGCCGCGCTCGGCTATGGGGAACGGCCGAGTGGGAACGACGCACACCAGCCTGCTCCTCCTTCCACGCCTTCGCCGCCGAGCTCCGCAAGGTGTTCGGGGTGACATCACGAGGTCCCGATGCTGCTGGTGGTCTCCTGGGTCTCAGTCAAGGGTCCCGCTCCGTGGTCGATTACGCGATCGACTTCCACGATTGACTTCCGCACTCAGCCTTGACTGAGCGAGTGGAACCCGGCAGCCCAGATTGACGCGTTCCTGATGGGATTAGCAGAGTACGTGAAGGATGAGCTAGTTTCCCACGACCTGCCCACCTCTCTCGATGGCATCATTGAGCTTGCTTCCCGTATCGACCGACGCATCCAGGCCCGCGAGCAAGAGAGGGATCAGAGGCATGTGGAGCCGTCTTCCAGGTTCCTCCAGGCCGCCAGCTCTTCCGGCCCGTCAACCCACGAGTGAGGCCTCTCCCATGCGGGTTGGCCAGTCCAGCCTCACCCCAGAGGAGAAGGAGAGACGCCGGGTGGGGAACCTTTGCCTCTACTGTGGTCTAGCTGGACACTACATTTCCGGGTGTCCGGTAAAAAGCCGGGCTCGCCAGTGAGGGTAGAGGTCCAGGTGAGCCACACCTCCGAATCCCCATCCAACCTACGCCCCCTCTGCCAGGCTCGGCTGCTCCTGCCCCAAGGCTCACATTCCCTCGCCATACTTATTGACTCTGGTTTCTGATGTTAACATCATCGACGATAACCTAGCACGGCAGCTGGGTGTTGGTCGAGTTCTCCTGCCTTCTCCGGTACCTGCCACTGCCCTGGATGGCCGCCTCCTGGGGACAGTCACCCATCAGACAGTGCCCATCTGCATGCACCTGTCCGGCAACCACCACGAGACGATTCTGACAATTCTGCATCCTGCACTCACTTCGTCACCCTCTCCTCCTGGGGTTCCCCTGGCTCCGGCGTCACAACCCACACCTCGACTGAACCACAGGGGCTATTCTGGGATGGAGTCCTGCGTGCCATCAGGTCTGCCTGAAGCAAGCCGCCGCACCTCAGCCACCCAACAGCTCCAGCTCCGCACCCGACATGTTGGGGGTCCCCGCCGAGTACCTCGACTTCAGGGAGGTCTTCAGCAAGGCCAAGGCGACCCCCGCACAGACCGTACGATATTGCCATCGACCTCCAGCCCGGCTCTTCGTGGAGAAGAAGGACAAGTCGCTTCGCCCCTGTATTGACTATCGCGATCTCAACAACATTACGGTCAAGAACCGTTATCCCCTGCCCCTCATCTCATCAGCCTTCGAACTCCTGGAGGGGGCCACGGTGTTCACCAAGCTCGACCTATGCAACGCCTACCATCTGGTCCGGGTTCGAGAGGGGGACGAATGGAAGACGGCGTTCAACACTCCCTCCGGTCACTACGAATATCTGGTGATGCCCTTTGGTCTCACCAACGCCTCCGCCGTCTTTCAGGCCCTGGTCAATGACGTGCTCAGGGACATGCTCAACAAATTCGTCTTCGTGTACCTCGACAACATCCTGATCTTCTCCCGATCCCAAGCTGAGCACGTCCACCACGTCCAGACGGTCCTGCAGCGCCTCCTGGAGAACTCACTCTTTGTGAAGGCGGAGAAGTGTGAGTTTCACGTCCCGTCCATCTCCTTCCTGGGGTACGTTGTAGGGAGGGGGACCATCCAGATGGACTCCACTAAGGTCTCTACCTGGCCCGCCCGGGACACCCGCAAACAACTCCAGCGCTTCCTCGGTTTTGCCAACTTCTATGGGCGGTTCATCCGAGGCTACAGC
The DNA here is from genome assembly GCF_960531495.2 of Zeus faber. Lineage (NCBI taxonomy): Eukaryota > Metazoa > Chordata > Actinopteri > Zeiformes > Zeidae > Zeus > Zeus faber. Next base: position 3,469,458 of record NC_137201.1, read on the forward strand.
ACGGTGGCTGCCCCCCTCACAGCCCTAACTTCCTCCAAGGTGCTGTTTCGGTGGTCCGCCGCCGCCAACGACGCCTTCCTGGCCCTGAAGGCACAGTTCACTTCAGCCCCCATTCTGGTATTGCCTGACCCCAAACGGCAGTTCGCGGTTGAAGTGGACGCCTCCGACGTGGGAGTCGGGGCTGTTCTGTCCCAGAGAACCGCCTCCGACCAGAAGCTTCATCCCTGCGCCTTCTTCTCCAGGTGTTTAATCCCGGCCGAGAGGAACTACGACATCGGGAATAGGGAGCTTCTCGCCGTCAAATTCGCCCTGGAGGAGTGGCGACACCACAAGAACCTGGAGTATATCCAGTCCGCCAGGAGACTGAACTCCCGTCAGCCCCGTTGGGCGCTCTTCCTAACAAGGTTCAATTTCTCCCTCTCCGCCGGGGTCACCCAATATCAAACCTGACGCCCTGTCCCGGCAGTTCCAGGAGGAGGAGGAAGACGCTGCTGACCCTGACACCATTCTACCGTCCTCCCGTCTAGTTGCCACTCTCACCTGGGAGGTGGAAGAGAAGGTTAGAGCTGCCGCTCAGGAGCAGCCTGGACCCAGCGCATGTCCGCCCGACCTTCTGTTCGTCCTGCCTGACCTCCGAGGTTCTCCATTGGGCCCACAACTCCCGACTCACCTGCCACCCGAGGATCCAGCGGACGAAGGAGGTCGTCCAGCGTCGCTTCTGGTGGCTCTCCCTGGGTGAGGACGTCCGAGGGTTCGTCAACGCCTGCCCCACCTGTAACCAGCACAAACCCTCTCTTCTTGCTCCTGCTGGTCTCATACACCCACTGCCGGGTCCTCATCGCCCCTGGTCTCACATCTCCGTGAACTTGTTACTGGTCTGCCACCGTCTAGCAGCAACACTACCATCCTGGTGGACCGTGGTGGACCGGTTTAGCAAGATGGCTCACTTTGTGCCTCTACTGAAGCTCCCGTCGGCCAAGGGCACCGCCAAGCTATTAATGTACCACGTCGTCCGCCTCCATGGCATCCCGGTAGATGTTGTATCTGACCGGGGTCCCCAGTTCGCCTCTGTCTTCTGGAGGGAGTTCTGTGCGCTCCTGGGGGCCACCTCTCTTCAGGGTCCAACGGCCAAACGGAGCGGAAGAACCAGGAGATGGAGACGGCCCTTTGCTGCATGACATTACAACACCCGTCGTCCTGGTCCGAGCAGCTTTTGTGGGTGGAATATGCCCACAACACCCTGACCAGTTCGGCCACAGGCCTCTCCCCCTTCCAGTGCGCCTACGGCTTCCAACCTCTGTTCCCGGCCCTTGAGAAGGAGGCTTCCTGCCCGTCCATCAAGGTCTTCATTCGCCGCTGCCGCAGGACCTGGACCTGGGCCCGGGCCGCCCTCCTCCAAGCCGCTGGCCGCAACGCCTCTGCCGCCAACCGTCACCGCTCCCAGGCCCCGGAGTACCAGCCGGGCCAGAAGGTCTGGCTCTCCACCCGGGACCTCCCCCTTAAGGTGGAATACAAAAAGCTGGCTCCTCGGTTCATTGGCCCGTTCTTGATCGAGAAGGTCGTCAATCCGGTGGCAGTGCGGCTCAAGCTCCCCAGGTCCATGCGCGTCCATCCCACCTTCCATGTGTCCAAAGTTAAGCCGGTCCGGGAGAGTACTCTGGTCCCCTTGGCGCCTCCCCCGCCTCCTCCGTGCTTCATTGACGGGGGTCCTGCCTTTTCTGTCCGCCGTCTCTGTCTCCGTCTGCGAGGCACATTCTGGACCACACCCTCATCAAGAGGTTCCATCAGCGCCATCCTGACCAGCCCTCCAGACCAGCCCTCCAGACCGGGTCAACCCTCCCGACCGCAGACCCCACCACCTCTCTTGTCTGTGTCCTCCAGCGATGTTTCAGAGGCGGAGGATGTTGACCCTGGGGGTCCCTCCTCCGATGAGGATGTGGCCCATTTAGCGGTGGACGAGGAGATGGACGGGGTCTCCAACTACTCAGATGAGGATCACGTGGCCCATTTAGCGGCCGCACCCAGCTGCACGAATTGAAACACAGACAATCTGCCCCAACTCAGACAAATAACAAAGTGAATTGCAAAAGAAATGTATAAAAATAACCCAAAGTGGAGGAACTCGAGGATTATATTGATTATTATTATAACGAGTATGTGATGGAAGAGGACTAACAATAACTAACTAATTTACTAACACACTCAGTTAACTAACTGATTCCTCAAACACAATTCAATAAGTTAAATGGATAAAATAAGAGTAGAAAGGTAATATACAATGTAGGAATACAAAATAGAAATAAAAGGAATAGACTATTGTGGTATACGTATACAGACAAGTGCAGTAAAGTGGCTTCTGAAAAAATTTAGGTAGTGTGTGTGGGGATACACAGTACAGCATACAGTATGGTACAGCAATACAGTAACACTGAACAGAACAGAAATACAGCACAGTATGCTATAACCCAGTACAGGGTACAGTATGCAGTACAGTATGCAACTTACAGTACGGTAAGGCAGTGGTGCCTACAGTATGTGTGAGTCTCAGTGTGGGCTCCTGGTGAGTTCACCGTTGACAGTCCTTATGGCTTGCAGGAAGAAACTCTGTCTCAGTCTCTCTGTCCTCACTGCATGACTGCGGAGGCCCTTGCCTGACCGCAGCAGCCAGATCAGTCCGTTGTTCGGGTGGTGAGGATCCTTCATGATCCTGCAGGCTCTGCTGCTACACCCCCTGCTGTATAAGTCCTGTAGGTAGGGGAGAGTAGTTCCAGTGCTACGTTCGGCTGAACGCACCACCCGCTGCAGGGCCAGCCTCTCCTGAGCAGTAAAGCTCCCAAACCAGGCAGATTAGTTGCCTGTCAGGATGCTCTTCACTGTTCCAGAGTAGAAGGAGTTGAGGATCCTCACAAGACTTAGAATTTCCTTACCTGCCTGAGGTGGTAAAGACACTGCCTCCCCCTTTTCACCAGAGTGTCTGTATGTGTGGTCAATGTTAAGTCCTCTGTGATGTGGTTTCCCAGGTTCTTGAAGCAGCACACCCTGTCAACAGAAGTCCCATTAATCATCAACGGCGCGTTTACAATCCTCTCCTAAAGTCCACAATCAACTCCTTAGTTTTACTAATGTTCAGGAGGAGGCTGTTGTCCTGACACCAAAGTGACAGGTCCGGCACCTCCTCACGGCCTTCTCATCGTCGTCAGTGATCAGGCCCACCGCGACGGTGTCATCACCAACTTGATGATGGTGTTGGAGCTAGACCTAGCCACACAGTCATGTGTGTACAGGGAGTACAGTAGAGGGCTGAGGACGCACCCCTGGGAGAATCCTGTGTTCAGGGGGAGGGTGCTGGATGTGTGCCTCCCCACTCTAACCACGTGGGGCCTTGCTGTGAGGAAGTCCAGGGTCCAGGCACACAGCGCAGTGTTCAGTCCTAGCTCCAGCAGCTTGACAGACAGTCTGCTGGGGATTATCATTCATCAAAAGACATGATTCCTCATGCAACAGTCAAGAGTGAATTATTTAGAATTCATTGACAAAACAGGTAAATTTCTTACCAATCAATTGAAACACGATAGCGAAAAAACATATATTACAGTCATCAAACATTCACAGGGTAGGATAACACACACCCTGCAAGACATCAATTAAATATTCAGGGATTTTTTAAATAATATATATCACTCAGATAATTAATCAAATATATCAAACATTACTCATTCCTCGATGATATAGAACTATAAACGATCCAGAGATCAGGCTACCACATTAGATCCGCCACTTACTCTAGAATAAATTAGGAAAGCTCTCTTCTCTATTCCCAACAATAAATCAATCTGGATCATATGGCTACCCAGTGGAATTCTATGAACACTTCTGGCCACTTATATCCCCATTATTCATCAGAATGTTTACGGAGATTATGTCAACCTCCACCATGCCGCCGCAGATGAATACTGCTCTCATTTCTGTTTCTCTCAATTCCAATAAGCACTCAACCCAATTCTGATTTTAATATTATTAGTCAAACACTAATCAGCAGAATTGGAAAAGTAATTCAATTAGTAATTCACCCAGACCAAACGGGCTTTGTCAAGGGCAGACACTCATCTAGCAATATACGTCGTTCAGTTCATTCATTCAGTATGATCAGCATATCTCAAAGGAACAACTTAAATACTGTTATTGCTTCTTTAGATGCCAAATAAGCATTTGACAGAGTTGATTGGACATATCTATTTTTCACCCCTCGCAGCAGCCATCTGTCAAAACAGTAATATTATTGGCATACAAACAGGAAACTCTGTTCACAAAATCAGTTTGTATGCAAACAATATTTTGTTGTATTTACGGAACACAATATCATCCTTACCGGAACTGTTTAATCTTATATACACATTTTTTAGCCATCTCAGACTGTTCCATAAACTAGGCTAAAACCACGGTCTTACCACTAAGTGGGGAAGACTGGAATGCTGTAACCTAGAAACCTCCCTTAACCATCACAACGGGCAGGGTTAGTGGTGAGCCCTGCCCACCTCAGGGACTTGAGCACTGTGCCAACATGCTCGGGGGCTGCGGGCTAGAGAGACGCTGATGTAATCCCTCATCAGCCTCTTGAAGCACTTCATGACCACTGAGGTACAGTAAGGGCCAGCTGACGGTAATCATTCAGACTGGCTGGAAAGGCTTCTTCCGCACAGGGATGATGGTGGACATCTTGAAGCAGGAAGGGACCAGGGCCAGGGAAGCTTTGAATATCCCAGTGAGTACTGGGGCTAGCTGGTTATTACAGGTCTTCAGTACTCACCCAGATATGCCATCTGGCCCTGCAGCTTTCCTTTACATCCATCAGGCCTCCTAATGTCATGCTCAGACACTGAGAGTGTGCGCTCATCCCCAGCAGTGTAACTCCAATTAGTCGGTGAGCTAGCACTGTTGTTCCATCCTCAAACTGTACATAAAAGGAGTTCAGTTCATTGGCTAGGGAGGCGTCCACACTCGTGGCTGGGGAGGGGCTGCTCTTGTAGTTCGTAATAGTCCGCAGCCCCTGCCACAAGTGTCTGGTGGCCCATTGCTCCATCTGTCACTCCACTGTGTCCCTGTACATCCGTTTAGCGTACTTCACTGCCCTCCCTTTGTATGACGCTGCTTTGTACTTGTACTTGTTGGTGGATACAAGACCTTTATTGTAAGCGGCCCTCCGGGCATTCAGAGTGCTGCAGATGGAATTATCCATCCGCGGTTTCTGTTTCAGAAATATCCAAACTTTTACCATAGTAACGATGCTGTCCGCTAACGTAGATATGAAGCGCATAGCTACTTCCGTAAAATGGCTGTCGTCACTGGAACTTGATTGGAACAGGTCCCAGTCAACGTCATTCAGAGCATCCTGAAGCGCGGCCTCTGACTGGTTTGACCACCGCTTTACGTCACTCATCACTACCTTTCCACGTAAGATGCAAGGCTTGTAAACATGAAGAAACAAGATGGCGGCAAGGTCCGATTTCCCGAAAGCAGGGAGTGAGACAGTCTTGTTTCCGTTCTTGTACGATGTGTAGCAATAGTCCAGAGTTCTTTCTACCCTGGTAGCACACATGATGTGTTGATGGAAATTAGGCAGAACTTTTTAAAAGTTCACCCAGTTAAAGTCCCCAGTCACCACCACAGCCATATCGGGTTGTTTGTTCTGAAGTCCGCACAACACATCATACAGGTCCAATAGTGCTGTGTCGTGTCCGCTTGGGGTGGAAAATAAAAGGCTGTGATGATGACCATGCTGAATTCCTGGGGGAGGTAGAATGGACGGCCTGAGATGGTCAGCTGTTCCGGGTTCAGCGAGCAGGAGCAGGAGAGAGTCTTGATGTTGTTGGGGTTACACCAGCTGTTGTTTATCATGAGGCAGACGCCTCCCCCCTTGGATTTCCCCCGACTCCTCCGACCTGTCAGCACGGAACCCAGAGAAGGCCTCGGATGGACGTATGGCATGGTCCAGCACCAGTGGGTTGAGCCATGTCTCAGTCAGGCAGAGGACACAACAGTTTCTCGTATCTAGTTGGAATGTAATCCTCGCTCAAAGGTCATCCATCTTGTTCTCCAGGGACTGGATGTTGGCAAGGAGGATGCTGGGCAGAGGTGGACGGTAAGGTTGTGTCCTCATTCTGATCCAAATGCTGCCTCATTTACTGCGGTGCTTCCTCCATTGCCGCACCCATGGAACAGTGACTGCATTGAAGTTATTGTCTTTGTTGGTTGTTTTGGCGCGTAGAATCTCTGCCGGCCACTTTGAAACAGCGGATAAAATGTCCCAAAATTGTTCCAATTTTCTATATCCAGGAGTGCATCGCGGTCGTAGGAGGTCACTGCCAATGAGTTTTTGATGGACATAGTAATGTAAAACAAAATAAATGCCAAAATGTGACTCACCGCAGCAAAACCCGCCATTTCGCGCATTTCTAAAATCACCAGGAGCAGCCAAATAAGTTGAAAAAACCCCTCTTGAAGGAAAATTAGATTTTTCCAGATTCATGCTTGTGGCATTCTCATCACCACACGCCAGTCAAATGGCGTGCTTAGGGACCTCTGGCACAGAGACACAGACGACGGTGGGTTGTGAAGACCAGTTTATTGTAGAGATGAGGCTAGATGGAATTAAGAAGAACAATCTTTAATCGTCACACAGCACACCACACTCCAACATATGCACGCACACACACACGCGCTTTGGATGGTGGCCAGTGAAATGAGGCCTCTGTGTTTAACCCATCCTGGCTTGTCCTTCCTCCGGGGGCACAGCCAGGAGCAGTGGGCAGCATTTGTGGACGCGCCCGGGGACGAGTGTACATCGCTGGTCAGACGATGATGTGTGCATGTTTTTGGTGGGGGTCTTTACTGACGTGAGGTGGAGGATGAAACCCCATGTGACCACGGGGAGAACATGCAAACTCCACACAGAAAGGCTCCTATTTAGGAGATAACCCGCCGGAGCATGGTGCCAACAGCGCCCCAGGCGGGAATCGAACCCAGGACCTTCTTGCTGTGAGGCAGCAGTGCAATGATCGATAGTTTCCTTTAGAGCAACAGTCCAAGTGAAGATCATTCACTCATATTCCATGTGATGTGAAGTCACAATGTGAAACCATTTTGAGAGAGTTCGACCTTTAAATCGTACTGCTTTTACACACACACAGACATTGTTGTGGAGGGGGTGTGTCACTGAGGTCACTTCCATAAGCAAGACGAGGATCCGGTTTCACTTGTCTGTGAAAACTCTGTGTTGTTATGGATTAGGAGAAGCGGGTGGAGGAAGATCGAAATTATATTGCGGACCTTAATCTGACCAGTGCGATTGATCCAAGTCATTTTGAGCAGCGCGTACTGAACTTCATTTTCCGCGATGCTGAATCTGATATTATCCCGGACTTTTCAAACGAATTTCTACTTGAATGTGACGATAAAATGGAATATTTTCAAGAACCACCGGAGGAGACCAACGAAATGCCCGTTGTTGTTACAACGGAAGAGGTTGATAATGTTATGAAGTACGTTGAGGTTGGTGATTTAAAATAAAATAAAATAATTCCACTTTTGTAAAACATGTATATTCCTACTGTTTAAATAAATGCTTTTTTAAAAACAAAACTAGTTGTGTGTTGTAGATGCTGTTCAACGTTCCCTCAAAACACAAGAACAAAGCAGTGATTGGCCCATTCAGCATTATGTAAATTAGCCTTGTGGTTTTAGCTACCCCATTTGCATTCTGGGAGCCTGCTGAATGAAGCAAGTCTCGGCGAAACTTTCAAGGTGATTATCTCAGAAACACGGTTTGCCACACCCTTGTCATAAACAAGTCATAGCTTTAAAAATATTTGCTTGATTTCCACAAGTGACATCTTGTTTGGAAGCACTGATTCTCCACTTTCAAATGATGTGAAAAATAAAATAAAATAAGTCTAAAGCCGCAAAATGACCCTTAACTATGCGGTGGGTCACAAATGTGCATAATTACAGGGCGCATTCGTGCAGGCGACCACAAGGGGCGCCGCCAAGCAGCACTCCCAGTTCCGGAAAACCCTGGATATCTCATGTGTTCAGACCAAGGACATGCAGCTTGGCCAGGTGATTACTAGAAAGGGCCTGGGTGGGATAGGTCATTTTTGGAACCTCCGGCCCCGACTCATCCCCCTCAATCACCGTGGTAGCTAGACAAAATGACACCCACTCCTTCCACTGCTTTAGGAGGTTAAGGGGAGGAATCTGAGTCGCCCTGCCCCTGCCTGGCCGCATAACCTCATTATCAACATCCCCAACCCGTGGTGTGACCACGAAGAGCCCTTGCCACTTTGCAAGTAATTTAGATATGAATGTAGGGAGCAACACCAACACCTTGTCTCCTGGTGCAAATTGCCTTAGCTGAGCCTCTCTGTCATATAACTGGCACTGACCTTCCTGGGCCTGGACCAAATTCTCCCGTGACAACGCTCCAGTGCTTGTAGCTTTGCTCACAGGTCCATAACAAATTGAACTTCAGTCTTACTGGTGCTAGGCCCTTCCTGCCTTAATTAGGTCCAGCACCCCTCGGGGTTTTGTGCCAAAGAGAAGTTCAAAGGGAAAAAGTCCCGTGGAGGCCTGGGGAACCTCTGCACAGCAAACAACAGAGGGTTAAAAAATGTATCCCAATAATGGCTATTGTCAAGCACCAACTTACGAACCATGTTCTTCAGTGTCTTATCGAACCGCTCCAGCAGGTCGTGGCTCAGGGGGTGGTACATGCTAGCCCAAATTTAGCGGACGGCCAACAGATTGTAAAGTTCCCGAAGTGTACATGACATAAAAGAAGTTCCCTGCCCTGTTCTTATTAAAATGTGCATATAAACATTATGACTTTCACACGCCAGCAGGCTTGACGTTACATGCATGCATGATATTTCATATTTTAAAACAGAGGAGAATCTTAAAGCCGCTTTGTTTTCGCTGGAGTAAAAAGGCGTTCTCGGGTGAGGTGTAAAAGACTGTCAATCACCTCAATGAGTTATTCCCTGACCTGTTCTCCTGCCCTTAATTTAACCAAATTCCACTCTAACAAAGGGAAGCGAGGCCCCAAAACACCCCACCAATTGGTTCCACAATGTGGATAATTTGCACATTAATTAGCCACTGCTGAGTGTGTCCCCAGTGCCGCGGGACTTGAAAAAACAGAGTGTTATTCTCCTTGTTGGAAGCTCCTTGTGTGTTGCCAAATGCCAGTTATACATACTGTGAACAAATGTCCCGCTAGGGGGTGAAATGAAATGTTAAGTTGTACAAGTAAGTCTCCCACACATTTGTAAACCTTTTCAGGATGTGGGGTTAAATGGCTTTAATAGAGACCAGTATACTTCAAACCAAGGAAAAACCTGTCTCAGATTTCCTCTGACCCCCTTTTATGAATGCTAAATACAAATATGTTTTTTTGTAAGGGTTCAGTGAGCAAATGAAAGTTGAACTCTCACGCCTGGCCGGCCAACTGTGTCACATGCGGGAAGAGCAGTGACCATATTCTTTTCTTGTAAAGCTCTGGATTGCCTTGAGTATACTAGCTTTTACAAGAGCAGCTTCTTTCAGGAAGAATAATTACTCCCAGAGGTTTTCGCACTTGGTGATGAAAAGTTTGTATCTTCTCACAAAGATAATTTATATATTTATTTACAACAATTTATTTTGAAGAATGCAAATTGTAAATCAGTCACCTTCACTATGAATTATGCCAGAGTCACTGAATCCCTAGTAATCATTCAATTCTGTTATCGAATAGAAGATTCGCTGCAGGGTTTGATGCACATGCGTGGCTCACGGATCGTTCATGAACCGGTTCAGGAGTCGTGTTGCCAGCCAATGTAGCCTGCAGTTTACTTGGGCAATTTATGTTGTGGGGACTGGCTACTTGTTTGCAGAGGGTAGATGTATGGATGGATATCGTTTTTTGCCTCTGAATGTTTTCCCCACTTGTTTACACAATGTAATAATCCAAAAACTATCATGAGTTAATGTTGCCCCGTTCCCTCCTCCCACATCAAAAATAGAATAAGATGAAAAAAATATGAAATATGATTCATATTTGCTTGTGTACTGTATATATAAACACGTTACATGCTTTGAATTAAAAGCATCTATCTATCAATCAATCAATCTATCTATCTATCTATCTATCTATCTATCTATCTATCTATCTATCTATCTATCTATCTATCTATCTATCTATCTATCTATCTATCTATCTATCTATCTATCTATATCTATCTATCTACAGGCGATGGCGAAAGAAGTAATCCATACTACTTTATGTTTTACTTGAGTAGAATGTGGAATGAAGGACGTACTTTTAGGACAAATCAATCGATCAAATTGTGTATAGTACAAGTGCCAGAATAGTATTTGAAATGGGATTTTTTTTTCAACATCCACTTATTTTCTGGAAAGTATGTCTTCTTCTGATTGATTGATTTATTTATAAATGTCCATACCACAGCCACAGTTGACTGACAACAACTATCTACTATCTCAACTATCTTATTATGCTCTTTCATAAAAAGGGCCAGTTAAATTAGAAGTATCAAATATGGGATTTTTTTGAAGAAATTAATCTTGCAGTTTACCACCTTAAAGTGCTTGACATGAAATGTACTTACATATGAAAAGGGAAAAAAAACCTCTCATACGACTCAATTACCTCACTTTTTGAAGAGAAGACAATTTCTATCCTAAATGCTCAGATACATGTAAAGATAATGTGCAAAATTAAGAGATTTGTTTCAAATACAGTGGAGAAAAAGCTCAGATTGTTCACGAAAAAGAGAACTATCCTGGCGAAAGTACGCTACCGCGAGGAAGTGGGGGGGTTAAGAGGGTTTAAATTGCATGGATTTAAACTTTGTTCTGATGAGCACGAAATAAAAGTGGGACACTGGTTTCACTTTTTTTCTCAATGGCTTAGTAAATTCAAGGTTGGAAGTTCTGAGAAATCAGGCTTCAAAGTTTTAGAAGCATTTCCAGACTTTTGCCGCGCAAAACACACATTTAGAAACACAATTATTGCTTTAAATTACATTACATTTGGATAGTACTGTACTCCTTCAATGAGATGATGATGAATGTGTTTTTCTGAAATGTACTTTAAACATTAATCTGTAAAAAAATGGTTGGAAAATGCATAATTCAAGTAAATCGTTAATTTTATCTTTAAGTTGATTCATAAGTAGGGTGTGGGGATGGCGTGGTTTGAGTAGCCACACCTGTCCTGGGTCTAGGTAATTGGGGCCCAGGATCAGAGTGGCTGCATACCTGTTGCTTGTTGGTTGGTCTAACAGGCAACAGGTAAAACCCCCATCCCCACACACACGCAGGAGAGGAGCCCTTGTCATGACATGGCTTATTCCATCTGGCCCACTCTATACAATAAACTGTGTTTCTGAAACCCCGTCGTCTGTGTCTCTGTGCTGGGAGTTCCTGAAAACGGCACATGGGTGGCATGTGGCAGGCGCAACTGCCACACTAGCACGTAAACAGGGACTCTCTGGAATGGGGAAGGGACACAGCAGCAACCCTTTTACCACTGGCAGCAGCAGGACTCACGGTCTCCAGCGGATGGTTGTGGGAGAAGCAGCCGCAGCGACCACCACAGGTATGTAAGTTTGAGAGATTTCAGTGGATGCTAAACTGAGATATTGACCTTTGAACCCTGATCAGGGTATGGTCAAGGTATATCTCAGTAATTAAAAAATCTACAAAAATAAGGCGCATTGTTTTGGACAGCTCTTGACATGTTTAGAGGGGTGGTAGTGTCAATGGGGGGCGCCACTTAAAATGACCTAACATTTAATCCAGGGCTTTGCAAATTAAATATGTAAATTCTGACAACGCAGATATATTCCCCGACCAAATCTAACACCTAGTTGTGAGTAGTAACACTAGTAACAGGTGCATGTTGTTTTTCACTCATACCTTCTTTTCATTTTTAGGTTTATAATAATATAACTGCCTTACCCATGAGTCAATGGCATCAAGATGCAGAACAAAATGGCACAGAATTGTAGTTTATGTAGTTTTTATATGGTTAGGATTTAGGATTTCAAACATTTGTAAATAATTGCGTAAATATTACGCAATGCATATAATATATATATTTTTGCTCCCATAGAAGCCACAAGTTCATATGAGTTCACCTTGTTTTAAGAAAAACATGTTTTATTCGCAATGTCATGGAGAACTACTACCAATAATCCAGTGTAACAGCGACGTCTCTGATTGGTGGAGCTCGCTGTTACCATGGAAATGTTTACCACACTGGCTGATGGGTACATGGGTGCAGGGCAAACAATGACATTTATATACAGTAAAATTCAATGGTATAATATGATGTTGATGGCCCCGGTGCAAAGATTTTTTTGACCCTCTCCGCGCACATGCACCCAGCGGCATCCTTGTCTCTAGCCATTTTGCTGCTCTACACAATCTGTCGACAGGGGGTGGGGGGTGGGGGGTGTCTGTTACGCATGTTCATTAGGCACGGTGTTTTGCTTTGTTCAATGAGGAACGGAGTAAAATATACAGTAGGAGCAACTTAGGCAGGGCAGCCAGACCATGACAGGGACCAGGCAGATCCATGGCTGGTCCGTGGCTGGCCCGTGTCTCTCAAAGCCCATCCCTACATCCTCGTCGTGAGAGGAGGAAACAGGTAATGCTGACCAACATGGCTCTGGTGAAGCGCATGGGCCAATCCCCTGTGACGTGGATATAAATGATTACAGAAACATTGATGATGAGTAAAAAACCCAGAAGCCTAGGAGAAGAAGACTCTTCAGGCAGACATGCTGAAGAGACTATGAAGGCGCATACTGAAAACCATATGGAGAGGGTGCGGCGGAATCTTCTATCCTCTATGCAACCTACTAACATCGCAACCCGGAACATCAGGACCATGTACCAAGCAGGGAAAACGTCAGTCATTGCAGAAGAGATACAGGTACAAGATCTCTGTACTCGGTCTGTGTGAAACCAGGATAAAAATAGGAGAAGTCAGACTCGCAACCGGTGAGTCCATATTATACTCTGGACATCCGGATGATAAGGCACCATACACGGAGGGAGTAGCATTTTTGCTCTACAAAGAAGCACAGAGGTCCCTCACCAGCTGGGAGCCAATCAACTCCAGAATCATCACTGCGCGATTCCAAACCACACAGAAAAGAATCAAGCTTCAAGTCATAGAATGCTATGCACCCACCAAAAATGCCAATGAGGAATCAAAGGACAACTTCTACAGTCAACTGCAACAGATACTCCAGACCAGACCAGCAAGAGACATCATTGTGCTCATGGGAGACATAAATGCAAAGGTGGGAATGGACAACAGTGGATACCATCTGGTAATGGGAAAGCAAGAAATTGGCACCATGAACGAGAACGGAGAGATCTTTGCTGATGTCTGTGCAAACAACAACCTGGTCATATGCGGAACACTCTTTCCCCATGAAACCACCCACAAAGCCACTTGGGTATCACCTGACCACACTACTGAAAACCAGATCGACCACATATGCATAAACAGGAAGTTCAGACGCTCTCTCCTGGATGTTTGAGTGAAGAGGGGAGCAGACGCCGGGTCAGACCACCACCTACAGACAGCTAAAATACAACTGAAGACCTGTTCAGAAGAAGAAAGAAACAGTCTTTAATCGTCACACGACACTCCACAACACATGCTTGCACACACACACACGCACATGCTTGATGGTGGCCGGTGAAATGGCTCCTCTGCTTTTGACCCATCCTGGCTTGTCCTTCCTCCGGGGGCACAGCCAGGAGCAGTGGGCAGCATACGTGGACGCGCCCGGGGACCAGGTGATAAGTGTCCATCGCTGGTCAGACGATGATGGGTGCATGTTTTTGGTGGGGGTCCTTACTGACGTGAGGTGGAGGAAACCCCATGTGAACACAGGGAGAACATGCAAACTCCACACAGAAAGGCTCCTGTTTTGGAAGATAACCCGCCGGAGCACGGTGCCAACAGCGCCCCAGGCGGGAATCGAACCCAGGACCTTCTTGCTGTGAGGCAGCAGTGCAATGCACTGCGCCACCGTGCCACGGTGGAAGTGTTGGGGAGGAAGAAAACAAACCACAAGCCGTGGCTGTCAACAGAAACACTGAAAATAATCGAAGGGAGGAGGGTAAAAAAACACACAATAAACAACAGCAGAACATGAGCACAAAAGGTGGCAGCCCATAGAGATTATGAAGCTGCAAACAAGGAGGTGAAAAAAAGCGCTAAACACGACAAAATAAATTACATTGAAGACTTGGCACAGCAAGCGAAGGTCGCAGCCTCAAAGAACAACCTAAAGGATCTCTACCTGACCACAAAGAAACTAGCAGGCAAGTTTAGGCGGACAAACACAAAGATCCGCAACAAGCAGGGTCATCTCTTGACCACCAAGGAAGAACAGCAGAAAAGATGGACGGAGCACTTCAGGGAACTGCTCAACAGACAGCTCCCTGACCAGACGGTAGAGATCCCACCAGCTGCTCAGATGCTGGAGGTAAGCTGCGATCCCCCAACAAGATCTGAAGTAAAGGAGGCAATAAAGGGATTGCGCCATGGCAGGGTGGAAGGGCCAGACTAGATCTCTGCAAAGGCCTTACAAACTGCTCTTGAAACCTCAACTACCATGCTTCACCAGCTGATCAAACAAATATGGGAGGATGAGATCATGCCAACGGACTGGAAGGATGGCCTCATTGCAATTGTACCCAAGAAAGGAGACCTCAGGGAGTGTAACAACTACAGAGGGATCATGCTGCTATCAATATCCGGCAAAGTGTTCAATCGCATTATCTTGGAGAGGCTGCTGAAAGGGGCTGATGAAAGACTGAGAGAGAACCAGGCTGGCTTCCGGAACAGAAGATCGTGCAGTGACTAAATTTCCACCCTCAGGATCATCATCGAGCAGTCCATAGAATGGAACACCCCTGTCTATGTGAATTTCATTGACTTTGAAAAGGCATTTGACAGCGTAGACCGGGTGCTGCTGTGGAAGCTCACGGCTCACTATGGTATCCCTCCGAAATATGTAAACATCATCAAGAACAAATTCCCGGGTATGCAATGTCAAGTGCTCCACCAGGGATCTGCACATGAAAAGATCGAAGTGCTCACTGGTGTGAGACAGGGCTGCCTCCTCTGTCAGTTCCTCTTCCTCCTATGTATCGACTGGATCATGAAACAAACAACCATCAATAAAAAGAATGGCATCCAGTGGAGTCTGACAGAACACATTGACAATCTCGACTTTGGATGACATCGCACTGCTCTCACATACACACCAACAGACGCAGGACAAGACAACACGGCTGGAAACAACCGCAGCTGTCCTTGGACTCAAAATAAATGGGCCAAAAAACAAAATCATGCCGATAATCAACAAAAGCATGAATTCAACACTCGAGGGCCACTCTATCGAAGAGGTCAACAAATTTACTTATCTGGGAAGTGTGATAGCTGTGGACGGAGGGTCAGAGGAAGACGTAAAGTCAAGAATTGGAAAAGCTAGAGCAGCATTCAACATCCTAATCAAGATATGCAAAGCAAAAAAGATCTCTCTCAAGACCAAGCTCAAAATTTTCAACTCCAACGTCAAATCCGTACTGATGTATGGATCTGAAACATGGAAGAACACCACTACCATCATAAGCAAGCTGCAGACATTCATGAACCACTGCCTAAGACGCATCCTTGGGATCTTCTGGCCAAACAAAATTAACAACATCAACCCATGGGAACACACCAACCAGAAACCAATAGAAGTACAGATGAAAAGGAGAGAGTGGATCTGGATTGGTCACACACTGAGAAGAGACAAAACAACAATAACCAAACAGGCACTGAGATGGAACGTTGAACCTGGGGGAGAGGTCGTCCCAAGAACACCTGGAGAAGAAGCACAGAGCAAGAGTTCAAGAAGGAGGGGCTGACGTGGCAACAGCTGGAGAAGATGGCCCAAGATAGACGAGGGTGGAGGCGATTCATCAATGGCCCATGTTCTGAAAGGAATTCAAAGGCCTAACTAACAAACTAACTAACATTTCCTCACATTCCTCAGTGCTTTTGAGGTGGGTGGGAGGGAGGACATGATGATTGTGGCTGACAATTCTCCCTTCATTGATGAAAAAAGTAATACTACACTATATATAAAGTTGGGTTCTTAAATTGATATAACTTAATTCATCTCACAATGGTGATTGTTTCTGTTCCCTTTTTCATTAGGGCCTATATTTAAATATAATATGTATTTCAATAATTTATAACAATCATAAAACTATTAGTAGGTTGAAAAACATTGTAACACATTATAAGCCACTTTTGAGTCACTACCAAAGTAGGCCGCAGATAAAGCCTTGCACTTAATGGTCGATCGTTGTCTTATCCTAAGGTCTGGAAGCCCCCACATCTACCAAAACATATGCAATTGCAGACCCATTGACAAAAAATTCCACATTCCAAAGGAGCGATAAATCCCCTTTTCACTGAGAGGTGAAAATTCCCACCGGTCCAATGGGGTGGGGGGAACTAAATGGCCTCTCTGTAGAGGCTACTGAGGAGGAACCAGATATGCAGTTTACTGTCTTACAGGACTTAAAAAAAAAAGACTCAAAATGATTAATCTCTCATCAAAATAGTTGATCATTCATTAATTAGTTGGCAACTAATTAATTGACGTGTCATTGCATGCATCTCAAAAAATACATCATTAACTTAATTTTTAAATAAAAACCATGAAGTAAAAACTATGTTACAGTAAAACAATAAGTGTTCAAAAGGATCCATACACTGTTTAGCATAGTATAATAATTTATACAAATTATTATTATATCCCTGGTGTTTATTTTATTCTAGTGACATTTATTTATCTATTTGTAATTTTTTATTGTGTCAATGTTGTTTTTTTGAATTTGGAAAATGAATCTATTGAATGGGGGGTGGTGTTGATGGGGGACCGTTTCTCCCAGAGAGAATGCAGAAATTTGTTGCAATATTTCACAATTATTTAAAGTAAAATACAATCTGATAGTTCAACGACCTTTATTTTGAAATCAAAAGGCCAAAGATTAGAACCTATAAATCCACACACATAGCCGCTTTAAAAAGAAGAACAACTGCAGTTTACATAATCTACCACTAGTCACGTTAATGTATCAAGTATTGCATTGCATACCTGTTTTGTCTTACCTCTTAGTAGTACAGTTTGCATGTTCTCCCCGTGCTCACATGGGGTTTCCTCCACCTAACATCAGTCCGGACCCCCACCAAAAACATGCACACATCATCGTCTGACCAGTGATGGACACTCATCACCAGGTCCCCGGGCGTGTCCACGAATGCTGCCCACTGCTCCTGGCTGTGCCTCCGGAGGAAGGACAAGCCAAGGATGGGTTAAATGCAGAAGCCTCATTTCACCTGCCACCATCCAAAGCATTTGCATGTGTGTGTGTGTGTGTGTGTGTGTGTGTGTGTGTGTGTGTGTGTGTGTGTGTGTGTGTGTGTGTGTGTGTGTGTGTGTGTGTGTGTGTGTGTGTGCGTGTGTTGTAGTGTGGTGTGCTGTGTGACAATTAAAGATTCTTCATTTTTCTTCATTCTTCATTCATTCTTCATTCTTCATTCATTCTTCTTCATACATTGCAGTGTTTATCTTACAATAGACAACCATGTGTCTAATTCACCATTCAGTATGACCCTGCATTGTTGTGGCCCATGATTGTTTAAGATGTCCACTATCAAGTTGACTATCACTTTTATTATTCTCTATATTATACTTTATCTTTCTTTTAGTTAAATCATTTTTTTAAATTTATACTACACCACTTCTTTGCATTTTAGATTTTTTAAATATTGTTTATCAAAACTGTTTTTAAATACTCTTTAAATTATGTTTTTAAACACTGTTCTATTTTAATCACTACTTTGCCCTTATTTTACTTATTATGTAAAGTTGAGTTGGCTCTGAGACTAAGAATCCCATTACTGGTAATGATGCTTGCATTGCTATCAAGTATTGCACAATAAACTTGAAACCTGAAATTATAATTATATAAACCTAGTTTGAGAAATCAAAAGCTGACAACAAAAGCTATTGAACTTAGGAATTTAAATACTGTAACCCAAAACAACAGCTTATTTTTATTTTATTTTATTTTATTTTATTTTATTTTTTTGAACCTGTGGTGTCAGCATGCTGGGCATACAACACAGAGTATTTGTAATTCCATTGCATCTAGGACAGAGTTCTCAACCTGCAATGCAACTCTTTATTAATTCTTTAATCATCAAGAACTGCTGCAATAACTCTGTCCTGTGGACGACTTGTAGGACAATAGCAGCATTTTTTTCATTACACAGAACCACCACCAATCCCCCTCTTTGGAGAACTCTCTTACCATGTTT
The DNA here is from genome assembly GCF_960531495.2 of Zeus faber. Lineage (NCBI taxonomy): Eukaryota > Metazoa > Chordata > Actinopteri > Zeiformes > Zeidae > Zeus > Zeus faber. The sequence goes on from NC_137201.1 coordinate 3,487,927, forward strand.
TGGTCTATAAGCAAATAATCAGTACTCCAAGAGGAGGTAAATCACCACAGGTGAAACAAATAAACGTGGAACCAAAGAAGGATATGTACATGGAAAAACATAAACATATATATATATATATATATATATATATATATATATATATATATATATATAAACATCAGATGACAACATGTATCGAAATAACAGAGTTAATTAAGTCCAGAAAAACTGGATCAGCAATTCGGCACGTTCAAAGCAGGTGGTGTGTGTGTGCTTGTGATGAGACTGCCTGTATGTGTGTGTTTGCGTGTGTGTGTGTGTGTGTGTGTGTGTGTGTGTGTGTGTGTGTGTGTGTGTGTGTGTGTGTGTGTGTGTGTGTAATTCACTCAATGTTGTGTCATTATACATTGCATTGGCTACCTGTTAACAATTATACCATTGGAACCTTAAAGAGAATTGTACATGAGTTACAGCCGTTCAAAGCATCATCAACTGAGGATCCTGTGAACAACAGAAAATATCATTGATAAGATTGCACCTGTTAAACTAAAAACATAGAAAAACAAAAAGCCCCCTGGAGAAATGGACCAGCTATTAGGCAGCTTAAGAGAGAGTCTCGCCAGGCAGAAAGAAAATGGAGAAAGACAAATATTCAGGTTCATCATGAAATTTACAAGGATAGACTCAATCGATACAATATAGAAATTAAACAGGCAAGACAGTCTTTCTTCTCAAAAATAATTAATGAAAACATCAACAATAGTAAAGTACTCTTCTTCACTGTTCATCGACTTATTAATCCAACATCTACAAGCCGTCGGAGATGCTCTCCACTGAAAAATGTGAGGAGTTCGCGACATTCTTCAGTAACAAAATTCTAGCTATCAGAGAGAATATTAGTGCCTCAACATCCAGAAATGAACCTACCCTTCAGTTCCCCAGTAATATGACTGCAGCCATGGCTCATTTCGTCCCCTTAGACATAAAAAGACTGGATGATATTGTTGGTCATCTCAGGTCCTCCACCTGCTGGCTGGTGGAGGACCCCCTCCCTCCCACATTTTTTAAAACAGTTTTTAACTGCGTAGCACATGAGGTGTTAGGAATTTTAAATGGCTCTCTTCAATCAGGTATATTTCCTGCAGCATTTAAAACAGTTGTCATTAAACCACTACTGAAGAAGAGCAGTTATTGCCAACTACAGGCCCATTTCCAACCTGCCGTTCCTAGGCAAAATCCTAAAAAAAACAGTTTACCTTCAGCTTAACAACTACCTAACCTCAAACAACCTTTTAGAAACCTATCAATCTGGCTTTCGACCTCACCATACCACAGAAACAGCACTTAATAAAGTTCTGAACGATCTACACATATATACAGATGCCAAAAAATCATCTGTTCTTCTTCTGTCAGGCCCACGGCCTCCCAGCAAGTTCCTAGCTCCTAGTGCTTGTTTCAAGTCTCTAGCTTATGTCTCTTTGTTTCGTCTTCCCCTTACCTGCTTGTCTCCTCTCGTCGACCCAGTCTGTCCGTCCATCTCCAGCCAGCCCGGTTTACCTGCTTGTCTCCACTTGTCGACCAAGGCGCTGTTGCTGTTGCTGCTACTATTGCTGCTGCTGTTTTCTGTCGCTGCTATTGTTTCTGCTGGTATTGTTGGTGCTGGTGTTGTCTTTGCTGCTGCTAACCTTATACTTAAACTTAACCATCCACAGTGACTGGATTAAGATGAGATGCACACAGTTTAAATTTCAGTGTCTGTCAGGGCTGCCACTTCCGGTTCCGGTGACATCTTTGCTGTGCGTTGCTTTCCTGAGAACTGTTGACTCAAGTCAGATGAGATTTCTGGTTCCGGTGAGAGCTACCCCTTCCGGTTCCGGTGATGTCTTCGCTTGTGCGCTGTTGCTGCTGCTGTTACTGCTGTTTTTGCTGCTGCTATTGTTGCTGCTGTTATAGTAGCCGCTGGTGTTGTTATTGCTGCTGGTGTTGTTGTTGGTGTTGCTAACCTCATACCTTAACTGGTGTTGTCGTTGCTGCTGCTAACCTTATACCGAAACTTAACCATCCCTAAATTTACACCTAAACTTTATCTCTTATCCCCATATCTCTAACCTTATACCCTAATTTAAATATCTCTAACTTTTTACCTCAACTCAACATTTCTAACATCTTTAACCTGAGTCATTTTTCCGGTTCCGGTGAGGTCTTTGGTGTGCGTTGCTATTGTTGCTCCTGCTTTGGATTTGCTGTTGTTGCTGCTGGTGTTTATGTTGCTGCTGTGGCTGCTGCTGCTATTTCTGTTGCTGTGGTTGTTTCTGTTGTGACAGTTAGAGGATCATAAGAAGGGTGTGTTTTCGGAGAGAGAGAGTCAAAAGGGTTTCCCTCCCGAGGTCTGATTGAAAACTTGACCCGTCCCACTTAGGGACGCTAATTAAGGACCATGACTGGATTAAGATGAGATGGTGCACACGGTTAAAATTTCCGTTTCCGATGAGGGCTACCACTTCCGGGTCGGGTGACGTCTTTTCGGTGCTTTACTTCGTTGAGATACGATGGTACACACTGTCGACTCAATACAGATGAGGAGATTTCTGGTTCCGGTGAGAGCTACAACTTCCGGTCCCAGTGACGTCTTCACTTGTGCGCTGTTGCTGCTACTGTTACTGCTGCTGTTGCTGTTTTTGTTGATGCTGTTGTCTGCTGCTGGTATTGTCGCTGCTGGTGCTGTTGTTGGTGCCGCTAACCTTATACCTTAACTGGTGTTGTCGTTGCTGCTGCTAACCTTATACCTAAACTTAACCCTTGCTTAACTTATACCTCAACTAACCGTAAACCTTATACTTCGACTTAATCATCTCTAACCTGAGTGACCTCTCCGGTTCCAGTAAGAGCTACCACCTCCAGTACCGGTGACGTCTTTGCTTGTGCATTGGTGCTGTTGTTGCTGCTGGTGTCGATGTTGCTGCTGGCGTTGTTGTTGTTTCTGTGACTGTTGTTGCTGCTGTTGTTGTTTTCTGTTGCTGTTGCTGTGGTTGGAGTCGCTTTTATTGTTGTTTTTGCTGTCTTTGTTGTTGCTTTTGTTGTTGCTGTTGTTTCAGGGACATTCTTTTGTAATGACCGGCTGACAACTACGTTCTCTCTTTTTTTTTTGTATTTCTTCGTAAAGCGCATTGTGTTGCCCTGGTATGAAATTTGTATTGATGTTTTAGTTCAAACTTGGTCCAAATTTAATAAGTTTTATATGAGAGGATGTGTCTATGTATAAAAAACCTGTTTGTGCACCCTCTGAGTCTCTGTGTTCATATTTCACAGACCAGCCTGCGGTTTAGCAGCAGGCAGCCAATTTAAGCCCATTTGTATGTAGCCCGCTTGTGTGTGATGCATTTCCACACATGTACGCCTGGGTGCTGCAGTGCATCCTAAGACAAGTGCTTTTTGTTTTCCTCTCTCTTCTCATAATGCCTGAGACAGGGTGCTGTGCCTGGAGAGCTGCTTGAGTTTCAGTCATTTCAGAAAATGTCATTTCAGCCATGCGCAGCAGGCTAAGCTCAGTGGCGACCAGCAGCGGCTCGTCTTACACACTTGCCCTGATTGATGGCCTAACTTACGTCGGAAGAGCTGCCCCTCGATGCTGCTCCTCTCTCCTGATTCTTTATTAAGAGAGCCTCTCGTCTCCTCTGCCCTCCTCTCCTCTTCGCATCTTAACGCATTTCCCCTAATCCATTAACGCATAAACGATCTGTTGTTTTACCTCTCCCTGTCACACCTGCCTCGCATTGCATATTTTGAAAGGATGTCCTTCGATGGGAGCGAAGGGCGTAATTTGTTTGTATTTGCTGAGATGCCAGAGCCTCCTACGTACAGGTTAATGTGGCATAGTGTGGACAATTGAAGGGTTCTTCTTCAAAGGTGGTCTTTTAAATGCCAGTCCTTTGACGTAAGATGGCTGCCATCCTGTCCGTGAAGATATATTAAATATCAGTAGAAGAGCAAATGCACATAGTTATGCAGATATACATAAAACATCAAAAGAAAGAAGGTTTCTCAAAAGAAAACAACCTTTTTAACATCCGCTGTAATGTCTGCACTTGAGAGTGGACATATCCTGTATGTCTAAACTGCACCTGCAACCCTGAAGTCGCTTGATGCAGTATACCACAGTGGTATTTTGTTCTATTGCATCATTGTGAGTCATATGAAGTAGTTGGATGGTCATTGTTAACATTTAGAAGAAATCGGTATACATCTGTATTTATATACAAGACCTTGCTATCAAAACTGTCTGGATGCAGGGATAACAGCTTTCATTTAGTTCAAAAGGAATATTCATGACATCAGACAGCTCCTAATACCAAGACTGAACTGGGAAAGAATGGTATTCAGCAACAATGTACCTTATTATTAGTGATGCTAGACTCCTGAATGATTTTTTGCGTAGCGAACACATCTTTTCAAGAACTCGGGAGTCTGGTGTTACTACAACAAAAGAAAGAATCTTGACTCACAAACTTGAAATAATTTATGAGGACTAAATTAAAGTCCAAGGCAAAAAAGGCAATGCATTTGTCATAATTCCTTTTCAATGTAACTGATTTACACTTTGTGTTAGGCTCCCACAGCCTCCCAGCGCCACTCAAGCCTGATTGCACACACCTGGGATCAATTACCTGCACAGTATTTAATCCCAGCTTCCTAGTCATTCCTTGCCAGACCGTCAACTAGCTTTCCCCGAGTTGCCTCGCTATTGGCTCCCTTCCAAGTTCCTAGTGCATATTCCTAGTTCGTAGTTTATGTCTCGTCTTCCCCTTACCTGCTTGTCTCCTCTCGTCGACCCAGTCTGTCTCTCCAAATCCAGCCAGCCCGGTTTACCTGCCTGTCTCCGCTCGTCGACCAAGGCTGCCCATCCATCTCCATCCAGCCTGGTTCCCCGTCTCTCTGACACCCGTCCCTCTCCCCGCACCGCTCTAGGTCAAGGGGCTGAACGGGTCACATCTGACCCGGATTACCCACCAGAAAGCTCCCCTCAAGCTGCTACTCTCCGGCAACCACCGTGAGTCCTTAAGGTTCTTCCTCATTGATTCCCCACTGGACCCTGTGGTTCTGGGGTACCCCTGGCTCCAGACCCACAACCCTCAGATGGACTGGCGCTCGGGCAGCGTGAGCTCCTGGAGCACACACTGTCATGCCCACTGCCTCCGCTCGGCCTCTACCCCGCCGCCGGGCACGCCGCCAGGGGTCCCCAAGAGCCCTGACCTGCCCTCGGTTCCGTCGCAATATCTGGACCTGGCCCCGGTCTTCCGCAAGCAGGGGGCGCTATCCTTACCACCTCATCGCCCCTACGACTGCGCAATCAACCTCCTGTCAAGCGCCCCCCTCCCCTGCAGTCGCCTGTATAACGTCTCCCGGCCCGAACAGGAGGACCTGGAAACTTACATCCGCGACTCCCTCGCTGCCGGGATTATTCGCCCCTCGTCTTCTCCGCTAGGCACAGGGTTCTTCTTTGTGGCTAATAAGACAAGACCCTCGTCCTTGCATTGATTTCAGGGGACTTAACGACATCACTATCAAAGACAAGTACCCCTTGCCCCTGATGGATTCAGTCTTCGTCCCCATCCAGGGTGCCACCCACTTTTCCGAGCTCGACCTCCGCAACGCTTACGACCTGGTCCGCATCCGCAAAGGGGATGAGTGGAAGACCGCGTTCAACACCCCGGTCAGACACTTCGAGTATCTTGTTATGCCCTTTGGTCTGTCAAATGCCCCAGCGGTCTTCCAGGCCCTAATTAACGATGTCCTCCGGGACATGCTCAACTCATTTGTCTTTGTGTACCTCGACGACCTCTTGATTTTCTCCAAATCCCTCTCCGACCATGTAAAACATGTACGCCTGGTGCTGCAGCGCCTCCTGGAGAACCGTCTGTTTGTTAAGGCCGAGAAGTGTGTCTTCATGTTCCGTCGATTTCCTTCCTAGGATTAATCATTGGCCGAGGAAGGCTGGAGATGGACCCCAAGAAGGTGGCCGCCGTGGTGGAGTGGCCAACCTCGGCCAATAGGAAGCAGCTCCAATGGTTCCTCGGGTTTGCAAACTTCTACCGGCGCTTCATCCGTAAATTCAGTCGCATCGCTTCTCCCCTCTCAGCCCTTACCTCCACCGCAGTGGCCTTCAAGTGGACCGCCGAGGCCGCGTTCCTCAACCTCAGGAGCCGCTTTTCGTCGGTCCCAGGCCTGGCCCAGCCCGACGCCAACCTCCAGTTCGTGGTAGAGGTGGACGCTTCAGACACCGGGGTAAGAGCAGTACTTTCTCAGCGCTCCCAAACCGATGGTAAGCTCCACCCCTGTGCCTTTCTGTCCCGCAGGCTCACCCCACCCAAGCGCAACTATGACGTGGGTAACCGGGAACTACTGGCCATCAAACTAGCCCTGGAGGAATGGCGCCACTGGCTTGAGGGAGCAATCCACCCCTTCGTCGTCTGGACTGATCATAAGAACTTGGCCTATATCCGGGCGGCTCAATTGCCAGCAGGCCAGGTGGGCGTTGTTTTTTGGCAGGTTTAACTACTCTCTATCCTACCGCCCAGGAACCAAGAACACCAAACCTGACGCCCCGTCCCGTATGTTCGTGCCAGAGGAGAAGACAGGGGATCCAGAACCCATCCTTCCACCCCTGTGCCTTGCCGCCACACACACCTCGGAGATCGAGTCCCTCGTCACCCAAGCGCAGGAGCAGCAGCCCGACCCAGGTACTCCGCACGCTCCCAGGTTCTGCAGTGGGCCCATGCCTCCCGCCTCAGCTGCCATCCCGGGATCACCCGCACCCTGGCCGTCGTCCGCCAGCACTTCTGGTGGCCGACCCTGCTCGCTGACACCCGGTCCTTCGTCTCGGCCTGTCTCACCTGCACCCGGTCCAAGACCTCCACCCGACCCCGCTCCAGCCTCCTCTGCCCATTACCCATCCCGACTCGTCCTTGGTCCCACATCGCCCTGGACTTCGTCACCGGTCTTCCACCATCCCGGGGCAACACTACCATCCTCACGGTGGTGGACCGCTTTTCTAAGGCGGCCCACTTCCTCGCCCTGCCCAAACTACCGAGGCCCCACCACCCCGCCGCACATCGACGGCCACCCGGCCTACACAGTGCGGCGCCTGCTGGACGTGCGGCACCGGGGGAGGGACTTCCAGTACCTCATGGACTGGGAGGGATACAGCCCGGAGGAACGCTCCTGGGTCCCCCGGAGACAGATCCTGGATGCCTCCCTCATCCGGGATTTCAACCGAACTTGCCCTTCCGGTTCCAGGTGTCCGCCAAGGGGTGTCCGTAGAGGGGGGTACTGTTAGGCCCATGGCCTCCCAGCGCCACTAGAGGCTGCCCTTGCCCCATCTGCAGCTATCTACTCAAGCCCAATTGCACACACCTGGGATCAATTACCTGCACAGTATTTAATCCCAGCTTCCTAGTCATTCCTTGCCAGACCGTCAACTAGCTTTGCCCGAGTTGTATCGCTTTTGGCTCCCTTCCAAGTTCCTAGTGCATATTCCTAGTTCATAGTTTATGTCTCGTCTTCCCCTTACCTGCTTGTCTCCTCATCAACCCAGTCTGTCTCTCCAAATCCAGCCAGCCCGGTTTACCTGCCTGTCTCCCCTCGTCGACCAAGGCTGCCCGTCCATCTCCATCCAGCCTGGTTCCCAGTCTCTCCACCCGGATCCTGGACCCCACTCCTGGTCATCATCCCTGCCCTGCCCTGCTCCATCCCTACCCGACCGGGTCCCCTCGGCCAGCTCCTCCATCCCGGCTAATAAACATCCTTTGCCTGCCTTCCGTCTCCCTGTGTCGTGCGTTTGGGTCTCTCCCAGTTCTGGTCGTGACACTTTGCAGTCCTCCAAAATACATAAAAAAAAAAAAAAAAAAAAAGTGACAGAATTCAATGATTACTGTGAGAATTCCACTCACAACTAAGAGCTGAATGATTCTTCTGATTCTCGCTCAACATCCACTGGAAGTCCTCCCTCGCTCACCGTATATTCCACCAATTAAATGAAACAAATTAAGAGTCGTAAAATTGAACACAGTCCTCGTATTTACTGAGTGACTCATAAAGAATTGTATCTGAAAAAATTGATGTGTGTAGTCTCTGGATGTCATGGAGTTTGATCCAAAGCAGTCCATTTATTTAGGAGAAGTTAGTAAATAACACCGTGTTTCTCATCTCCGCAATGGTCATGTGATAGCACAGCAGACCTGATTGGTAACAAAAGTGTGTCATGGCATGGTGACATGTAATCACTTCATATATGTGCAAAATGGCGGCGCGCAATGACTGCCTTATATTAAAGGTGTCAATCTGCTCACTGGACTATTCAATTGGACTTCAACTAAAGGAATCTAAGACACAAACTCTGACAAATTGTAAATACGCAGAAGCACAGAGAATACAAGATAGGTGCTGCATTTTGAACGGATAATGTAGTTTACAGTCTTCCTGAATTGTAGTTAATTGTAACAGAAACCATACGAAATGATACACTGACAGGTATTTTATTACTATTAACATTTAATGTTAAAAAAATCGTAAAAGTATTACCAGAAGATGATTGGATTAAACAAAGTGCAGCATATGACACTGTTGCAGGTTTCTTGCATAGCATCACAGACAAAGCATGCCAGAGCAACCCAAAAACCTAATTTCAACTTCTTCATCCGAACTTCCCCTGAAGAATTTTTCCATGGCGTGATCTTCTCTTTGGACATGCATGGCAAGTTCTCCACATCAGCCAGCCAGCAAACACCGGTCAAGCAGCGCAATATTTCCAAGCGTCCAAGTAAATACACCTATTTTGTCGTTTATATGACAGGGTTACGCTTTATACGTTATACATCAGTACCACACTTGATCTTTCTTTACATTCCCATACTAGCAAAATACCAAATGTTTATGGTGATACTATACGAAACATCTTTTCACCTTATGAATTTACTACTCATCCGGCATGCACCAGGGTAGCTTTACAAAACAAGCAAAAAAATCACCATCGGAATTTCTGGAAATTCCAGAGATCTATATTTTTAGTCTTCCTGATTTGGAGTTAGTTGAACCATAGAGAATTACTGTGTGACAGGCATTACTTTATTATACTTTGTGTTTACTTCTATTTTATACTGGCTTTATAGCCTCCAATTCCTATGAGATGATCATTACAGGCTATTCCACAGTGGAAACAACTGAGTTGATGTTTATGCCGACAACCCCTTGTTCTGAACTAAAACTGACATTGAATGATGTTTCCGCCCTCCCACCACAAACAACTGTATGTTATCCATTGTCATCAAATGGTTTTCTTGTTTTTTCCCATTTCTACAAATAATACTCATAAGTCATAATCATAATGAGTCATAATTGAGTTGGGTGGAGTGAACTCCTGTCAGTACTCACTACAAATACCATTGGTGTCTTTTTCAGGTTGGGGAACTTCATGTCAGTCATAAAGTCAAGTCAAGTCAATTCACATTTTATTCATAAAGCGCATTTCATACCAGGGCAACGCAATGCGCTTTATAAAGGAATACAAAAAAAAAAAAAAGAGAACGTGCTTGTCAACTGGTCATTACAAAAGAATGCCCCTGAAACAACAGCAACAACAAAAGCAACAGCGACAATAAAGACAACAAAAGCAACAATAAAAGTGACTCCAACCACAGGGGCAACGACAGCAACAGCACCAGAAAACAACAACAGCAGCAGCAGCCAAAGAAACAACAACAATGCACATGCAAAGACGTCACTGGAACAGGAAGTGGTACCTCTCACCGGAATCAGAAAAGTCGCTCAGGTTAGAGATGGTTAAGTTGAAGTATGAGGTTAGAGATGTTTACCAATACCAGCAGCAGACAATAGCAGCACCCAAAACAGCAGCAACAGCAGCAGCAACAGTAGCAGCAACAGCGCACAAGCGAAGATGTCACCGGAACCTGAAGTGGTAGCTGTCACCAGAACCAGAAATCTCCTCATCTGTGTTGTACAGTGTCAACAGTGTGTACCATCTCATCTCAACGAAGTAACGCACAGCAAAGACGTCACCGGAACCGGAAGCGGTCACCCTCTCCGGAACGGAAATTTCAACTGTGTGCACCATCTCATCTTAATCCAGTCACCATCCTTTAATTAGCATCCCGAAGTTACAGATCAAGTTTTCAATCAGACTAGGGAGGGAGATCCTTTTGACTCTCTCTCTCCAGAAACATACCCTTCTTATGATCCTCTCACTGTAATGTCACAACAGAAACAACAAGAGCAACATAAAAAGCAGCAGCAGCCACAGAAACAACAACAACAACAACAGCAAAAACAACAGACAGCAGCGCACACGCAAAGACCACAGGGGAACCGGAAGTGGTAGCTCTCAGGTTAGAGATCTTAGAGATGGTTAAGTTGAGGTATAAGGTTAGAGATTTTGAAATTAGGGTATAAGGTTGGAGATGGTTAATTTTAGGTATAAGTTTAGCGATTGTTATGTTTAGGTATAATGTACGAGATGGTTAAGTTAATGAATAAGGTCGGAGATGGTTAACTTTAAGTATAGGGTTAGCAGCAGCAATGACAACACCAAAAAATGTATAAGGTTAGCAGCACCAACAACAACACCAGTAGCAATGACAACACCAGCGGCGACTATACCAGCAGCTACAATTGCAGCAACAAAAACAGCAGCAAGAGTAGCAGCAACAGCAACAGCACACAAGCGAAGATGTCATCGGAGCCAGAAGTGGTAGCTCTCACCGAAACCAGAAATATCCTCATCTGTATTGAGCCAACAGTATGTACCATCTCATCTCAACGAAGCAACGCACAGCAAAGACGTCACTGGAACCAGAAGTGGCAGCCCTCACCGGAAACGGAAATTACAACTGTGTGCACCATCTCATCTTAATCCAGTCACGGTCCTTTGATAAGCGTCCCTAAATTACAGGTGAAGATTTCATTCAGACCTCGGGAGGGAGAGGCTTTTGACTCTCTCTCTCTGAAAACACACCCTTCTTATGATCCTTTCACTGTAATATCACAACAGAAACAACAACAACAGCAACAGAAATAGCAGCAGCAGCCACAAAACAACAAAAAACAGCAGCAAGAAAAGACAACAGCAACGTACACGCAAAGACCTCACCACAACAGGAAGTCGAACATCTCACCGGAACCGGAAATGTCATTTAGGTTAGAGATTGTTAATTTGAGGTATAAGGTTAGAGATGTTTACCAATACCAGCAGCAGACAAGAGCAGCAACAAAAAAAGCAGCAACAGCAGCAGCAACAGTAGCAGCAACAGCAACAGCACACAAGCGAAGATGTCACCGGAACCGAAAGTGGTAGCTCTCACCCGAACCAGAAATCTCCTCATCTGTATTGAGTCGACAGTGTGTACCATCTTATCTCAACGAAGTTATGCACAGCAAAGACGTCACCGGAACTGGAAGTGGGAGCCCTCACCCAAAACGGAAATTTCAACTTTGTGCACCATCTCATCTTAATCCAATCACAGCCCTTTAATTAGCGTCCCTAAATTATGGGTCAAGTTTCCTTCCCTTTTGACTCTCTCTCTCCAAAAACACACCCTTCTTATGATCCTCTTACAGGAATATCACAACAGAAACAACAACAACAACAACAACAACAACAACAACAGAAGCAGCAACATCTGCTCCAGCAGCAACAACAACAAAAAACAACAGCAAAAAAGCCAACAGCAACCCACACGTGAATACGTCACTGGAACCGGAAGTGGTAGCTCTCATCGGAACCGGAGAGGTCACTCTGGTTAGAGACATTTAAGTTGAGGTATAAGGTGAGTGATGTTTAAGTTAAGGTATAAGGTTAGAGATGCTTTATTTTAGCTATAAGGTAAGCAAGGGTTAAGTTTAGGTATAAGGTTAGCAGCAGGCACAACACCAGCAACACAGACAGACAGACAGACAGACAGACACGTCAGTCAGTCATTCATAGACTGTAGTGAACAGAAAGGTTTTTAACCTGCTTTTAAAACAATTCAGTGTGGGGGCCTCTCTCAGGTTCCTTGGTAGGGTGTTCATTTTACTTGGGTCATAGATACAGAAGGCAGCCTGTCCTGCTTTAGAGTTGGTAAAAGGGATAGTTAACAGACCACTGCCTTTGGACCTGAATGTTCTTGCTTGTTCGTGTATAATTAGCATTTATTTTATATACTGAGGTGCAAGACCATTTATAGCTTTATATACAAGTAGCAGAATCTTATAATCAATTCTAGTTCTAACAGGGAGCCAATGTAGAGATCTAAGAACAGGTGTGATGTTTTTGTCCCAGTGAGAACGCGTGCAGCCACATTTTGTAGCCGCTGCACAGCTAATTTCGGGAGGCTGGTGAATAGGCCATTACAGTAGTCCAATCTACTCATTATGAATGGATGGATTGATTTTTCGGAGTCTGCTTTTGACAGGAAGCCTCTTAATTTTGAAATGTTTTTTAGATGGTAGGTGGCTGACTTTGTAATTTGATTTGGCTCTTAAAATTTAGATCACCGTCTATGATTACACCTAGATTTTTGGCTTCATTCTTGCTCTCAGGGGACAGAGAACTAAGATGAGCTGCAATTTTCTGCCTTTGAGCCTGTGCACCAAAGATGAGTATTTCTGTACTGTCTTTGTTCAGTTGTAAAAAGTTCTTTGACATCCATGCATTCATATCATAAATACACTGAGTGAGGGAGTGTATGGGTAGTCGATCATCAGGAGATAGGGATATGTTGTGAATCATCTGCATTATTATGGTAATTTATTTAGTGTTTCTTTACAATATGTGCAAGTGGAAGCATGTAGAGGTTAAACAATAATGGTCCCAGAATCAAACCTTGGGGCACTCCACATACAATATGCAATTTGTTTGACACAAAATCTCCAATGGACACGAAGAACTGCCTGTCCTGTAGGTAGGTTTTGAACCAATTTAGAACCGGGCCAGATAGGCAGACCCATTTTTGTAATCTCGCTTATAAAATCTCATGGTCAACAGTGCCGAAGGCAGCACTGGAGGAGAAGAAGAACAGATCGTTTTTTTGCATGTGTAGATCGTTCAGAACTTTAATAAGTGCTGTTTCTGTGCTATGGTGAGGTCGAAAGCCAGATTGATTGGTGTCAAAAAGGCTGTTTGAGGTTAGATAGTTGTTAAACTGAAGGTAAACTGTTTTCTCAAGTATTTTGCTGAGGAACAGTAAGTTGGAAATGGGCCTGTATCTGGCAATAACAATTGCATCGAGATTGCTCTTCTTCAGGAATGGTTTAATAACAGCTGTTTTAAATGCTGCAGTAAATATACCTGATTGAAGAGAGCCATTTAAAATTTCTAATACCTCATGTGCTAAATGTGGTAGGGAGGGGGTCCATGCAGCATGTGGAGAACCAGAGCTGACCAACAATATCTTCCAGTCTTTTTATGTCTAAGGGGACAAAATGAGACTTGGCAGCAATCATTTTACTGGAGAACTGAACGTTAGGTAAAGATGGCTGTAGGGTTGAAGCAACCCAAATGGTGCAAGTTTCATGGAAAGGACATTGAATTGGAAGAAGGCTCCATCGCTGACAAGACGATAGCAATGAAGCCCAGTCACTGGGAAATGCTGATTAAATCATTAAAAGCCCAACAGCCCAAAATGCCCACTTTAACAGACAGGCATATATTATGCCTGTCGTGTGGGGTGAACAAGACACCTTTGAGATGAATGCCCAATTCCACCTCTGTAAAAACTGTAAAGGTAACTCAGTGCCTATACCACACAAAGGAAACAAAAAATACAGAATGCTTACTGTTACAGTAACAATGCCAATATTTGTACTGCAGAAGTACTTGGAAAAGTACATGATACTGCATGAGGGCGTAACCATCGAGGAACATTTTCTGGTTACTACCGAGTCAAAAAGAAGCCGGAAAATAAGTTGTTCATTACCATTAACGAGAAGCTGGACATGCTTGGTCCACTTCTCCGAGACATTACCGAGATCAAAGCGAGTCTTGATTTCCTGCTCCGCATGGTCAGCAAGATGCAAAAAGACAACGCGGATCTAAAAACCTCCTTGAAGCGTCTCACAGCGGAGATGAAAGCTGTAAAAAAATTTAATAAAATAACCAACCTTATCTTTTCTGGGATCCATGAGAACAACACCGAGTCCCCAGAAAACATGGTGAAAGACTTTCTCCGCACTGCCCTGAAACTCCCGACGGACACTGTAATGCAGATCACCTTCCACCGGTTTCACTCACTGGAACACTGCGTGGGGAACCGTCCATGCTCCATCATTGCCAAGTTTGAACACTTAAAGCACAAGGAGCTAGTTAAAAGCAAAGGACAGGCGCTGAAAGGAACCACGCTGGGCATGAACGATGAATTCCCCCGGGAAATCAATGTCCGATGGAAGGTACCCCATCGAGAACCGGCAGAAGGGTAGGCGCGTATCGATGATTGTTGATAAACTATATATAGACGGTCTGTTATTCCGCGACTCCTCCATCACACCCTGGTTATTTTGATCATTATGTATGTATTCTTGTTGTTCTGGGAATTATATACTGCAAGATGTAGAAATTAGCATGCTGTCTATGTCAGGATTTAAAATATCACTCACTCTCTTCATCTCACCCTCCTAATCCCTCCTCCCTACTTCTCTCATCATCTCACCTCCCTTATCCCTCTCTCCCCACTTCTCCTATCACTCTCACTCTGTTCTGTCTCTCACTATATTAATGTGTAATCCTGCAATGTTCAATGTTTATCTTTGTCTCCTTGTCATTTGTTTGTTTAGTAATGGATCCCTCCAAACTTCTTGCAATACTAGGACAGTAAAAATGAATGTAAAGGAGGAAATCCCAGACTTATCTATGGGAAAGCATGGGAACAGAAGTATAGCTATTGCCTTGGATGCACTGTGCCATAACCCCCTTACTAACTTCAATAAAACCCATTAGGTTTGAGAGTTGGAATGTGAGAGGCTTTGGCTCACCTGCTAAACGTAGCAAAAGCAAAGTCACCTCACCAGGATGAACCCCAGCTTCTGTCTACTGCAAGAAACTGATCTCACTGCATCAGAGCACCTCAAACTCAAAGCTAAATGGGTTAATCAGATGTTTTCCGCATCATACAACAAAAAAAAGATAGGTGTTGGAGCTGCAGCTGGTCGCTCCAGGAGGAGGGGTTGGTGGTCGTAAGGCAGCGGAGCATGGCATCCACCTCCTGGTTTGCCCGCTCCGTCTGGCCATTGGTCTGGGGGTAGAAACCGGAGGAGAGACCAACCTGTGCCCCCAGGGCCGAGCAGAAGGCGCACCAGACCTGGAAGGTGAATTGTCAGGATGGTGGGAGACCGGTGACAAAGTCCAGGGCGATGTGGGACCAAGGACGAGTCAGGATGGGTAGGGGGCGGAGGAGGCTGGAGCAGGGTCGGGTGGAGGTCTTGGACAGGGCGCAGGTGGGACAGGCGGAGAAGAAGGACTGGGCCGAGCGGAGGCAGTGGGTGTGGCATTGCATGCTCCAGGTGCTCACGCCACGAGCGCCAGTCCATCTGAAAGTTGTGGGTCCGGAGCCAGGGGTACCCCAGAACCAGGGGATTCTGGGGGGAATGGATGAGGAAGAACCCCATCGACTCACGGTGGATTCCGGAGACCAGCAGCTCGAGGGGGGCCGTCTGGTGGTTAATCCGGATCAGATGTGACCCAGTCGGTCCCTTGACCTCGATGGGTGTGGAGAGAGGGACGGGTGTCAGCCCGAGCTGGCGTGCTAGTCCCAGGTCAAGAAAACTCTCATCCGTCCCAGAATCTATGCGAGCAGAGGAAGAGAGTCTTATACCCCTCCACGAGAGGGTAGCCGGGAGCAGAGGACGGGAGAGAGGGTTGGAGCTGGAGCGGCCGGAACGTAACCCTAGCGAGGAGTTGTCCTCTCCCGGCCAGACTGGGCAGGTGGCCCAGAGGTATCCCGGACGGCCGCAATACAGACAGCCGCCGGTCTGTATGCGGTGGGCTCACTCCTCAGGGGAGATCTGGGAGCGATCGAGTTGCATGGGTTTAGCATCGGAGTGAGTCAGGGGGCTTCGGGGGCGCCTGAGGGTAGTTGGCGCTGGAGACCGGGGCGTGGCCGCCCAGGAGAGAGGCACGGGCTGTAGTCTCACCCCCCCCCCCCCTCATGACGGCGCTCCCATAGTCGGTTGTCCAGGCAGATCGCGATATCTACCAGTTGGTCCAGGTCCGTCGGCTCGTCCTGCCGCGCCAACTCGTCGTTCAGTGGCTTCGTGTGAGTCGCCCAGGCTAACCATTTCACTAATCGCAGGAGAAAAAGAGAGAAAGAGCGATATAGAAGACCTTAGATCAGTTCTAGATCAGGACCTGTCTCCCTCCATGTACAATCTCCATGTGTAACTAGTGCCTGTGCATAACAGGGACACTCCCCCAACCCCCGTTGTAAAATGTCATGAATTTAGGGCTGTGATGAGTTTGGGTTTGTCATGAGTTTGAAAGTGGCTTCACATGCGCGCAGCAGAGTCAGCCAGGCTAACCATTTCACTTATCATGGGAGGAAAAGAGAGAAAAAGAGCTATAGAAGACTTTAGATCAGTTTTAGATCGGGACATGTCTCCCACCATGCGCAATCTCCATGTGTACTTAGCGCCTGTGCATTCAGGCCCGACCCAGGAAGTTTGTCGGCTACGACAAGATAAAGTCAAAATCAGGCTAAATTTGTGTGATCCTCTTCTGGCCTGCTCTCAACTGCACAGGACTGGGAGCTGACGGTTGACCTGGGGAAGCAACTCAAGTTCCCAGTAACTGTTGTACATCACTCACAACATTGAGGCCAGACATGGTGCTGCTCTCAGAAGCGTCAAGGCAGGTCAACCTGTTGGAACTCACTGTCCCTTGGGGGAACCGCATTGAGGAAGCCAATGAGAGAAAGAGATGCAGGTATGCAGAGTTGGTGGAGCAGGGCCTTGCCAATGTGTGGCGAGCTAGATGTGAGCCCATTGAAGTAGGGAGCAGAGGGTTTGCTGGCCAGTCCCTCTCAGGGCCCATAACATGCTGGGCATTACAGGAGTGAGGAAGCGAAGGACCATAAAGATGATGACAGAGGCAGCTGAAATTTCCTCAAGTTGTCTGTGGATCAGGAGAGGAGAGGAGTGGGTGAGGTAGTTTTACCTGGACACAAGCAGGGACCCGAAATACCTAATGAACCCAGGATACAACACTGATGATGTGTCCAGGTGCATCACAAGATATATATATAAAGCTTCTTTCTGGATCACCCAGTGACTACCAGGAACAGTCTGGTTGACTACCAAGAACAGAGTGGCGACAGCTGGAGAGACAGTGGACAGCTCAGAGAGATGGCATCCGGTGCAGTTAGGGTTGGTCAACGAAGTCCCGATCTCCACCATTGAGGGTTTTGAGAGAAGAGTCAGTAGCTTCCTAAGGAAGTGGTTGGGTCTTCCTCGAAGCCTGAGCAACATCGCCCTATATGGGAAGAACAACATGCTGAAGCTCCCCATCAGCAGCCTGAATAAAGAGTTTAGGGTGACCCGTACAAGGGAGGTCCTGCAATACCGGGAGTCGAGCGACCCAGAGGTCTCCCAGGCCGGCATCCAGGCCAGAAGTGAAAGGCAGCAGAGGCTGTCGAGGTCGAGTCTCACCTGAGACACAACGCATTGGTGGCCACGGTGACACGTGGAAGGGCTGGCCTTGGTAGTAGCTTATAACCATGCTATGATAAGGCAACGGGGAAGGATAGAAGGGCCATGATCCAGGAGGAGTGTTGTAAGAGAAAAATGCATATGATTAACTATTTGAATGATGTTTTACATGTTTTATATGAGAGAATAGCCTTTTGTATGTTAGGTGGTTTTAAAAAATTGCCTCTGGGTTTTTAAGGAGCCTCCCAGAGTTTATGTAAAGAGACTGCTCTTTCTCAACAATGTCCATTGTAGTATTGAAGAACCAAATCACATTCCATCCTCTTTCAACTTTGTATGGAGATAAGGTTTACCCCAGGGGGGCTTGAAAGAGCATTGTGTGTTTGTTTTATGGCCTTGTAGGATTGTACCTGTGGCCAGAGTTTGACTGTTAAATTGTTGTTTGAGAGTAACACCCGGGAAGAAATTTGAGGGGCACAGTCTTGTAAATGACATCTGACCAATAGCACACAACCTCTCTTTGGTATAAAACTCTCTTGGTCATTAGTTGGGGTAGACTGATCAGAACACTGCTTTTAAGCGTGACTGTATCCTTCTCTTTATTCTGCAGAATAAATATCTTTAATACTCTCAGGTTTGTTTTTCTGTAGCGGGCAGATCACCGACCATGCAGGAGAATTTGTCCAACAATCTGGCGACGATCTGCTTGACTCTGTTGGACTTCATCATGCCCAGGTTGTGTGCACAACGGCAATCAGGGACCGGCCATAAGACATCCAAGAAGGAGTCGTCTGGACATGACAGGCAGATCCAGCAGACACAACACGAGTTCCCGTACATATTAAGGTGAGGACTTAATTAATTAATAACTAAAGTTAAATTGATACTAATAAATAAAGCTACCTGTCAGTGTATTGGGACACAGATTGGCGTCCATTCCTATTGGTGGTGTGGTGTATTGGGACACAGGTTTGGAAATATAAACAACACTCTCATGTGATTTAGAAAAATATATATAAATAAATAAAACACATATATATATTATGTATATCAACATGTCTTTTTTTTTAAGATTTAATTTTTAGGTACTGATAATCCAGCGATGTGACTTGCTTTCCAACTAGTTTTAGTAAGTTAGGGAGAGGACAGAGTTCAAGGGCCCATTGTGTGACTTTATTTTCAGTGATAGACATCAACCATCGACGATAAAATTAGTGTCTGGGGCATGTGACTGCCTGGCCAATGGCTCACTCTAGAGCACGTATGTTCGAGATGAGTTCAGAGAGATTATATCAGTGTCGTGGGGTAAGTTTAGCTACCTGGCTGATAAAAATCTCGATGAAACAAGCGAATGTATAAACACGAGATAAACGTGGTATGTGTATTATACATAACATGTTAAACTAGTTTCACACATGATTATTGGTTTAAAAGTAACGTTATAATCGAAATATCTGGTAGGATTGCTGGAAAGGATACTGTAAGGTCTTAAATTAATAAAAAAAATAATAATTATAACAAGGCGAGAGAGCTGTAAAGTTAATGATAGACTGAAAGGATTATGGAAGTTGATGTGAAAGACAATGAACGTGGGAAAGTTTGCACATGATGCATTTGGGATTCTTTGTTAAGGATGGAACTTGGAGCAAAGTGAGTTGTAAAAGTCATTTTAGTAAAATATTGGTTCAGGAAGCTACAGGACTGAATGATTTAACTGGTGAACTATGTGATTATGGTTTACTAGTGGTGTTTAGCAGGCTAAATTAAAATCAAATTGAATTGAAGTGCTAGTTAACAACAGTATTCTATGCTGAAGTAGGATGAATAGATATTGAACGGGTTGAACTCTTGGATTGGATTGTGTTGAAAATGTCTTGTGGATCGATTAATGTTGTAATTGTGCATTGATAATTTAACTAGCCCATATATTCAGTGTTTTTTTTCCGCAGTTTTAAGCAGGAATCCACTGGCTGCAGTTTTGACCAGTGTAGATATAACTGCATCTGATTGGGAAGAATGAAGCATTGTGATCGAAGAGAATTGCTCTACAATTGAGTAAGGCCATAACATGCCCAGCATTCAAAGACTGCAGAATGATGTGACTTTAGGTTGAAAACTCCCCGTCCAAAAGGTAAGACGAGCAGTTCAAAGCTTAGCACATAATATATGTGATTTTTAGGAGTTAAGTAACATAAATTGACCATGATGGATAGTTGATTAAATGTTATTGATCAAGAATTATAAAAAAAAAAAATAGGAATATATATTGAATGCTACATTTTTAAATGTTTTAGTATGTGAATCACATTTTTCCTTACCTTCTCTAGTTGCTTAACTCATTGTTGAAGTTATGTGGAGCCTCCGGTAATGTTTTCGTCTGCCACATTACTGAAATTTATTTAGACTAATAGCGCAGTTGATCAGAGAGGCAAGAGAAGGGAAAGAAGACCTAGCAGTGCTGTGGCTCGACCTCACCAATGCTTATGGATCCATTCCACATAAGCTGGTGGAAACAGCACTGGATCAGCATCATGTCCCAGGTAAAATCAGAGACCCCATCTTGGACTACTACAAGAGTTTCAAGCTGACAGTCACCTCTGGGGCAGTCACATCCGAGTG
This sequence comes from Zeus faber, assembly GCF_960531495.2. Taxonomy (NCBI): domain Eukaryota; kingdom Metazoa; phylum Chordata; class Actinopteri; order Zeiformes; family Zeidae; genus Zeus; species Zeus faber. The sequence continues at coordinate 3,508,210 of NC_137201.1, forward strand.
GCATCGGCTGGAGAAAGGGATCAACACTGGATGGAGGATTTCAGTCATCCTCTTTGCCTTGGCCATGAACATGCTGGTCAAGTCAGCCGAAGTGGAGTGCAGAGGTCCGTTCACCAAGTCTGGAGTCCACCAGCCCCCCTAATTGGTAACCATCACTGTGGTTGCCGTGTTTCAGATACCTTTAGCCCAAAAAATGCCAAGAAGATTAATAATAATAAAAATCTGAGCAAAATCAATAGTCAATAGACCCCTTTATATATGCATCTTGCAATGCACCTGGACACATCATCAGTGTTGTATCCTGGGTTCATTAGGTGTTTTGGGTCTTGCAACAGACCCCCTCACCCAGGTGACCCAGCCGGGATTGATCAAGTCCCGGCTTATGTCCAGGTAACACAACCTCACCGACGCCTCTCCTCTCCTGATCCACATCTCTGATCCGACCCCTACGACAAGCAAAAACCAACGTCTGTCTGCCTCTTTATTTAAAACCAACGACTAACAAACTGCAGAAAAAAAGCAACCTTTTTTTTTCTGTAACATCAGCTGACGTCACAAACAGGATCAAGCTGCGGGACAATCAACGATGTAGCCGTCACAAACTAAAACCTTCGTTTGGAGGATCGTCCTTCGGTGGGTCTCCGGGGTGCCCAATCTAAGTTCCTGATAACGGGGTAAGACAGATGTTGTGAGAAGTGTTTCAAATAAATCTTCTAATTCTAAATTACAATTTAAAAAATTCAGGATTTACTTTATGATCCAAATACTGACGTATTTTTCCTAAAGTGAAGATATTGTTTTTTATTCTCAAACCTTTAACCGAGGTTTCGAAGAAACCTGGAAATATAGTGACGACTATGTTTAACTAGAGTTCTATTAAGACTGTAATAACATACGTGAAATATAATCTAGAGTTCTATTAAGATCGTAAAATACTTGAAATAGAATTTGGTTTATCGATTAAGACTGTAATAACATACTGGGTATAAATTACATGAAATCAATGAAAAGGGAGAATAAGGAAACACCAACTGACACAAAGGAAATCCCCAGGTTTAAAGGAAATCAAAAAAAAAAGTAGCTTTGGAAGCTAACGGAATTCTGAAATCGCCCTCATGGGTCTAATATACCGCATTCCAAATAATTATGCAAATTATATCTTTCTCAGATTTTCCTAAATAGTCGATGCAAATGACAGTCAGTATAATTTTAGGGTATAATTCTAATGTTATTGAACAAACCTCCCAATGATAACAGTATTTATTTCAAAAATAAAAATCTCAAAAGGCATTGTTCCAAATTATTTTGCACAACAGAGTTTCAAAACATTTTATAGGTTGTAGAGAACTGAATGTGGTCATTTGTTAAATTTGCAGCATAAGGAGGTCATCTTTACTGAAATCAAATGCTATTTCAATCAAAAACATCTTAACAGGCCAAGTTACATATAAACATAGGACCCCTTCTTTGAGATCACCTTCACAATTCTTGCATCCATTGAACTTGTGAGTTTTTGGAGAGTTTCTGCTTGAATTTCTTTGCAGGATGTCAGAATAGCCTCCCAGAGTTGCTGTTTTGATACAAACTGCCTCCCACCCTCATAGATCTTTTGCTTGAGGATGCTCCAAAGGTTCTCAATAGGATTGAGGTCAGGGGAGGATGGGGGCCACACCATGAGTTTCTCTCATTTTATGCCCATAGCAGCCAATGACACAGAGGCATTCTTTGCAGCATGAGATGGTGCATTGTCATGCACTAAGATGATTATGCTACGGAAGGCACGGTTCTTCTTTTTGTATCATGGAACAAAGTGGTCAGTCAGAACCTCTATACATCCCTTGCTGAGGTCATTTTCACACCTTCAGGGTCCCTAAAGGGGCCTACCAGCTCTCTCCCCATGACTCCGGCCCAAAACATGACTCCGCCACCTCCATGCTGACGTCGCAGCCTTATTTGGACATGGTGGCCATCCACCAACCATCCAGTACTCCATCCTTCTGGACCATCCAGGGTTGCACGGCACTCATCAGAAAACAAGACTGTTTGAAAATTAGTCTTCATGTATTTCTGGGCACACTGCAACCGTTTCTGCTTGTGAGCATTGGTTAGGGGTGGTCGAATAGTAGGTTTATGCACAACTGCAAGTCTCTGGAGGATCCTACACCTTGAGATTCGCGGGACTCACACTGACCTCGGAGATGCGCGGAGAGACGCATGCGCAAGATGGCGGCGCCCTGTCGGCAGCGGCCACTCCCTTACAGACCTGCACTTCCCTCTATCCTGCTATCCAACGTTCATTCGCTGGAAAACAAAATGGACTACCTCAGATTGGATCTAACCACGCAAAGTAAGGTGAGAGACTGCAGCGGCATCATCCTCACTGAGACGTGGCTTAATCAGAACGTTCCGGACAACGCCATTCAAGTGGATGGACTAACAACGTTCCAGGCGGACAGGAGCCATGCTCTCAGCGGAAAATCTCGGGGAGGTGGTGTATGTATTTTCATCAATAACAACTGGTGCACTCACACTGAAAATGTCTTAAGTCACTGTTATCCGGATATAGAATTTCTAACAGTTAAATGCGGACCATTCTACATGCCCAGAGAATTCACAGCCATTTACATCACAGCTGTTTACATTCCACCCAGTGCGATAACTAAGGACGCACTGTCTACACTGTATCAAGCTATGTGAGCTCAATGCAGAACTTTAATCCAGACTTTGTCTGTATAATCGCTGGTGATTTCAATCAGGCCAGATTGAAGACAGTACTTCCACATTACCACAAACATGTGAACTTTGCGACCAGGGGAGAGAACATTCTTGACCAGGTATACACCAACATTAAACAGGCATTCAGAGCTGTTCCCCAGCCCCACCTGGGGAACTCGGACCATCTCTTTGTTATGCTAATGCCATCTTACAAACCACTTCTAACCAGGAGTAAGCATGGCCAGAGGGAGCAACCTCAGCTCTCCAAAACTGTTTTGAATGCACAGTTTGGCCTGTTTTTAGGGAGGCTGCCAATACCAACCATCATGTCAACCTAACAGAATATACTGAGTCTGTGATAGGCTATATACACAAATGCATGGACGATGTGACTGTCATCAAAAACATCACTACAAGAGCCAATGACAAACCTTGGTTCACCAGGGAGGTACGTGCACTCCTGAGAGCACGGAACGCTGCCTTCAAGTCCGGGGACAAGGACGCCCTCAGAGCTGCTAGGGCCAACTTGAACGGGCGTGAGAACAGCCAAGCGTGCCTATGGACAGAAAACCCAATCACACCTCTCAGAGACAAAAGACCCCAGTCGCCTGTGGCAAGGCATCCAGTCAGCCAGCGGTTACAGGCCAACACCCCCACTGTGCGAGGACAACACAGACTTCCTCAACACACTTAACACATTCTTCAGCCGGTTTGAGGAAAACAACACCACCACACCAACAAAAGTCCGGACCTGCCCGGACAATGTAACACTTCACCTGGACCCTGCTGATGTGCGGAAGACACTACTAAAGGTGAACCCAAGAAAAGCTGCAGGTCATGACAACATACCGGGGCGTGTGTTCAGAGACTGTGCTGACCCACTTACACATATTCTCACGGATATCTACAACACCTCTCTGAGCCAAGCCATCATACCAGCATGCTTCAAAGCCACCACCATCATACCGCTACCCAAGAAATCCCCAGCCTCAACACTGAATGACTACCGACCCATAGCACTCACGCCCATCATGATCAAGTGCCTTGAAAGATTGGTCAAGGCCCACATAACATCCAGTCTCCCCACTACAGTTGATCCATTCCAGTTTGCATACTGTCCCAATCGCTCCACTGATGATGCCATAGCAACAGTACTCCACCTATGTCTGGCTCATCTGGAAAACAAAAACAGTTACGTGCGGATACTGTTCATTGACTTCAGTTCCGCCTTCAACACAGTCATCGCCCAACACCTGGTAAATAAACTCAGCGAAATAGGCATCAGCACCCCACTCTGCAACTGGCTACTGGACTTCCTTACTGATAGACCACAGACAGTGAGAGTTGGTAAAAACTTCTCAGAGACCATCACTGTGAACAATGGAGTCCCTCAAGGATGTGTGTTGTCACCTCTGCTGTTCACACTGGTGCACTCATGACTGTTGTGCCGGATACAACTCGAACCACTTCATTAAGTTTGCAGACGACACAACAGTTGTGGGCCTCATCAGTGACGACAACGACTCAGCCAACAGAGAGGAGGTACATCAACTCATCAACTGGTGTGACAACAATAATCTACATCTCAATGCAAACAAGACAAAATAAATAACTGTGGACTTCAGAAAGAAACACATGCCACACATCCCACTCACCATCAATGGCAGTGCAGTGGAGTCTGTAAATAGCACCAAGTTCCTGGGGGTGCACATCACAGACGACCTGACAAGGTCAATCAACACCACTTCCCTAGTAAAGAAGGCACAGCAACGCCTCTACTTCCTTCGCCGGATGAGGAGAGCTGACCTCCCCCCTTCTGCCCTCACCACCTTCTACAGGGGTGCTATTGATAGCATTCTCACCAGCAGCCTCTCAGTCTGGTATGGCAGCTGCTCTGCTGCTGACCAGAAAGCCCTACAAAGAGTGGTGTGGACAGCAGAGAAGATCACCAAAACAGCACAACCATGCATCCAGGACCTGAACCCATCTCGCTGCGGCAAGAGAGCCACTAATATCATCAAGGACCACACCCACCCAGCACACAAACTGTTCACCCTCCTACCTTCTGGCAAGCGGTACCGCAGCATGCGGTGCAATACCACCAGATTCAGGAACAGATTTTTTCCAAAGGCCATCAGACTACTAAACTCACCAAACACGACATGAACACAACACCCACAAAGACCAACTGACTGCACAATATTTATATTTTTACAATACGTATGTATCCCCTTGGTATACATATGTATCCTCTTGCTGCTAGCTTTGTACTGTACCTACCTACACCTATTACCTTAATGACATACCTCATTTCACTTCTTGAGTAATTAAGACTATCCTTAGTCTTGTTGTGTTGTTGTGTCTATTGTTGTTGTCTTTTTGCACTTTCATGTTATATGTTGTGTGTTACAAATATTACTTGCACATTTGGAGTATGGGGAAACGCAATTTTGATCCTGTGTGTAATTACGTGTTGCATGGTACGATTGACAATAAAGTACACGTTGAACTTTGAACTTTGAACTTGACTCCAGAGGCACCAGCGGCTTCAAATACCTGTTTGCTGCTTTGTAGTGGTATTTTAGCAGCTGCTCTCTTAATCCAATGAATTTATCTGACAGAAACCTTACTCATTATGCCTTTATCTGCACAAACCCGTCTGTGCTCTCAATCAGCCACAAATCTCTTCACAGATCACGTTTAAGTTTGCGTGAAATATCTAATGTTTTCATACCTTGTCCAAGGCATTGTACTATTTGATGCTTTTCGGCAGCAGAGAGATCCTTTTTCTTTCCCATATTCCCCAATGTCTTTGTGCCAGCGGTCCGCCGATTTTGGACTGATAAAAGAAACCGCTCCCTACGTGGTTCAACAAAAGGGATCTTATTTCCCTTGAAATTTTTTTTTTTTACCTGTGCTGTCAGCATGCACAGGGGATCCTGTGTTCAGGGTGAGGGAGCTTGACATGTACTTCCACACCTTGACCACCTGGGGGCGGCCTGTGAGGAAGTCCAGGATCCAGGTGCACAGCGGACCATTCAATCCTAGCTCCATCAGCTTGACAGCCAGTATGGTGGGAACTATGGTGTTGAAAGCTGAACTATAATCAATGAACAGCATTCTCAAATAGGCCCCCTTCTGGCCATCCAGGTGCGTGAGCGTGCTGTGCAGTACCTGGGAGACCGCGTCATCCGTGGATCTGTTCTGCCGGTACGCGAACTGCAACGGGTCCAAGGTGTGGGGGAGGGAGGCGCAGATGTAATCCTTAATCAGCCTCTCGAAACACTACATGACCACCGAGGTGAGGGCCACCGGACGGTAGTCATTCAGGCAGGTTGGAGAGGCGATCTTTGGGACAGGAACGACGGTGGACCTCTTGAAGCAGGATGGGACCACTGATTCAGCCAGGGAGATGTTGAATATTGTGGTGAACACCGGAGCTAGCTGGATAGCACAGGTCTTCAGTACTCGCCCAGATATGCCGTCTGGGTCCGCAGCTTTCCTGGTGTTCACCCGCATCAAAGCCCTCCTGACCTCGTGCACGGACACTGAGAGTGCGCGCTCATCCCCAGCGGTGTAACTCCAATTAGCCGGCGAGCTAGCGGTGTTGCTGCCAGACTCGAACCGCGCATAAAAGGAGTTCAGTTGGTTGGCCAGGGAGGCGTCCACACTCGTGGCTGGGGAGGAGCTGCTCTTGTAGTTTGTTATTGTTCGCAGCCCCTCCCACAAGCGTCTGGTGTCCCCCCGCTCCATCTGTAGCTCCACGGTCTCTCTGTACGTCCGTTTGACGTCCCTCACCGCCCTCCGCAGATTGTACGACGCCGCTTTGTAATTGTCCATGTTACCAGATACAAGTCCGTCGTTGTAAGCGGCCGTGCGCGCATTCAGAGTGCAGCGGATGGATTTATCAACCACGGTCTCTGGTTTGGAAATATCCGAACTTTCACCGTGGGAACGATTTCATCCGCTAGCGTAGCCACAAAACTTACTACAGCCTCCGTAAACTCGCTGACGTCACTTGAACTTGTTTGGAACATGTCCCAGTCTACGTCAGTCAGAGCGTCCTGAAGCGCAGCCTCCGATTGGTCCGTCCACCGCTTCACTTCCCTCGTCATCACCAGATCCCGCGCGATCAGAGGCCTGTAAACAGGAAGCAGCGAGATCGCAGCGTGATCTGATTTCCCGAAAGCAGGGAGCGAGACGGGCTTGTATCCGTTCTTGTAAGGAGTGTAACAATGGTCCAGAGTTCTGTCTCCCCTGGTGGCACACGTGATGTGTTGGTGGAAATTCGGCAGAACTTTTTTAAGGTTGGCCCTGTTAAAGTCCCCAGTCACCACCACAGCCGCGTCGGGATGTCTGTTCTGAAATCCGCACAACACATCGTACCGAACCGACAGAGCTGCGTCGGTGTCCGCTTGCGGTGGGATATAAACGGCTGTAATGATGACCGTGCTGAATTCCCGGGGGAGATAAAATGGACGGCATAGTATGGTCAGCTGTTCCAGGTTCGGCGAGCAGGAGCGGGAGAGGAATTTGGTGTTGTTGGCGTTACACCAGCGGATGTTTACCATTAGGCAGACGCCTCCACCTTTGGATTTCTCCGACTCTCCCGTTCTGTCGCCGCGGAACCCGGAGAAGGCCTCGGCTGGACGTATGGCTTCATCCGGCACCAGTGGGGTCAGCCATGTTTCCGTCAGGCAGTGCACCACATACGCACAACGATAGAAATGGAAAACTAAGGGTTCCACATTTTCCAACCGAATCTGGTACGGGCCTAATGGTCTCCCCTGTCTGCGTACTGCTGTGTACCTCCCATTCATCAAAACATTGATCGCGATGGTGAGAGTGATACATGAGGTTTGGTATGCTCCAGGACTCTAAATGTTCATCCAGTCATGGATTTAACTGCATGGTCTGTGCACGTCACACCCCACAGGGTACAGCCCAACGGCCTGTACTGGCTCATTCCACTCCTTCACAGTAATTTCAAACCCTGGTGCTCAACCTCATAGAACTCACCCCATGACAAGTGAAAAAGTACCGCCTAACCATTGTCTGTATGTTCTCTAAATGGGTTGAAGCTTTTTCAACGAAAGACCAGTTTGCCCTTACCGTCGCAAAAATTCTCCTCCATAAAATAATACCTCGCTGGGGCATTCCAAGGAAAATGTCTAGTGATAATGGCCCTGCCTTTATAGCTGATATCTTGGCTCAACTCACCAAAGCTCTGAACATCAACATGCAAAACTGTGCATATCACTCAGCTAGTGGTGGTGCCATAGAACGCGAAAACGGTACCATCAAAAGCAAAACTGGCTAAAATGTGTGAACACACTGGCCTCCCTTGGATTGACTGTCTCCCCCTAATTTTGTTTTGCATGTGCACGTGCTCCCTAGATCGGCACGAAATCTCCCCATACGAACTGGTGAACGAACATCTATTTCGGAATGTACCGCAGCAAGGCCACACTGACCAGCGTCGATGATGGCATTGTGAATTAATGCAAAGCACTGTCACTTGCCATGTCAACTCTGTCCTCCCAGGTGAAACCTGCTCAACATCAGCCTGAGCACAAACCCCTCCATCAGTTCTCAACTTGGGGACTGGGTCCTTGTAAAGAACCTACGACAGTCAACTCGGCACAATTACCGCTTCCTGGGACCGTTCCAAGTCCTGCTTGTCACCAACACCGCCCTCAAGGTCGAAGGCCACGCCTCCTGGGTTCAGGCCTCCCACTGCAAGAAATTTCCTCCTCCCTTTCAGGTACTCGTTGAGGAGACAACGCGAGTCTACACCGAACACTGCTCACCCTGCAAGAGCGATGGAACCACGTCGACCACACCACTCCTCTTCTGTTCGAGATCCCCTCGTTAAGACTCTCCCTCCGCCAGTTTACGGTTGATCCCAAGGTTATCTATCTCAATTACTTCGAATCCCATGGTGGTAACAGTCGCGACATGGGTGTATTCACAGGAAACAGCTTGCGCGTGTGTATTATTTCCCACACCGTCGGCAGCGCTGCGCGTATGGTTGCGCTACATAATAACCTTTACTAATCCCTTTCTCTGGTGCGAGTTGTCCGTTCTCAGCCATGGTCCTCACTAATCAGGCTATCCCTACCCCTCACATGTTCTGGGCCTGCGGGGGTCCCTTTCTCCACTCATCGCTGCCCAACGGCTGGACAGGCCATTGTGCTATGGTAATGCTGGTTGTCCCCTTCAAACATTTTCCTACACCAGCCCTTATCCCCACCTCGCACCTTCCTTCCAGTGTCAAACACGATGTCCCCGGCGGCTTCGACAACTCGATCCACATCGACGCCATTGGGGTTGCTCGTGGGGTCTCCAGTGAGTTTAAAGCACATTATCAGATTGCTGCTGGCTTCGAGTCCTCCCTCTGCTGGTGGTGCACTATTAATAAGAACGTCGATTGGATCAATTACAATTATTACAATCAACAGCGCTTTGTCAACTAAACCCGGGATGCTGTTAAAGGCATTTCGTCCCAGCTCTGTGCGTCTTCAGAGATGACTCTCCAGAACCTCTTGGCCCTTGACATGCTTCTCGCTAAGAGGGGAGGTGTCTGTCACATGTTTTCCGATGCTTGCTGCACTTTCATTCCCAATAACTCTGCCCCTGATGCCTCCATCACTAAGGCCCTCTCCCGACTGGAAGCCACTAGCATCGAGCATGCAGAAAATTCTGGTGGGAAGGCCTCTGGGGTTTCCTCGGCAGTATTTTATGTCATTGGCGCACACTTATAATTGCCGTGTGTCCACGCTCTTGTTGTTCGCTTCATAGATCGCTCTGTCAACACCTCCGTTCAAACGTACTCCTTTGTACACTCCTCTGACCCTGACCCCGCCCCCCCTTCCCCACTTACTCTTCACCCACCCACAACTGGGTTTCTCCATACCAACACCTCTGATGATGACTCCCACGTGTAATTTGCTATTTTGCCATTTGCTTGTATTTTATCCCACACAAGTTGTGATGTGGTGTTTTGAATCTGCGTGAAATATCACCACTGATGATTTATTGTTTGTTTTATTTTCAGCATTCTATTTTGATGTTTTACATTTCATGTTTCAGCATTTACATTTTACATTGTTTTTTTTATTATTTTCCTTATGTTTATATGATTAAAAGGGTGGAATGTAACAATATATTGTGAAAGAAAAATGCACATGATCAACTATTTGAATGAGGACAATAGCCTCTTCCTATTGAGGGTTTTTTTTTTTTTAACATTGCCTCTGTGTTTCCAGGACCCCCCCAGAGTTTATGGAAAGAGAACTGTTCTTTCTCTTTACAATATCAATTCTAATTTTGAAGAACCAGATCACATTTCGTTCTGTTTACCTTGTATGGAGATGAGGAATAACCCCAGGGGAGCTTGGAAAAGCATTGTAAGGGATTGTAATCTGCGTCTGCCACCTAAAGTCTGCAAGTACCTGTGAATTCACTGTTTGAAGGTAACACCCGGAGGACAATTGAGGACCAACGTTTTGTTAATGACTTCTGACCAATGGCCACAACCTCTGTTTTGTATAAAGCCCTCTTCATCAAATAGCAGCAGACTGGTCAGAACACTCCTTTGGAACACTACTGAAACTTTCTCTTTATTGTGCAGAATAAATATCTTTATTATTCTCAGTTTTTGATTTCTTGTAGTGGGCAGATTAACCTCATCGATCATGCAGGAAAATTTCTTCTACAATCCAGCATCACGAACAGGATTCTCCGCTTGACTCTGTTGGACCGCTTCATGCCCAGGTTGTGTGCACAATGGCAGGCAGGGATTCGACCGTAAGACATCCAAGGAGGAGTCGTCTGAATAGGACAGGACAGGCAGATCCAGAACAGACAACACAAGATCCCAACAAATTACAAATTAAGGTGAGGACAACCTGAGATATTGTACCTATCAAGAAAGTTTGAAGGAACAGTTTTGAGTAAGCTTAGATATTGTACCGATCAGAGAAGATCGGGGGAAAGCTTTGGTAGCTAGAACTGGCAGAGGATAATCAGTCTGGAGGACCGTGGAAGTGGCCAATATTGCATCGATCAAGAGAACCGTGGATTTTGTTTGTTTATCTTTATTATTATTATTATTTTTTTTTTTTACTGAATACATAATTATTATAGTGTATTTTTGATCCCTCGTAACAAGAGTTCAGCACAAGAAGTAGAATAGTACTCTTCTTGTTTCCTCCTAGCAAAAGCATTGAGGATAGGAGAGGAACTTCTGTTATTGTCAAGATTACATGAGATTAATTCATAAATAAAGTCAGAATGGTTCTCTCCCTTGTTTCCTCCTAGCAAAAGCATTGAGGGTAGGTGAGAAACTTCTGGTGTTGTAAAAATACAATAAAATAAATTGATAACTAGAGTAAAATAGATTATAAAAAAATAAATAATAAAATAAAAAACTAATAAATTTAATAATAATAATAATTGTTATTATTATCATTTTTAATTATTGTTGTGATTATAATTTTTTATTATTTTTTAGATTTTTTTTTGAGGTATTGATTATCCAGCTATGCTACTTACTTTCTAATTTGTTTCAGTAAGTTTTAAATAGTTCGGGAGAGAGCAGAGTTCAAGGGCCCATTTTGTGACTCTATTTGCAGTATAATACACTTTCACATGAATCCTGTGTGATCCAATTGATGTCTGGCCGATGGATCACTCTGGAACACGTATGGATGATATGAGTTTGGAGAGATCCTATCAGTGTCTGGGGCTGTGTTTAGACTCCCGGCTGATAAAAATCTTGATGAAACAAGCGAATGTGTCAACACGAGATAAGTGTGGTGTGTGTGCTGTACATAACATGTCAAACTAGTTTCACACATGAGTCCTTGGTGTAAAAGTAGCATTATAATCTAAAATATCTGGTAGGATCGCTAGAAAGGATACCATTAGGTTTTAAATTAATTTGAAATGTTTTGGGGTTTTTTATATCAAGGCGAGAGAGAGCTGTAAAGTTAATGATAGACTGAAAGGATTAGGGAAGTTGATGTGAAACAAAGTGGGAAAGTTTGCACATGATGCATTGGGGATCCTTTGTTTAGGATGGAACTTGGAGCAAAGTGAGTTGTAAAAGTTATTTTAATAGGATATTGGTTCAGCAGAGGAAGCTGCAGAACAGAATGATTTAACTTAAAGTCGAATGGTGTACAACAGAGGTCTATGCTGTGGGAGTATGAATAGATATTAAACGGTTTGAACTGTTGTATTGTGTTTAGAGAGAAGATTGTGATGTTGTTCATAGTGGTGTGGTGAGTTGTAGCAGGTTTTAAGTTGCTGGAAACTGTCTTTGTTTCATTATGGCGACTTTGGTAAGATGGGGAGTATGATGAGTTATTGTTTTAAAACTATAGTTTGTGCTTTTGAAAAATTTTTTATTTTATCGCAAAGCATTCCAAATTAATAAAACTAAATTGGAAAAATTGCTTCCAAAATATGTTTTAAGACATCAGAGCCTATGCATCATATCTGGAGCAGATATGATGCATAGTATAAAGTATAAAGAGTTATTCAAGAGTTATTATTTTTAGATTGACTTTATTTTTTCTCTTTTGTGTTCTTGTGTCAAAGTGATCTGCTGGTTGAGATAAGATAATCCTTTATCCATCCCACGGAGGAATAGTCAGTGTTACAGCAGTAACGAATGACACAATGGCAAGAATCATTAGTAATTTGGTAATTCTAAATCAAAGGACATGATCATGATATTGCATGAGTAAATTGTCAGTTTTGGTGTGATATACAACTGTCTTTGTATGTTTAAAATTCTTACCGGTTACTTTTTCTTTTCAGTAAGGCTGGTGTTTGTATAACAGAACAACATTATAAATATTATTATTATTATTATTTTTATTTATTTTTGTCTTACTCTAGAAGTAATCTCAGTTTGACATTGAATAAGGTAGATGTTGATGTACAGTTAAAACTTAACAAGTAGGTTAACAAAAGGAATCATTTTTTTGTTTTGTACACAAGAGAGGTAATGGATTGTGTACGTTCGCTTCCTAAAAATTGAAACACGAAAATAAATGTGAAATACGTTGGCCGTTTCAATGTTTTTTTTAATTTGGACATTCAAAAATTTTTAGTTTAAACATTAAAATATCTTGTGGATCAATAAGAGTTGTAATTACGTATTAATGAATTAACCAACCCGTCGATTCAGTGTTTTATTTCCGCAGTTTTAAGCAGGAATCCACTGGCTACAGTTTTGACCAGTGTAGATGTGAATGCGTCTGATTGGGAAGACTGACAAAGAGATCAGATCAAAGAAGATTGTCCTACAATTGAGTAAGGCCATAACATGCCCAGCATTCAGAGGTCCTTATAAATTATTGATGTTATAAATATTTGTATTTTCACAGCATCGCAGCACAAGACAAGGATGTACGCTCTCGCCCTTACTATTCGCCATCTTTATTGAACCCCTTGCGGCAGATCCGTCAAAACAGTAATATTGTAGGCATACAAACAGGAAACTCTGTTCACAAAATCAGTTTGTATACAGACGATATCCTACTGTACATACGGAACCCAATATCATCCCTACCGGAGGTGTTCAATTTTATATCTAAATTCTCAACTATTACAGACTATTTCATGAATTGGACTAAAACCACAGTCTTACCACTCATTGGGGGGGACTGTAATGGTGCAACCCAGAAACTTCACTTAACCATCACAAAGGGCAATATTAGATACCTTGGTATTGATATCTCCCCCAATCTATCAGATTTATTTACCCTTAACTTCACTCCATTGCTCAAATCCATTGAAGAAGACCTCATTTGATGTAAAAACCTACCCATCTCAGTAATTGGTAGGATAGCAGCAGTGAAAATGAATATACTTCCAAAAATAAACTATATATTTTCAATGACCCCAGTGCAACCAACATTACATTGGTTTAATACTCTCGACTTAAAAGTCAACAAATCTTATTGGAAATACAAGAAACCGAGAATTAAACTAGCAACACTACAGAAAAACAGAGACTGTAAAGTCCTAGCAGCCCCAAACTTTAGATACTACCATCTCGCAAACCATCTTCAATTTTTAATTAAATGGTTACAACCAGAGCAACAATTGGCCCATGGATGGCGAGACATTGAACAATCTGAATGTCAGGAGTTATCATTATCCAATCTCCCATTCCTGACTGAATCTATAATGAAACATAATTGCTTTAAAAACCCATTTTTCGCAACAACTCTGTCAGCCTGGTGGAAATTCCTCAAAATCAGTGGTCACACTCTATCTCCAAACAAATTCACGCCAATCTCACACAACCCAGATTTCTTGGTTAAAAACAGACCAATAATCTTTAGGTCTTGGAAAAGACAAGGAATTACTCATCTGGAACACATTTTTGAAAACAATTCCCTTATATCCTTCCCAACCTTAACGCAAAGGGATAATATCGGTGGCCACGGCTTCCTTCAATTCCTTCAATTACAGCAGTCTCTAAAAGATACAATCAAATTGACGAACAACATCCTACAACCACCTGAAATGATTGAACATCTCACTCATATCGGTCACTTGAAAAATCCCTTTTCCAGAATATACAAACTTTTATTAAAAACAGACGACACCTTATCTTTACCTACAATGAAATGGGAAAGAGACCTTGCTGTTCCCACTGATATCAACCTGTGGAAGCTTATTTGCAACAACACCTTTTCTATGACCCGTAACTCCAAAATGAACTCATCCAATATAAGATTTTGCACAGAGCCCATATCACGGAACACAAAATCTTCAAAATGGGTTTTGTGGATGAAGACATTTGCTCTCACTGTTCCCTTGATACCAGAGATGACTACTTTCATGCCTTCGGACTCTGCCCACCTATCCTAGCATTCTGGACCAACATCACCAAGAAGCTATCAACCCTTCTGGGTCGCAGCATTACAGTCTCCCCGTCTATATGTTTTCTCGGTGACCTCTCCTCAGTTGACTCACCACTGAAACACCACCAACCCATTCTGATCGCCTTAACAATTGCCAAGAAAACAATATTTCTCAGTTAGAAAAAGAGAGATAATCTCACCACATCCCAATGGTTTCAGTTATTAATAGATAACATCTCAATGGAAAAACTGTTGGCAATATCCAAAAATA
>NC_137201.1:3528083-3563083 GCF_960531495.2 Zeus faber
GTGCCATTAAAAGACAGAACCCGTGGCATAGATGTGAAAGAAACAATGATGGCTGCATTTACGAAAGCAAATCTGCCCATACAGAAACTAACTGCAATAGCCACGGATGGAGCGCCAGCCATGATCGGATCTGTGAACGGGCTTGTGGGGCTGTGCAAAGCTGACCAAACATTTCCAGAGTTTTGGAATTTCCACTGCATCATCCACAGGGAGCAACTCGTGTCTAAATCATTGAATTTAGACAACGTCATGAAGCCTGTGATGGAAATCGTCAACTACATCCGCACACATGCGCCTAACCACAGGCAATTCAGGAATCTTATCGCTGAGCTGGACCAAGGGCTTCCAGGTGACCTGCCGCTGCACTGCACTGTGAGGTGGCTGTCAAAAGGCAAGGTACTCTCTCGCTTCTTTGAGCTTTTGGATGCCGTGAAACTGTTCATGGAAGAGAAGGACAAGGACCACCCCGAGCTCTCGGACCTCGAGTGGATGATGGATCTGGCCTTTTTGGTCGACTTGCTGTGTCACTTGGACAGATTGAACCTGACCCTGCAGGGTAAGTTAAAAATGTTGCCTGACCTGGTGCAAAGTGTGTTTGCGTTTGTCAACAAACTGAAGCTGTTCAAGACGCATATTCAAAAGGGAGATTTAACCCATTTTCCCACTCTGCTAAAAGCCAGCGGGCAAGTCACCAGCACCGCTCTGAAAAAGAAAAGAGACAGATATGCAACACTGGTTGAAAACCTGCACGAAAGCTTTGTGACCCGGTTCTGTGATCTTCAACTGAAAAGGCCACAGATTACGTTCCTCGTCGACCCATTTAATGCGGATACGGACTGTTTGAGGCTACGGCTGAATTGGAGATGATCGATTTTTGTGAGGAAGACCGACTGAAAGCTGCTTTAAGGGAAGGGACCATTGAGTTCTGGAAAAGTGTGCCAATGGAAAAATACCCCATTGTCAAACGGGCTGCGCTTAAGATACTGTCAATGTTTGGGTCAACATACGTCTGCGAGTCTGTGTTTTCTACCCTAAAACATGTGAAATCAAAGCATCGATCTGTTCTGACTGACCCCCATGTGAAAGAATTGCTTCGAGTGGCAACAACGGAATACAAGCCAGATTTGAAGAGGATTGTTCAAGACAAGGAATGCCAGAAGTCCCACTAAGCAACATGCATAGTAAGAGAAAAACGCTATTGTTAATTATTATATTTTTGTTTGTGGACTTGGTTGAACTGAGAGGTATACCGCGGAAACGCAGTACTTTCATTTAGGAGTCCTGGCTTAATGGTAGCGGCTTTGAACTCGAGATCCGATAGCGGGTTCGATCCTCGTAACCACACATTTTCAAAAATGTGGCCAGGGCTCTGGAACACCTAGTCCCAGGTATATGTGGATGGCCAAAGCATCGGATCGTGTATGGTAGGCAAGAGCCAAAACCGATTCTAAAAGGTTTGGGTTTAAGGGACACTATTGAATAAATTGACCCAACATGAAAAAAATACATCCTTATCATTAAACTCGAAGTCCAATTCCCCCCTCTATGAATAAATAAACAACAGTACTTTTTGAACTGAGAGTTTGTGTGTGTTAGACAGTGCACACAATGTTATATTTTTGTTTGTGGACTTGGTTGAACTGAGAGTTTGTGTGTGTGAGACAGTGCACACAATGTTAATTGTTGAAAATAACTGGCCTGTGGTCTTAGTACTCCATCCATCCATCCCATCTTCAACCGATTATCCTTAGTCAGGTCGCGGGGACTAGGAGTCAATTTCTGTCATTATCATGTTGGTGTGTGACATTTACAATAAATCTGGCTGAGCAGAGGTCTGTGTGTGTGTGTGTGTGTGAGGAAGGGATGGGGTGATGTTCATGTGTGCCCATGTGTATGATGTGGCTCTTTGCAGTAACACAGTAAAAAAAGTGGCTCTTAGTCTCTGACTGGTTGGCCACCCCTGGTGTAGTCATATGCATAGGTCACAAAGGTAGTTGCAATTGTTTCAGCAATTTCAACATCTTCAAATCTCGGTTGAACAACTTATAATTGTGAGCTGCCTGACAACAGGGCCAACAGTACAAAATGTTCCTGTTGTTAGTAAAGCAGATATGGGGTTACAAGAGGGCATAGGGTTAGTTCAGTATTTTCCATTACACCATCTAGAAGTGAAAATGGTTCTTTGGATTGGTGCCATAGAAGGACCATGTTTGGGCTGCACAAAGAACCACTCAGAACCCTTCAATGGGGCACTTTCGCAGACGGGTTGAATTTAAACTAAGACTAAGCCAATACTACTTAAAGCAACACTATGTAACTTTTTAACCTTAAAATAACAGCTTCAAAATAATTTTGATGGTACTCTAACTTATACTATGGAGAATGGTGCCTCATTCGTTGCCACCCCTATATGCTTATCCTGTCTCGCTTACAGGGAGAGGGGCCAGTGGTGCACCCACACCTCAGCGGCATCTGCGGCCCTCACTTTCATTGCACTGCATGGTTTCTTTCAACCTCTGACTGAGGCGATGTGTGAGCCGATCTGCCAGGCAAAGCACATCTGATACCTACACCGGTAGCAGGGGGCCCCGTCCCTCCCCGCGCCCTCATTCCCCACGGCTCCCATGGCTCTGAGAAGTGGTGAGGTCCAAGGCATACAGTATTTGCATTTTTAACATAGACTGTTATTGAAACGTGACAGATAAAGTCCAGTAAAATTGTATTTTCTTGGACACCGGACAGAGTTGGATGTTTTATTACAAAGATTAACAAAAACGTGCTTCATAGCTATGTTAGCGGATCGCATCGTTCCCACGGTGAAGGTTCGGATATTTCTGAACCAGAAACCATGGGTCGATAAATCCATTCGGGGCACTCTGAGTGCTCGCACAGCCGCTTACAACGACGGTCTTGTAGCCAGAAATATAGACAGTTACAAATTGGCATCGTACAAACTGCGGAGGGCAGTGAAGGATGCTAAACGGATGTATAGAGACAGATTGGAGCGACAGATGGAGCACCAAGGCGCTTGTGGCTGGGGCTGCGGACTATTTTGAACTACAATAGCAGCTCCTCCCCAGCCACGAGTGGGGACGCCTCCCTAGCCAAGGAACTGAACTCCTTTTTTGCGTGGTTTGAGTCTGACACCGCTAGCTCGCCAGCTAATTGGAGTTACACCGCTGGGGATGAACATGCATCAACAACAGCCACAGCAGCAACAACAACAGCAGCAGCAATAGCAGCAACAACAACAGCAGAAACAGAAGCAACAACAACAGCAGCAAACGCATTAGCAGCAGCAACGGAAACAACAACAACAACAGCAGCAGCAACAGCAGAAATAACCACAACAACAGAAACAGCAAAAACAGTAGCAACAGCAGCAGCAACAACAAACTCAGCATGAACAGAAACAACAACAGCAACAACAACACCAGCAGCAACAACAAAAACAACAAAAAAACATCTAAAACAGCAATAACAACAACAGCAGAAACAACAACACCAGCAGCAGAAACAACAGCAACAGCAGCAACAACAACAACAGCAGCAATAGCAGCAATAGAAGCTACTACAACAGTAGCAACAACAATAGCAGCTGCAACAGAACAAAACAAAAGCAACAAAAGCAACAGCAGCAGCAACAATAGCAGCAACAACAGAAACAACAGAAACAGCACTAACAACAGAAACAACAACAACAAAAACAACAACAAAAACAACTACAACAGCAGTAACAACAACAGCAGCAACAACACCACCAGCACCAGAAACAACAGCAACAGCAGCAACAACAACAGCAGCAACAACTGAAAAAAATACAGAAAGAAAAACAATAGCCGCAACAACAGCAGCAGCAACAGAAACAACAACAGAAACAACAGCAACAGCATCAACAAATGCATCACCCTCTGCAGGGCTCGCCTGTCCTGAGTAGTACAGTTCCCAAACCAGGCAGTGGTGTTGCCTGTCATGATGCTCACCACCGCTTCAGAGTAGAAGGAGTTAATGATCCTCAACAAACTGTGAATTTCTTTAGTTGCCAGGGGTGGTAAAGACGCTGCCTCGCCTTTCTCACCAGAGTGTCTGTATGTAAAGTCCATCTTAAATCCTCTGTGATGTGGACTCCAAGGTACTTGAAGCTGCTCACCCTGTAGACAGAAGTCCCATTAATCACCACAATTGCGTGTGTTCTTGGTTGTAATCCCCTCCTAAAATCCACAATCAGCTCCTTAGTTTTGCTGACGGTCAGGAGGAGGCTGTTGTCCTGGCACTAGAGTGACAGGTCAGCTACGAGGCCAAGGTAGGCCTTCTCATCACCGTCGGTGATCAGGCCCACGACAACGGTGTCGTCAGCAAACTTGATGATGGTGGTGGAGCTGGACCTGGCCACACAGTCATGTGTGTACAGGGAGTACAGTAGGGGGCTGAGGACCCTGGGGGGATCCTGTGTTCAGGGTGAGGGAGCTGGACATGTGCCTCCCCACCCTAACCACCTGGGGCTGGGCTGAGCGGAAGTCAGGGATCCAGGCACACAGCGAAGTGCTCAGTCTTTGCTCCCGCAGCTTGAGAGCCAGTCTGGTGGGGACGATGGTATTGAAAGCTAAACTAAAGTTCATCCCACATAGGCCCCCTTCCGGCCATCCAGCTGCGTAAGTGTGGTGTACAGTACCCGGGAGACCGCATCGTCCTTGGATTCTGTTGCTGCTGCTGTTGTTGTTGCTGCTGTTGTTTCTGTTGCTGCTGCTGTTGTTGTTGCTGCAATTGTTGTTGCTGTTGTTGCTGCTGGTGTTGTTGCTGTCTCCGTTTCTGCTGGTGATGTTTTTGCTCCTGTTGTTGTAGCTTCTGTTCATGCTGTTGTTGCTGCTGTTGTTGTTTCTGCTATTGCTGCTGCTGTTTTTGTTGTGCTGTTGCTGTTGTTGCTGCTGCTGGTGTTGTTGTTGCTGCTGTTGTTGCTGTTTTTGTTGTTGTTGCTGCTGCTGTTGCTCCTGTTGTTCTTGCTGTTGTTTTTTCCGTTGCTGCTGATGTTGTTGCTGTTTTTGTTGTTGTTGCTGCTGCTGTTGCTCCTGTTTTTCTTGCTGTTGTTTTTTCCATTGCTGCTGCTGTTGTTGTTGCTTCTGTTGCTGCTTTTGTTGCTTCAGTTGTTGCTGCTGATGTTTTGCTGCTGTTTGTATTGTTTCTGTTGTTGCTTCTGTAGTTGTTTCTCCTGTTTATGCTGTTTATGTCTTTGTTTCTGTTTTTCTGTTGTTGTTTCCGATTTTGCTGCTGTTGCTGCTGTTTCTGTTGTTGTTTCTTTTGTTGCTGCTGTTGCTGCTGTTTCCTTTTTTTAACCTGTGCTGTCAGCATGCTGGGCATACAACAAAGAGTATTAGGTCCAGGAAAACTGGAACTACAACTGGTGACGTGGCCTCTTCCTGTCATAGTTATAGCAGTAAATGAGGGAGGAAAGGAGAGGCATGCAACCAGGAGGGTGCTGGGGTGCGCTCGAAGCAAGTGTGTTGGTGTGTGCATGTGTATGTGATGGGACCGCCTGTATGTTGTGTGTGTGTGTGTGTGTGTGTGTGTGTGTGTGTGTGTGTGTGTGTGTGTGTGTGTGTGTGTGTGTGTGTGTGTGTGTGTGTGTATGGTGTCCACCGGTGAGTGTACATGACAAATCCCAATTGGTACTGGTATAGAAGGTCGGTATTATGTCGTGGCACCCCAAGCAGTGGAAATGGCCCCTGAAGCCCCCAAAGCTCCACAGCCATGTAGACACCCTACGGCTGCAGGAAAGCCCTGAGCACCCAGCCCTGTGGCCACAGAAGACCCCCGGGCCCCCAGAGAACCCAGAGGGCCGTGGAGCAACCCCTAAGCGCGGCCCGAGGAGCACAACCCAGTCCCAGGGAGCACAGGGAGACCCCGAAAACCAACCCCCAGGTGCAGGCACAAGACGCAGCCACAGGCACAGAACAGGATCCCGGCCCTGCGCCCACAGACCGACACCCCGCCCAAACCGCCAACCCCGCAGGCGAGCCAGCAGAGGCCCCCATGCCCACCCATGTCCCGCGCAAGGGCGAGGCCCGCCCACCCGCAGCCGACCAGATACCCCACCCTGTGTAAGCACCGAGTGCCCATCCATGTGGTAGAGTGTGCTCAGCGCATGGCATCTGGATGTTAGCCCCGCTCAATGCCAGCAGGCCGCCAGATTTACGGGCCCTCCACCACCCCAAGGACCTGGGGCGCCTGCCGCAGAGAAGCCGCGCAGCAGGAGCAAAAGGCCCACAGCCCTCCTGCCCAGCAGACCCTGGTCTGGTGGAGTGTTGTTCGGAGTAGGATTGGTGTGCAAGTGTATGTGTTCTAAGCTAATATGATTGAGATTCAAATTTCGCGACAGACAAGAAGCATGCTGTGGCAGGAGCATGACAGACAAGATGGCAGCTGCCCGCCGCATCCCCACCCACATAGCTTGTACCCCTCCATTCCACAAACCCTAGGCCTATATTGCTGCTGTTTCTATTGTCGCTGTTGTTTCTGTTGTTTCTGCTGCTGTTGTTGTTACTCCTGTTGTGGTTGTTTCTGTTGCTGCTGCTGTTGTATTTGCTGCCATTGTTGTTGCTGCTGGTGTTGTGTTTGCTGCTGCTGTTGTAATTACTGCTGCTGTTGTTGTTTCGGTTGCTGTGGCTGTTGCTGCTGTTGTTATTGTTTCTGTTGTTGCTGCTGTTGTTGTAATTGTTTTTGTTGTTGTTTTTGTTGTTGTTCAAGATTCAAGATTCAAGATTTTTATTCGTCACTTACATATACATACTTTCATACATATACAGTATGCAGTGAAATGTAATTTTTATGTTGTTTTTATGTTGTTGCTGCTGCTGTTGCCACTGCTGCTGCAGTTGTTTCTCCTGTTTCTGTTGTTTCTGTTGTTGTTTCTGTTGTTGCTGCTGTTTCTGTTGTTGTTTCTTTTGTTGCTGCTGTTCTTGCTGTTTCCGCTGTTTCTGTTGTTGCTGTTGTTTCTGTTGTTGCTGTTGTTTCTGTTGTTGCTGCTGTTTCTGTTGTTGTTGTTGTTGTTGTTGCTGTTGTTGCTGCTGTGTCTGTTTCTGCTGTTATTTCTGTTGTTGCTTCTGTTTCTGTTGTTTCTGTTGTTGCTGCTATTGTTGCTGCTGCTTTTGTTGTTGATGCTGTTGTTGTTGCTGCTGCTGCTGTAGTTTTTTGTTTCTGTTGCTGCTGCAGCTGTTGTTCTTGCTGCAATTGTTGTTGTTTCTGTTGTTGCTGCTGCTGTTTCTGCTGTTGTTGCTGCTTTTGTTGCACCTGCTTTTGTAGTTGTTTTTGTTGTTGTTTTTGTTATTGATTTTGCTGCTGTTGCTGCTGTTGTTGATGATGTTTTTGTTGTTGCTGTTGTTTCAGGGGCATTCTTTTAAAATGACCAGCTGACTATGACTATACCTATTAGTATGGGGGCTAGGTCTGTGGAAATTCTCAGCCATTGTTTTCAATCTGTCTATCCTGATAGTACACAGATTATTAAATGTTCTCTCAGAAAAACTACATTGTATTAAGAATATTGGCAAATTTTAATTAAATAATTTTCCAAAATTTTAGGTGCAGGTTTGAATAGTTAATAATTTAAATGATTAAGTAGAAACAGAATTAGTGATTGCTTCATTGATTAGCAAATATGTTAATAATAGCCCAATCTAGGTTTTAAATGGTCTCAATTTGAATGCTGGCTATGTTATTATATATATATGTTTTAAAAAAAGGTGTTTACTTGATTGTAAATGCAAAATAACCATTATTTTTTCTCTAATCAGACTGCAGAATGATGTGACTCATAGTTGAATACTCCCAGGCCAAAAGTAAGACTAGCATTTCAAAGGTTAGCACACAATTTAGTGATTTTTTTTAGGAGTTGGATAATGTAAATTGACCTTGAGATAATGGATAGTTGATCAAATGTTATTGATCAACACCAGTTAGGCTTCTATTAGACTGATGACTGCTGAGATCTCAGGCTTATCGTTTGCAGGTATTCATTTAACCTTTAAGGGCATGAGTGAGAATTATATAAAAATGTAAAATGTGACTGAAAATGTTTTTTTCACAACATTTGAAAGAGGTGAATCAGAGCTTCCAAACAAGGTGTCACTTGTGCAAATCAAGCAAATATATATTTTAGCTATGACTTATTAATGACAAGGGTGTGGCAAACTGTGTTTGTGAGATAATCACCTTGAAAGTTTTGCCAAGACTTGACATCATTCACCTAGCTCCCAGAATGCAAATGAGGTAGCCAAAGCCACATGGCTACTTAACATGCTGCGGAATGGGCCAATCACTGCTTTGTTCTTGTGTTTTGAGGGAACATTGAACGTATTTTTGTTTTGAAAAAAGTTTTGATTTAACAGTAAGAATATACATGTTTTTCATAGTCACATTTGGGTTGAAACCGCTGTTTGATATGTTCTCCAAGTCCGGAGCAATATCAGATTCAGCGTTGCTGTCGGAGAACTGACTATCATCACGGAAAATGAAGTCCAGTGCATGCTGCTTAAACCAACTTGGATCTATCGCACTGGTCAGACTAAGGTCCCGTGATATGATTTACAGTAGATCTTCCTCCACCCGCTTCTCCTTATCAATCGGAATTTTCACAGACAGGTGAAACCGGAGCCTCGTCTTGTTTACGGAAGTGACAGTGATGTCAGTGACACACCCCCTCCACAACGTTGTCTCAGTGTGTGTATAAAACACGCAATATTTAAAGGCTGAACTCTATCAAAACAGTTTTACATTGTGACTTCATATCAGATGGAATATGGATGAATGATCTTCACCTCGCTTTAAAGGAAACGGTCTATTTGCGTCGTTCAGCATTGTTTAACGTCGTAACATTTTTCTTCTGCCACAATACAGACATTTATTTTGACTGATTTTAGGTTTATTAATGGTAGCACATTGATTTGAATGTTGATTGTTTATTGATCTGCTTGTATCGTGGATACACAGGACTTCCTAAAACACTTAGAACAAAGTTTATTTTCCCCTTGAAAGAATGTTCATTATTTCAGACATGACATTTTTTTTTTTTTTTTTATAAATGTATTTGTCAAGGACAATGCAAAAAACATTGTAAAAGGTTACAAAAACATAAAACAGATGTAGACCCTGCATTTGTTATTTGCTGATTCCCTAGTGGCGATTCTATTGGTGTTTTTTTCACATTTGGACAAAGTACAGCTGGGGCGAAATTGTTCACACATTTAAAAATCAATTTAATAACAGGGAACTTGATAAAGCTGTCATAACTGAGCAAATTGTACTTTTTCAGAATTATATAGTGGTGCCATTTTATTTTTTTTTGTTTTTGACTTATTTTCAGTGCTTGTTTGTATTTGACAGTTGACTGTGAAGATTGGCTCCATACAGTAACACAATAGGATCGGTGTGAAAATATCATGCCATGCATGAACAGATGAGCTGCCTTGAAAGGTATGTAATGTCTTATCATTCTAAAACAGTTCAGATTTGTCTTTACGGTCTTGCATAGCTTCTTAAAGTGTTTATTAAATTTGAGTTCGGAGTCCAGAATGACACCTAGGAATCTTAAATCACTGACTTCCCGCTATTTCCTCTTGATATATTTTGATTGTATGCTTATCTTTTGCTTTTCTTCTCACGGAAAAACACATTGACACACTCTTTTTAAGATTCAAGGTTAGATGATTGTTTTTGAGCCATTCTGATAGACTCTCCATTGCATTTGTTAATATCTATGCGGCTACATAAGGGGTTTTAGCTGATACATTAATTATTGTATCATCAGCGTATGTCTGACAACCAGTTCTTTTTCAGCATGTTGGTAAATAATTTATGTATAAGCTATAGAGCAGAGTCCCCAAGATCGAGCCTTGTGGAATGCCCGTTCTAGATCGTCGGGGATGAATTTTCTACATTGATTTACACGCGTTGCTCTCTACATTCAAGGTATGATGCAAACCAGCCGGTTGCAAACCAGCCGGTTTCTTAAGGCTGGTGCTCCAGCCTTATGAATTTGCGTTATGGCCGCTGTTTTCCAGCTTTGTGGGAATTCACCAGTTCTGATAGAGAGGGTTATCAAATGTGTTTTAGGTTTGATCAGGGTGGAGCTGTGTGTTTTGATAATCGCAGTTTCCAACCCAAACAGATCCTTTGCCTTTGAGATACCCATTTTGTTGATGATTTTACCTACTTTATCTTGGTCAACCTCCTTAATATAGAAAGACTGCAATGACTCTGTCGTATAAACCTGTGAACTAGAATTTTCAACAACCCCCTCACTGATTGCATGAAGTAATTATCAAATTAATACGCAATATCTAGACTGTCAGTGCTACTCACTCCATTTACTTCCAGCTCTATTTTTGATTTTTGTTTAGTAAGTTTAGTAAGACTATTTAGGTGTTTCCAGAGAGGGGCTATTTCCTTCAGATTCCGCAATCAGTTGTGTAAAATATGTAGTTTTTGCCTTGCGCAGTTCCCTAACTACCCTATTTCTCAGTCCCTTAAAGATAAGGAGGTCCGTATTCATTTTAGTGGCCAGTGCCTTTTTCAGTGCAAGATATGATTTTTTCATGAACTGGTGAACATCATTATTCAGCCAGGGTAAAGAAACTATTTGTCGCATGCATTTCAAGATTTGTGTATATTTCTCAATCAGTTCTTTGATTGTTTTCATCAAAGTGTTACAGCAGTTGTCTAAATCATTGGTTTGTATAATGTCATTCTAGTCATTATTATTAAGTTTGTTTTCAAATTGTGGCATTTTATTTTTGGGAATGACTGCTTTCCCTGGTTTATGTTCATTCATAAACATTAGTAGAAGCTCTTTTGTTAGTTTTCTGACAATCAGGTTCATGTTATGGTCAAAAGGGCCATTATTAAGTTAAACGTTCTTGTAACTTGTTCGGGTCTGTTTGTGGCTATCAGATCAATCATGGTTTTACTCATTTGAGTAATTCTTGTTGGACCCTTTACCATCTGTTGAAAATTTTATTTTGACATTATCATTTTCAGCTTTTGTTTGCATCTTTTGTCGAAGCAATTTATATTAAAGTCTCCAAAAAAGAGAGATTCAGAGCGACAATTTAACAGTTATTTTACAGTAATCCATCCAAACTATGATAATATGAGACGTCATGTGATCATTGATTATACAGGATTACAACATTAAAATTCATCTTGGGGGTCAATATTACATTTAAGGCTAAACGTTCTAAAGATGTGTCCAGTTTGATTTTGTTACATTTAAAAATGTAAAGCAAAATTTTATTTAGTATTGTTTTTTTTCTGCTCAGGGTCACACCCTGGCATGGCTGTTGTGGTTATTGTTGTTTACAGATCATGGAACGAGGCAATGCTTGGCCAGCCATTAGACGGGAGAACGTTTTTTGTTGCTTTTCAAAGAAGGACATTTATTTTGACTGATTTTGAATTTATCAATGGCAGCACACTTCTTAGAATACTGATGGTTCATGATCTGCTTGTGTCCTGATTACACAGGACTTCCGAAAATACTTAGAACAAGATGTTTACAGTTAATTTTTTTTCCCTTATAACTCCAGCCGACATAGAAGAAAGTTCATTATTTGAGTCATGACATTTATTTTTATTTTAATTTTGTCTCCTCAGGGTCGCACCGTGGCATTGCCTTTCTTGTATGGAATTGCCTCATTGTAGAATGAAGCAATGCTTGCCCAGACATTAGACGGAAGAACATTTTGTTGATTTTTAAACAAGCTTTTTGCACCTGCTCCATGTTGGGTTTGCTGGATTGCTTTATCTGTGGATGACGGAGATGGGTTTATGTTAGCTGTGTTGTTGCAATCTTATTGAGATTAATTACGTCTTGTTGTATACTATGCTCGGAAACTTGGTACCGGGGTTGTTGGGTTGATTACATGCTGTAGCCTTTATCTTGCTACGAAGCAAACCAGCTCATTTCGCTACACCGCTCCAACTTTAAAGATTCAACATTCAAAAAGAATGTACTGAGCCTTATCTCTCCTGCTAGTTTTTCATTGTTTTGCTTGTTTGACATTAAGAAAGTCAAAAATAAGGGGTTGTTAGAGAATTAAATAAACATAACGATTGTGCTTAGAATAATGCACGAACTTCATGATGGACTTATCAAGCTGACGCTTTGTCATGGTTAAAATATTGTTTGGTGATAATTTACATGGTTTCTTAATGGAATCCCAAAGAAGGTAAGCTTGACTGAGTTTCATTCCTGCCATTAGTGATGTTTGGAATGTGAGGACAATCGCATGGTGTGACAGGACTGTCCTAGCATGAATTGCTGACCAGGAGACCAATGAGGTTAGGTCTGTCATTCTGTCAACAAAGGCCACATATGAATAACATTGCGTAAAGCAGTAGTGATCAGATTGTCCAGTTTAGTGTTTATCACTTTTCGATTTTACTTAATTAATGGATTGTGTAGATGGGATTACGCTCAGGTAACATTCGAGAAATGCATTCTAGGACAGTTTAAAAACCCTGCATGAATTACACACTCTGTTATTTTGTAGCCTAATCGACATTCTTTGGACATTATCTCCTACATATTAGACATAATATGTGATAGTATTAATAGTACTAATAATTAATAGTACTAATAGTTAATAATTAACAGTTTAAATATAATAGTGATGATATTATTCTGTTGTTACACTAGGGTGCATACAATTATTTTGTACTGTAGTCAGCTATTCAACATAACTGTTTGCTAAATCACAGAATTATTCCACGTACCCCATTTTACAATTGTCGACCTATACCAAACAATGTTGTCATGATGTGTGTCTTTCACCCAAGTGTTTAGGTCTATGTGCCCAGGTCAAAGCCACCCTACCCATCCCATTTGAAGGACTTCTACACGACCAGGTGACTGGTGGTGATACACGACTTCTGGAGGAAAAGTTGGAACTCTGCCAGATTCCAGGGACCATGGATGTCTAAGCTCATAAACATATTGATACTTGCAGTGATAATGTTTAGTGATACCTGGAGTGATAACCACCATATGATGATGACAGAGACATTGAGACATTGAAATGTTGAAATGTGAAGAGGTTTGTCTAAATGTGTTTATCCTTACTTATAGGATGTGTTCGTCATTATGTTAGGGGATGGTAGCTCAGGCGGTAGCGCTGGTAGCTTGCTCCTGATGGCTGCGTCCTTTGGTGTTTGAATAATTGTAAGTCACTTTGGATAAAAGCGTCTGCTAAATGTAATGTTCACACAATGAATTTCGTTGTTTTCATTATTAAGTGATAACCGTTGCTTAATTTGCATAGCATTACGTATTTGTAGAATCTCTCCATGTTTGTTTATTTCATAATGTGATTCACGATTTTTTTTATTTTCTAGCTCGAATAGTAGAATAGCTTCACACAGGATTTTTCCCTCTGTACGACTTGGGTTTTTTCTAGTGTGTCGTCATAGTCTCGTGTAGATAACCTTTAATGGTCTTTTACTCTTCTCGAGTAAGATGTGGGAAGAGAGTTTTGCCCAATTTGAGGTGGAGATGTTCTTGAATTCTGTCTGGGATATTTGGTTATGGTTTAAATAGTTATATTTTGTATTCGATGTGTCTTTTCCCAGTTGATTTCAACAAGATATAATTCTTACGGATATCTCTATTATAATTGTATTTTATTAAATGTATATGTCATTTTCTGATTCCTTTGTCTCAATCATATGAAATTTTTGCTTTATTGCATTTTCCTTGAGGTGTTTTTCCAGTCGGAAAAAAATGAGGGAGTGTGAGAAAAAAATCCACATGATCAATTCTTTGAATGATGTTTTACATGTTCTATATTGGACAATTGCCTTTTATATGAAGAGACTGTTCTTTCTAAACAATGTCTATTGTAGTATTGAAAGAACAGATCACATTCCATCCTCACTCAAACTTGTGTGGACATAAGGATAACCCCAGGAGGCTTGAAAGAGCATTGTGTGTTTGTTTAATGGCATAGTTGTTAGGAGGTGTGCTGAGTGAACCCAGGTGCAGAGAACAAGGCAGAGGCGAGGTGGCAAAAATAGAGGTTTACTCAAACCAAGTACAAAAACTGGGCAAAAACAAATAAGAAGTCTCGGGAGCTGGGAACAAGAGCGTTGTCATGAGGTTAGACAAACTCAAGACTGAGCGCCCGAGGACACAAACGACAGGGTCTAAATAGGGACGACCAAACGAGACACAGGTGAAACATATAACCTGATGAGGCAGGGTAATCAGGAACAGAAATAGGTGAAGCAGAGCAACCTTGAAAAGGCAGTACTGGCGGCATCTAGTGGCTGATGCTGGTAGGACCCGGGCGAACCCTGACAGGACCCCCCCGTCTAGGAACGGCTCCCGACGTTCCTCCAGGGAGTGTCGGGTGGCGACGGCGGAAATCCTGGATCAGAGAGGGGTCCAGGATATCCCGGGCCGGAACCCAGGAGCGCTCCTCCGGCCCGTAACCCTCCCAGTCCACCAGGTATTGCAGGGCCCCGCGGACCCGGCGGGAGTCCAGGAGCCGGTGGACCGTGTAGGCAGGCTGACCGTCGATGATGCGAGGCGCCGGAGGAGGCCTCGTGGTGTGCGCCAAGGTGCTGGTGACCACCGGTCGGAGCCGCGACACGTGGAAGATGGGATTTATCCTCATGGACCTGGGGAGCAGAAGACGGTATGCGGCAGGATTGACCCGCCGCACGATCTTGAAGGGCCCAACATACCGTGGCGCGAGCTTGCGTGACTCCACCCGTAATGGAAGGTCCCTGGTGGACAGCCAGACCCTCTGGCCCGGACGGAGCTTAGGCGCTGGTCTGCGCCGTCGGTTGGCCTGGATCTGCTGCTGCCGGGATGTCCTCAGCAGGGCCTGACGAGCCCTCTGCCAGGTCCGTCGGCACCGCTGGACGAACCGCTGGGCTGACGGCACTCCCACCTCCACCTCCTGCTCCTGAAACAGAGGAGGTACGTACCCGAACTGGCACTCAAACGGGGACATGCCAGTGGAAGAGCAGCGCAGAGTGTTGCGAGCGTATTCCGCCCACACTAGATGGTCGCTCCAGGAGGCAGAGTTGGAGGACACGAGGCACCTCAGTGTTGTCTCCAGGTCATGGTTGACCCGCTCCGTCTGGCCATTGGATTGCGGGTGGAAACCGGAGGACAGGCTGACGGAGGCGCCGAGGAGCTGGTGGAATGCTTTCCAGAACCGGGATGCAAACTGCGGACCGCGGTCTGACACCACGTCCAGGGGCAGGCCAAACACCCTGAAAACGTGCTGCACCATGAGCTCAGCAGTCTCCAGAGCTGAGGGGAGCATGGGCAGAGGAATAAAGCGGCAAGCCTTGGAGAACCGGTCCACAACGACGAAGATGACGGTGTGGCCCCGAGACGGTGGAAGGCCGGTGATGAAGTTCACTGAGAGGTGTGACCAAGGCCGACTGGGGATGGGAAGGGGATGCAGCAGCCGCATGGGACGTGACCGGGGGTTCTTGTTCTGGGTGCAGATGGTGCAGGCAGCGACGAAGGACCGGACGTCCTGCTCCATGTTAGGCCACCAGAAACGCCTGCGGAGGAACTCGAGGGTCCTGGAGATCCCCGGGTGGCCAGTGAGGCGGGATGAATGCCCCCATTGCAGGACTTGTGATCGGACAGCCTTCGGGACAAACAGGTGACCCGGGGGCCCGTTGCCGGGATCCGCCTCCCTCCTTTGGGCCTGCGGCGTCTCGATTCCCCAGCGGACCGGAGCCAAGATGCAGGAGCTCTGGAGAATGGGCTCGGGGAGTTCAACCAGCTCAGGAGGGTCGAACTGTCTGGAGAGAGCGTCGGGCTTGAGGTTCTTGGACCCGGGACGATACAACAGGATGAAGTTGAACCGATTGAAGAACAAGGCCCATCGGGCTTGACGAGAGTTGAGGCGTTTGGCATCCTGAATGTATGTCAGGTTCTTGTGGTCGGTCCAGACGACAAATGGGTGTTGGGCCCCCTCCAGCCAGTGCCGCCACTCCTCCAACACCAGTTTGACTGCCAGTAGCTCCCTGTTCCCTATGTCATAGTTCCGTTCCGCTGGGGTGAGGCGACGGGAGAAGAAAGCACATGGATGGAGCTTCTTGTCGTGAGTCCTTTGGGACAAAATGGCCCCCACTCCCACATCGGAAGCATCCACCTCCACCACGAAGGGTAGGGTAGGCTCTGGTGTGGCCAGGACAGGGGCAGCGGTGAACCGCATCTTGAGAGCCCTGAACGCCCCCTCAGCCTCCGCAGTCCAGGCGAAGCGGGCTGTGGATTTCCTAGAGAGGGCGGTGAGGGGAGCCGCCACAGTGCTAAAACCCCGAATGAATCGCCTGTAAAAATTGGCAAACTCGAGGAAGCGCTGCACCTGTTTGACCGAGGTGGGTGGTGGCCAGTCCCGGACGGCTTCGGTCTTGGCAGGATCCATCTGGACGTGACCCTCGGTGATGACAAACCCCAGGAACTGAACGGTGGTGGCGTGGAACTCACTCTTCTCCAGCTTCACATAGAGGCCATTGGCGAGCAGGCGGTGGAGGACCTGTCTCACATGCTGTATGTGTTCGGGAAGGGTCCTGGAGAAGATGAGGATGTCGTCGATGTAGACGAACACGGAGCGGTTGAGAAACTCACGGAGGACGTCGTTTTCAAAGGCCTGGAAGACAGCGGGAGCATTGGCCAATCCAAAAGGCATGACCAGGTATTCATAATGGCCGGTAGGTGTGTTGAAGGCGGTCTTCCACTCATCCCCCTCGCGGACGCGGACGAGATTGTATGCGTTTCGAAGATCGAGTTTGGTGAAGATGGTGGCGCCTTGCAGTTGCTCGAAAGATGTGGACATGAGAGGAAGGGGGTAGCGATTCTTGACCGTGATCTTGTTCAGACCACGGTAATCAATGCAGGGACGCAGGCCGCCATCCTTCTTACCCACAAAGAAAAACCCTGCGCCCGCCGGGGAGGTAGAAGGGCGGATGAAACCTGAGGTGAGCGCCCCCCGGATGTACTCCTCCATGGCTGTAGTCTCAGGGGCAGAGAGAGAGAAGAGACGTCCTCAAGGAGGGCAGGTGCCAGGCAGAAGGTCGATGGCGCAGTCATAGGACCGATGGGGAGGAAGCGTGGTGGCCCGTCTCTTGCTGAAGACCTCCCTCAGATCGGCATACTCGTGGGGCACTCGTGAAAACTCGGGATGGATGGGACCTTGAATACGGACTGGAGCCAGGACACGGACAGGGACTCCGGAGTGGGCAGGGGCTTGGGAAGGGGCCCGAGCTTGGACACGGACTGGAGACTCGAGAGGGTGAGAAGACGGACTAGAACGAAGACAGGTGGTGTGGCAGGCAGGGCCCCATTCGGTGAGACGCCCGGAGGCCCAGTCCAGATGTGGGTTGTGACGGGCTAGCCATGGGTAGCCCAGGACCAGTGGAAACTCAGGAGAGTGGATGAGGTGGAGCTGGATTATCTCTGAATGTTTTCCCTCCAGTGACAGCCAAAGGGGGGCGGTGAGATGGCACATGCTACCGGACCCCAGTGGTCTTCCATCCAGGGCTGTCACCGTGAGAGGATGCTCTAGAGGTGCCAGAGGGAGCTTTAGGGCCTTTGCTAGCCCTACATCCAGGAAGCTACCTGCCATCCACCATAGCTTGGAGGGAGTGATGTTGATCTCCCCAGGCGAGGGAGGCAGCCAGCAGGACCCTGGTCGCCTCGAGCTCGGGAGAGAAGGTTGGCCTCGTCGCAGTTCTCCCTACCCTGGACGAGAGTTGGCTTTTCCCGAGAGCTCAGGGCAGGAAGAACGGAAATGCCCCGGGATCCCACAGTACAAGCAGCAGCGCTCTCTCATCCACCGGTCACGTTCGGACCGAGAGAGCCGTGTGCTGCCTACTTGCATCGGCTCCTCCCTTGATGCTGGAGGTGAGCTCGGGATAGCCAGGAGATGCTCGGGAGGCCTCGTCCCCAGAGCCGCTCTGCGCGCTGGTATTGGTGAAGCGGGGAAAACGCGTTCCCCTTGTCTCTCCCGGAGGCGGTTGTCCACCCGAATCGCTGCATCGATGAGCGTGTCCAGGTCCTCCTGCACCTCCCGGGAGGCCAGCTCGTCCTTGACACCCTCATTGAGGCCCTCCTGGAAGGTCGCGATGAGTGCCTCGCTGTTCCATCCAGACGCCACTGCGAGGGTGCGGAATGCGATGGCGTAGTCCGCTGCGCTCTGTCCCCCCTGGCGGAGCCGGAGTAGCCGTGTCAACGCCCCCCTCCCACTGACTGAGTGGTCAAACACTCGGCGCATCTCCCCGGCAAAAGCCTGGTAGCTGGAGCAGGCCGGGGTTTGCAGATTCCAGATGGCTGTGGCCCAGGAGAGTGCTTTGCCGGTGAGTAGCGTGACCACGTATGCCACCTGTGAGCGCTGGGTGGGGAACTGTGAAGGGTGGAGCTCGAAGGCCGGGGAGCATTGCGTCAAAAAACCACGACACCCTCCTGGGTTACCGTCGTACCTCTCTGGCGCCGGCAGTCGTGGTTCGCGGTGATCTGGAGGACGCGGGTTCATGGGAGGCAGCGCTGGCCCAGGGGCCATAGGCGGAGCCTGTGCCTGGCTCTGCTGGACGGCCTGGGTGAGCGACTGCAGGTTGTCCAGGACCTGTTGGAGAACCCGCTCGTGTCGGCCAATCGCAGTCCCCTGGTGCGTCAAGGCCACCCGCAGGCTTTCCACCTCTGTAGGACGACTCTCTGCTGGGTCCATGTTGTTGGCTCAGTCTTGCTGTTAGGAGGTATGCTGAGTGAACCCAGGTGCAGAGAACAAGGCAGAGGCGAGGTGGCAAAAATAGAGGTTTACTCAAACCAAGTACAAAAACTGGGCAAAAACAAATAAGAAGTCTCGGGAGCGTGGAACAAGAGCGTTGTCATGAGGTTAGACAAACTCAAGACTGAGCGCCCGAGGACACAAACGACAGGGTCTAAATAGGGAAGACCAAACGAGACACAGGTGAAACATATAACCAAATGAGGCAGGGTAATCAGGAACAGAAATAGGTGAAGCAGAGCAACCTTGAAAAGGCAGTACTGGCGGCATCTAGTGGCTGATGCTGGTAGGACCCGGGCGAACCCTGACAATAGTTAGATGGTGTTTGTGACCAGAGTTTGACTGTTAAATCACTGTAGGGATATGTGAATTGTCTATGACACCTGACCAATGGCACACAACCTCTCATCGGTATAAAGCCCTTGTTGTCAGATGCAGAATTAGAATTAGAATTAGTGTGACTGATTCACACTTTTTTGGATTCCACTAAAATAAATTATTTTGGCAGAATTAAATATTTTTTGAAAGAATTCACAAACTGACTCTTCTGACTTTGGTTCATTGCTTAACGAAATTCCTACCGGGCTCATCATGCATTCCACCAACTGAATCAAATGAATAAATAGTTGGAAAGTCAAACGACTGTATTTACTGAGTCTAAGAACTAAATCCCCTGGTATAGAGTAATAGGAAACAGAAACCTCGCTGAGAATGTTCAGACTTTTTGATATCTCAACTTGCTATGGAGCCCACGAGGCTGAGAAAAGAATGGAAACAGTTTTCCAGGATACGTGTGCATGGGTACAAAGGGACAAAGCTCGGCCAATTCTGGTTGATGTCTCCTACCCGTTATCACACGGAGTGCTCTAAATCATGAAAATATCTATTGAATCTATTGAATCATGTCCCAGAGCGCAATTGTCTGACTTTTTCACGGGGGGGGGTGCGGCAAGTGAACATTTTACATTTAACTATATATAAATGTCAGAGTTCATTCATGATATACTGTACGTATATACTCATTTTTGTATTATAAGTATTATAATATTGTCTGGTTATTGAGCTCAACAGTGAACTTTTGAACCGTTCCATTTTTAGGAGGTAAATTTTCGATTATTTTAAACGTTTCATAAAATCCTTATATAAAGAGTTTTAAGCCTGAAACCAAGCCAACCAACTACGAGATAAACTGTGACCATAAAACATTTGATTCAGAGCAAAAGAACTTGGAAAATGACAAAAACGCAAATATACAAGACTAATTTTTCTTCTTCTTATGGATGCTCCCGTTAGGGGTCGCCACAGCGGATCATCTGCCTCCAATTCTTTCTGTTCTGCACATCTTTACTCCCTTACACCCCTTCTCTTTGACCTTCCTCTTTTCTTCTTGCCTGGCAGCTCCATCCTCAGCATCCTTCTCCCAATGCAACTCTAATCTCCCCTACACCTGTCCAAACCATCTTCATCTCGCCTCTCTCACTTTTTCACCAAACTGTCCAACCTGTCTCTCTAATGTACTCATTCTTAATCCTGTCCAATGAAAATTTCAACATTCTCAACTCTACCAACTCCAGTTCAGCCACCTGCCTTTTTGTCAATGCCACCGCCTCTAAACCGTAAAACATATCTGGTCTCACGACCGTCCTATAGACCTTCCCCTTCACTCTTGCTGGAACCCTTCTTTCACAGATCACTCCGGACACTCTTCTCCACCCACTCCACCCTGCCTGTACTCTCTCCTTCACGTCTCTCCTGCACTCTCCGCTGCATTGGATGGTCGACCCCAAGTACTTGAACTCATCCGCCTCCAGCTCCACTACTTGCATTCTCAGCTTTTCGTCGCCCTCCCTCCCATTCAGGCACATGTATTCTGTCTTACTCCTGCTGACTTTCATTCCTCTTCTCTCAAATGCATGCCTCAACTTCTCCAGGCTCTCTTCAACCTGCTCAGTACTCTCGCTACAGATCACAATGTCATCCGCGAATATCATAGTCCACGGAGACTCCTGCCTGATTTAATCTGTTAACCTTTCCATCACAGTTGCAAATAAGAAAGGGCTAAGAGCTGATCCTTGATGCAATCCCACTTCCACTTTCTCTGCCTTCGTCATGCCTACTGCACACCTTACAACTGTCTGACTGCCCTTACACATATCCTGTACCTCTCTTATGTACTTCTCTGTCACCCCCAACATCCTCATGCAATACCACACTTCCTCTCTCGGCACTTTGCCGGCACCCAATATGCTTTCTCTAAATCCACAAAGACGCAGTGCAACTCCCTCTGGACTTCCCTGTACTTTTCCATCAGCATTCTTAAAGCAAACATTGCATCTGTAGTACTCTTTTCTGGCATGAAACCTTACTGCTGCTTGCTGATCCCCACCTCTCCTCTTAACCTAGCCTCCACTACCCTTTCCCATGGCTTCATGCTGTGGCCGATCAACTTTATTCCCCTGTAGTTACTCTGTACACAGCTCTCAGCTCTGTACACTTATTCTTGAAATGGGTACCAGTACACTTTTTCTCCACTCCTCTGGCATCCTCTCCCTTTCCAGGATGGTGTTAAACAGTCTCGT
This sequence comes from Zeus faber, assembly GCF_960531495.2. Taxonomy (NCBI): domain Eukaryota; kingdom Metazoa; phylum Chordata; class Actinopteri; order Zeiformes; family Zeidae; genus Zeus; species Zeus faber. The sequence continues at coordinate 3,549,463 of NC_137201.1, forward strand.
TAGGAATGCCACTGCCATCTCACTCCACAGGTATGTCATCAAGGCCTTTCCACTCTTTGTCTTCTTTAATGCTCTTTTCACATCATCCTTGCTAATTTGCTGCACTTCTTGATCCACTATCCCCACATCATCCACTCCTCTCTCCCTCTCATTTTCTTCTTTCATTAACTCCTCAATGTACTTCTTCCACCTTCCCAACACACTCTCCTTACTAGTCAGCACATTCCCAACAATATTCCCAATGTCGGCACCTCACTGCCAGGAAGTCTTCAACTCCCTCCCTGAACCTGTGGCTGTGGACAGAGCTGCTCAAGAATGGGCTGGAAAGGGGACTATGGAGGAAGGCAGCAGGGAAGGTAGCTCACCGTCCCTGCTGGAGTTCAAAATCGCCGCCCTCGCCACCATGCAAGTGGAGGCTCACCAGTTCGAGGAGATGGTGAGGAACCAGGCGCTGGACCGGAGGCAACAGCAGAGCTGCTGCGAGGCCAGTGGCAGACTGCTAGAGCAGACTGCTAGAGCAGACCCCTAGAACAGTCGCGGGACGGTACCCTATGCGTGGCCTTTGAGGGGTTAGTTAAAATCAGTGGGGTATTGATGTGCCCAGACGCGGCGTTCACTCACCCCTATCTTTCGCTGATTAGGGACAGGTTATATTGAGTGTGCCGTGACACCCAATCAGAACAAGGGATAACCCAATTGTTGGTTCTGTATGGCGTCTCACCATAACCTGTTGGTAAAACACTGTAGCGGATAATGGCCAGCTTCTATTGGCCGGGCATTTTGGCAGATGTGTGAAAGCGGCGCACAAGGTTGTTTCTGGTGCGACTGGACTCTTGTCATGACCGGAGCTAGGAGGGACCCAAACGCACGACACAGAGAGACGGGAGGCAGATGATGGATGTTTATTAGCCCAGACAGTAGAGCTGGCCGGGGGGACCCGGTCAGGTAGGAATGGAGCAGGGCTGGGCAGGGATGACAATGACCGGGAGGAGCGGTCCAGGATCCGGGTGGAGAGGTGGGGAACCGGGCTGGCTGGAGAGGGACGGACAAACTGGGTCAACGAGAGGAGACAAGCAGGAAAGGGGAACTCGAAACAGAGAGACATAAGCTAGGGATTTGTAACAAGCGCTAGGAAATTGGAACTAAGAACGGAGCCAGTAGCCGTACCACTCGGATAAGCTAGTTGACGGTCTGGCAATGAGTGACTGGGGAGCTGTCCAATAAATACTGTTTGAGTGATGCAGGTAATTGATCCCAGGTGTGTGAGATTGGCTCAAGGGGGGAGCTGCAAGGTGTTAGTGTTGCTCCCTACGTCCAGCCCTAAATTCCTCACAAAGTGGCGAGGATGTGGTCATGTGGGGACGTTGATTATGAGATTGAGCGGTCAGAAAGAATGGTCTGACAGCTCGTGGCTGTGTTACAGCAGTGGTTCACTGATGTCTTCTCTATCCTGCCAGGCTACACATCCCTCATACACCACCATGTGGAGACAACCCCTGGGGTAAAAGTAGGCTCCCGGCCCTACAGCCTGCCTAAACTTAAACACAAAGTCGTGCAGGGAGAATTAGGTGATAGAGGAGTCTATAAGTGACTGGTGCAGTCCCATTGTGCTGGTAGGTAAGCCCGATGGGTCGGTCCGGTTCTGTGTAGACTACCAAAAGGTGGACGTGGTGTCAAAATTGGCGAAGCTGATTTAAGTTGGAGGAGTGCTTCAGGCCCGTCCAGTGGATGGAGAAGTGCCAGCAGGTGTTTGAGAAAGTAAAATTAGCTCTCTGTGGGAAGCCAATTCTGTTTAGACCTATTTTTTCTCTCCCTTTCTGTCAGCAGACTGACGCATCGGGCAGAGGGCCGACCGCTCCGAATTGGAAACGAGGTCCAGCACGGTCGGGAATGAGTGGGTCATTAAGTGGGTCGTCGGTACCCTCCAGTATTACCTCCTAGGTCACCCTTTCACACTCTGTTCAGACCACACCCCGCTGCAGTGACTCCCCCACACGAAGAATACCAAAGCACAGATTACCCTTTGGTACCTGGCTCTTCAGCCTTTTAAGTTCAAGGTGATCCATAGGCCGGGGGCACAGATGGTTTTTGCTGACTTCCTCTCCCACTCTGGGGGGGTGTCTGCTGGCGCCTGGATATCTCCCCAGCCTAAGTTGGGCGGTGTGAGTAGGGGGCGGACGAGGGGGTGTGGTTAAGCCAGGGTCTGCGGGTTACAGTGCACAGCTGTTATGACTTTCTTATGTGTTGTTTGTCTTGCAGTGAGGATCGTGTGCTGCAGGATCCAAGAGCCTGCGGACCAGATCGCAGAACGGACGCTGACACATACTAAGAACTCTGATTCATGATTTGTAATTTATGTTCACGTTTGGCCAGCGAGCCTTTTTGTTGTTTGATTATAATAAAAACCCTGCCTTAAATTAGAGGCACACAATTATATTAGATTAGATTAGAATGAACTATATTGTCATTGCACAATGTACTGAAAAAAGGAAATGCAGTTTAGCATCTAACCAGAAGTGCAAAAGAAGCGGTAAAGTGCAGCATATGTATAAAATATAAGTACATGAAAAAATTATAAATAGATTTAACAGTAGTGGGTATGTTTATATTAAAAATGTACAGTATGAACAGGATAAACAGTATTTACAGTATAAATATGAATGCACTAAAATATATACAGTATGAGCAGTATTTGCAGAATGATGGGCAGTATTAACAGTATTTACATAATGGATATGGATGCACTAAAGTAATTATAAAAAACAATTAACAGTAGTGTATAGGTTAAGGTGCAATTTGCAAGAGTTCAGTCACTTGAGTGCAGTTTGTGTGTGTAAGGGGTTGGGTGGGTAATCCGGAGGTTGGGGGGGGGCTGATTTGAAGATGTATGTGGGGGGGGTAATCCAGGTATTGGGGGGCTGTCACCGTGGTGTAGTGCTCAGCAGGATGACAGCTGAGGGGAAGAAGCTGTTCTTGAACCTGCTGGTCCTGGAATGGAGGGCCCTGTATAACCTCCCGGAGGGGAAGAGGGCTTGTGGCTGGGGTGAGACGTGTCTCTGTTGATGTTGTGCTTCCTCCGCAGGCACCACTTGAAGTGGAGTGCCGGTGATGCGCTGGGCAGGTTTCACAGTTGCCATACCTGACTGAGAGGCAGTTCGTGAGGACGCTCTCGATGATGCAGCAATTGAAGTTCACCAGGATCTGTGGAGACAGGTGGGCTTTCCTCAGTCTCCTCAGGAAAAAGAGGCGCTGGTGAGAATTCTTGACGAGGGTTGAGGTGTTGAGGGCCCAAGAGTAGGTCCTCAGAGAAGTGGAAACCCAGAAACCTGAAGCTGGTGACATGCATGACCTCCATCCCATTGATATGGTCCTTGGTCTTCTTGATGTTAAGGGCCAGGTTGTTGTTGGCACACCACACCGCCAGGTGGTGGACCTCCTCCCTGTAGGCTGTCGCGTCATTGTTGTTGATGAGACTAGCCACCGTTGTGTCATCTGCAAATTTGATCTTTCTTTCCTTCATCATATGTCCAGTTCACTATTGCGTAGCCATTTCATCGTCACAGTAGACTGTGGTAGTCACATCCATCGATAATGTGGTCCGCTGTTTGCTCAGGTTCCCCACATTGTCATGTCAGAGAGACCGCATTTTTTCATGGAGGACTTGAAGCGACCCACACCTGTTTGCATCCGGTTAAGTGTTGTCCATTGTTGGCGTGGCAATTCTTCACCCTTGACTCCTCCACCTGGGTCCCAGATATGGCAGTGGAGTCCCTCCGATGGCGATAGTGACGCCGCCCCTAGCGGTCGCCTGCGCCGGCGCTCCGGTTACTTTCTTACCCTTTAGTATTTTATTCCTTTTTTTATCACAATGTTCGCAAGAAAAACAACAACAATTAACTCATACGACCGCGATGCACTCATGGATATAAAAACTTCCCTAAACGAACAACTTTGGGACTTTTTATCCGTGGGAGCAGAGTGGCCGGCGGAAATCCTACGCGGGAACACTCGCAACAACTACAACAACAAAGATGGAGTCGCTGTTCCACGAGCCGGCCCACGGAGGAAGCACCGAGGTAAACGCGACGGCATTCGGGTCAGAATGAGGACGCAACCTTACCGTCCACCGCTGCCAAGCATCCTTCTTGCTAACGTCCAGTCCCTGGAGAACAAGATGGATGAACTTCGAGCGAGGATTCAATTCCAGCGAGACACGAGGAACTGTTGCGTCCTCTGCCTGACGGAAACATGGCTGAAACCACTGGTGCCGGATGAAGCCATACGTCCAGCCGAGGCCTTCTCGGTGTTCCGCGGCGACAGAACGGGAGAGTCGGGGAAATCCAAAGGTGGAGGCGTCTGCCTAATGGTAAACAACCGCTGGTGTAACGCCAACAACACCAAATTCCTCTCCCACTCCTGCTTGCCGAACCTGGAACAGCTGACCATACTATGCCGTCCATTTTATCTCACCCGGGAATTCAGCACGGTCATCATTACAGCCCTTTATATCCCACCGCAAGCGGACACCGACGCAGCTCTGTCGGTTCTGCACGATGTGTTGTGCGGATTTCAGAACAGACATCCCGACGCGGCTGTGGTGGTGACTGGGGACTTTAACAGGGCCAACCTTAAAAAAGTTCTGCAGAACTTCCACCAACACATCACGTGTGCCACCAGGGGAGACAGAACTCTGGACCATTGTTACACTCCTTACAAGAACGGATACAAGTCCGTGTCGCTCCCTGCTTTCGGGAAATCAGATCACGCCGCGATCTCGCTGCTTCCTGTTTACAGGCCTCTGATCGCGCGGGATCTGGTGATGACGAGGGAAGTGAAGCCGTGGACGGACCAATCAGAGGCTGCGCTTCAGGACGCTCTGACTGACGTAGACTGGGACATGTTCCAATCAAGTTCAAGTGACGTCAGCGAGTTTACGGAGGTTGTAGTAAGTTTCATGGCTACGCTTGCGGATGAAATCGTTCCCACGGTGAAAGTTCGGATATTTCCAAACCAGAAACCATGGGTTGATAAATCCATCCGCTGCGCTCTGAATGCGCGCACGGCCACTTACAACGACGGACTTATCTGGCAACATGGACAATTACAAAGCGGCGTCGTACAATCTGCAGAGGGCGGTGAGGGACGCCAAACGGACGTACAGAGACACCGTGGAGCTGCAGATGGAGCGGGGGGACACGAGACGCTTGTGGGAGGGGCTGCGAACAATAACAAACTACAAGAGCAGCTCCTCCCCAGCCACGAGTGTGGACGCCTCCCTGGCCAACCAACTGAACTCCTTTTATGCGCGGTTCGAGTCTGGCAGCAACACCGCTAGCTCGCCGGCTAATTGGAGTTACACCGCTGGGGATGAGCGCGCACTCTCAGTGTCCGTGCACGAGGTCAGCAGGGCTTTGATGCGGGTGAACACCAGGAAAGCAGACGGCATATCTGGGCGAGTACTGAAGACCTGTGCTAACCAGCTAGCTCCTGTGTTCACCACAATATTCAACATCTCCCTGGCTGAATCAGTGGTCCCGTCCTGCTTCAAGAGGTCCACCGTCGTTCCTGTCCCGAAGATCGCCTCTCCAACCTGCCTGAATGACTACCGTCCGGTGGCCCTCACCTCGGTGGTCATGAAGTGTTTCGAGAGGCTGATTAAGGATTACATCTGCGCCTCCCTCCCCCGCACCTTGGACCCGTTGCAGTTTGCGTACCGGCAGAACAGATCCACGGATGACGCGGTCTCCCAGGTACTGCACACCACGCTCACGCACCTGGATGGCCAGAAGGGGGCCTATGTGAGATTGCTGTTCATCGATTATAGTTCAGCTTTCAACACCATAGTTCCCACCAGACTGGCTGTCAAGCTGATGGAGCTAGGATTGAATGCTCCGCTGTGCACCTGGATCCTGGACTTCCTCACAGGCCGCCCCCAGGTGGTCATGGTGGGGAAGTACATGTCAAGCTCCCTCACCCTGAATACAGGATCCCCCCAGGGCTGCGTCCTCAGCCCCCTACTGTACTCCCTGTACACACACGACTGTGTGGCCAGGTCCAGCTCCAACACCATCATCAAGTTTGCTGACGACACCGTGGTCGTGGGCCTGATCACCGACTGCGATGAGAAGGCCTACCGCGAGGAGGTGGCTGACCTGTCACTCTGGTGCCAGGACAACAGCCTCCACCTGAACGTCAGCAAAACCAAGGAGCTGATTGTGGACTTTAGGCTTGGATCACAATCGAGGACGGACGCGCCCTTGTGGATTAATGGGACTTCTGTTGATAGGGTGAGCAGCTTCAGATATCTGGGAGTCCACATCACAGAGGACTTAACATGGACTGTTCACACAGACACTCTGGTGAGAAAGGCGAGGCAGCGTCTCTACCACCTCAGGCAGCTGAGGAAATTCTGAGTCTCGGTGAGGATCCTCAAGTCCTTCTACTCTGGAGCAGTGGAGAGCATCCTGACAGGCAACATCACTGCCTGGTTTGGGAACTGTACTGCCCAGGACAGGCGGGCCCTGCAGAGGGTGGTGCGTTCAGCTGAACGTACCACTGGAACTTCCCTCCCCCCCTTGCAGGAGTTATACACCAGGAGGTGTAGCAGCAGAGCGTAGGATCATGAAGGATCCTCATCACCCCAACAACGGATTGTTTCAGCTGCTGCGGTCAGGCAAGCGCCTCCGCAGTCACACAGCGAGAACAGAGAGACTGAGACGGAGTTTTTTCCCGCAAGCCATTAGAACTGTCAACGCTGACCTCACCAGGGGTCCTAACTGAGCCATACACATAGGCTCCACTACCTACTGTACTGTATGTAGCATACTGTACCGCATACTGTGTCACTGTTCAGGGTTGTTCGTGATGCCGTATTGCTGCGCCGTACTGTTGTATACTGTGCTGTATCATCCCAAACACTACCTCACTCTATTCACATTCACATGCCACTTTAATTCACATGCCACTTTAAATGCACATATCTGTATATACATAGGCATTTTCCTTCTATCTATTCCATCTTATTTCAATTCATTTTTATTGTATTTTATTCTATATATTTTTATCTTATTCTATACGTATTCCACTTACTGTATTACGTTTTAGGAGTCAGTTAGTCGGTCTATTAGAAAGGAATTTTCTACTTTTTATTTTATTTTCTATTTTTTCCTAGGACATATTGTGTGCTATCACCGGGTGCGTTGCATTACATTTCACTGCATATATGTATGGAAGTATGTATATGTATGTGACAAATAAAAAATCTTGAATCTTGAATCTCTCTTGAATCTTGGAGTCGCGTGGGCTCAGCAGTCTCCCACTCTACAGTCCAGGACGAGGTGAGCCATGCCCTTCTTGACTGTCCCTCTGGAGCCACTTGCAGTAAGCTCTGTGCTGCCAGGTTGTAAGGCTGACGTGAGACCAGTCTGCTTGGGGGCGCTACCGTGGTTTTTGTCTGGTGCAGCAGGTGTTCTTTATGCATCTTGGCCTTTCTTGCAGGGGCGATCCCTGCTAGGACAGGGAACTGGCTGACCGGCGTGGACTTTAGGCAGCCTGTCACAGTTCGGAGTGCATTGTTTATTGCCACATACACCTATTTTGCGTGTGGACTTTGTCCCTAAACAGGTGCGCAGTACTCTGCTGCAGAGAAGACTAGGGCCTGAGTTGCTATCCATAGCGTATTGGTGTCGACTCCCCATGTTGTACCAGCGAGTCGACGGATGAGCGCTGCCCGTGATGTTACCTTGGCCTTGACTTCTTCTAGGTGTTGTTTGAAGCATACGTCCATCTTCACACCTAGGTACTTGGGAACTTGCTGGAATGTTAGTCTCTTGTTGTCGACAAACACGTCCAATTATTTTTTTGACACGTTGTTGATGTGGAAGGCTGCCGATACCGTCTTGCCTATACTGAGCTGAAGTCACCACTTCCTCAGTTATGTGGCCAGGGTGCCCATGTCTCGGTTGAGTCCATCCTCAGTCATAGTCCATGATGGTGTTCGGAGCAAGATAGCCAGGTCGTCCACGTAGCCATACTTCCTTGACTCAGTCACTGGAAGGTCGTGGATGTAGATGTTAAATAGCATCGGTGCAAGGACTGACCCCTGTGGCACACCGTTCTTTAGTCTTCGCAACCTGCCCTGCTGGCCGTCGCTGATCTTGAGGATGAAGCTGCAGTTCGCCAGAAGCTCCATGATGAAGCACACCATGTGCTTCATCATCTGCAGCAGCAACAGGTGGAGGCCACAATGCCACACTATGTCGTAGGCAGCAGTTAGGTGCAAATTTGATAATGGTGTTGGAGCCATGTACAAGAGTGCAGTCGTGGGTGAAAAGGGAGTAGAGGAGAGGACTCAGTACACAGCCCTGTGAGACACCGGTGTTCACGCTAAGGTTTGAGGAGGTGAGGTTGCCTAATCTAACATGCTGGGATCTGTTGGTTAAGAAGTTCAGTACTCAGTTCCAGAGGGAGGGGTTGATGTTGAGGTCACCTAGTTTGGTGACCAGTCTGGAGGGGATGATGTTGAATGCTGAGCTGAAGTCGATGAACAGCATTCTCACGTAGGTGTTGATGTTGTCCAGGTGGGAGAGGGTGGAGGTAGCACCGTGGAGATGCTGTCCTCTGTGCACCTGTTCTTGCAGTAGGCAAATTGGAGGGGGTCCAGTGTGGGAGGAAGGCAGGATTTGAGGTAAGCCATGACCAGTCTCTCAAAGCGCTTCATGATGATGGGGTCGAGTGAAACAGGGCGGAAATCGTTTAGGCTCCATGCAGAGCTGATTTTTGGTACTGGCACGATGGTGGTTGATTTGAAGTACATGAGGACAGCTGCTCGGGCCAGTGACAGGTTGAAGATAAGATAATAAAGGCTGCCTCCGGGTGTGCAGTCTGTTGTTTGCTAATGGCAGCATGCAGTTCTTTCATTGTAAGCTTAGCATTATCCTCCAGGGGGATGTGTGCTGCAGTAATGACAACAGATGTTAGCTCTCTGGGCAGATAGAAAGGTCTACACTTAACCATGAGATATTCAAGGTTAGCAGAGCAGTGTTTGCCAGAGTTGTAAACTAATCCCCTGGTGACAGCACCTCAGCTGACCCCTCTCTGTGACACTTGGATCTCTAGTGTCCATGTTACAATCATATCAACACACAACAGCTTTTATCTTCTAGGGAAGGATTGCATTGTAAAATAATTTCAATCTCAGGATGGAACTAATATTTTACAGCACAAAGAACATGATGCCATTGTCCGTGCACCAAGTTTTTATATAAATTTAAGTTAAGTTAATATAGATGCACAGTCCCCCTCCTCTGGTCTTACCTGAGTTATCAGTCTGTTCTGTCGGCCCTGACGATGTAGTGCCTGGAAAGCTCGATAGCGCAATCGGGGACGCCAATGTTTAGCCACGTTTCTGTGAAAATCATGACGTTGCAATCCATAATCCTTTTGTGAGTGGTGATCCACAGAAACAGTTCATCTTCTTCTTTTGTTTGTCAGAGATCGTACATTGGGAGGAAAATGCTTGGTAGAGATAGCCAATGAGGAGTTAGCCTTAGCTTAGCCCTTAGCCCTCCTTTCTTTCCTCGCCTTTGTATATGCTCTCGATGCTGCCTGCGACCACTTCTGGCCGGTGGAGCCGAGTTGGCAGCCTCCGGTGTTCTGATGATCTCAGAGTAGAGCCGGAGATCGCTGACAAAATTATCTCAGCTGTGTAATCCAATGTGCAGAAGTTCTTGACGGGTGTATAATAGTTTTGCAAAGCTTTTCTGACTGAATAAACTGAAAACTAGTATGTATATAACCGCTAATTTACAGAATCTGGAGAGACGCTGAGCCTCGCATCATCCATCCATCCATCTATTTCCCTCCGCTTATCTGGCACCGGGTCGTGGTGGCAGCAGGCTGAGCAAGGAGCTCCAGTTTTCCAGTTCCTCCTGGGGGACCCCGAGGCGTTCCCAGGCCAGCTGGGATATGTAATCCCTCCAGCGTGATCTGGGTCTACCCCATGGTCTCCTACCAGTTGGACATGCCCGGAAATCCTCCAAAGGAAGGCGCCCAGGAAGCATCCTGATCAGCTGCCCGAACTACCTCAACTGGCTCCTTTTGACGTGAAGGAGCAGCAGCTCTACTACGAGCTCCCTCCGGATGTCCGAGCTCCTCACCCTATCTCTAAGGCTGAGCCCAGCCACCCTATGGAGGAAACTCATTTTGGCCGCTTGTATTCGCGATCTCGTTCTTTCGGTCACTACCCAGAGCTCATGACCATAGGTGAGGGTTGGGACGTAGATGATTCACACTCGGCTGCAAACCGCCCCAGTGCGTGCTGGAGGTCACGGTCTGATGAAGCCAACAAAACCACATCATCTGCAAAAAGCAGAGATGCAGTTCTGAGGTCCCCAAACCACTCTCCTCACCTCGGCTGCACCTTGAAATCCTGTCCATGAATATCACAAACAGAATCGGGGACAAGGGGCAACCTTGGCGTCCAACACCCACTGAGAACGTGTTTGACTTTGTGCCGAGAAAACAAACCCAGCTCTTTCTTTGGTTGTACAAGGCTCATCCTAAATCTGAGGTTGACAATCGGCCGGAGCCTCCTTTCCAGCACCCTGGAGTAAACTTTGAAGACCTCGCGGACAGGGGCATCCACCAGGTGTTCCCAGTTCACCCTCACTACACGTTTGGGTTTACCAGGTCTGTCTCGCAGCCTTCCCCGCCATCTGATCCAACTCACCACCAGGTGGTGATCAGTTGACAGCTCTGCTGCTCTCTTCACCCGAGTGTCCAAGACATACGGCCATAGATCTGATGACACGACTACAAAGTCAGTCATCGATCTTTCACCTAAGGTGGTCTGTTATCCACGTACACTTATGAGTCACCCTATGCTCAAAAATGGTGTTCGTTATGGCCAATCCATGATGCACAGAAGTCCAATAACAAAGCACCACTCGGCTTCAGATCAGGCAGGCCGTTCCTCCCAATCACCCCCTTCCAGGTTTCTCCATTGTTGCCCACGTGAACATTGAAGTCTCCCAGAAGAACTATAGAGTCCCTAGGTGGAGCCCCTTCCAGGACGCCACCCAGAGACTCCAAGAAGGCCGAATACTCTGAACTGGTGTTTGGTGCATAAGCACACACAACAGTCAGAGCTTTCCCCTTAGCAACTTGTAGTCGCACTGGGGAAGAACTGCAACATGGCGACACTCAGCCGGGGGCTCGTGAGTATCCCCACACCCGCCTGGCGCCTCTCACCCTGGGCAAAATCCAGAAAAGGAGAGAGTCCAGCCCCTCTCCAGGAGTTTGGTTCCAGAGCCAGTGCGGTGCGTAGAGGTGAGCCCAACTATATCTAGTTGGTACCACTCCACCTCCCGCACCAGCTCCGGTTCCTTCCCAGCCAGAGAGGTGACATTCCACGTCCCTAGAACAAGTCTGCGATGCTGAGGATCAGCAGGCCCAAGCCCCTGCCTTTGCCCGCCGCCCGGCTGGCATTGCACCCGACTAAGGTCTATCATATCATATATCTTTTATATATAATACAGGGCCAGCAGCCCAGTGTTTTATCTTGTTTTTTTCTAATTCTTGTTATCCTGGTTTGGCTCTGGACTCCAACTCTTATCTGTGACCTCTGTGTTTCATTGCCATTGCTGTTGCTGCTATAACACCTGCTTTTCCCCCAGACGATTAATAAAGATTTATCTTTATCCCCTCTGTTTATTTAGTATGAAGCTTCCAATTGCTTTCTGATCTGCTCCCATTTGCCCTGTTAAATATTTTCTCCCGCATTATGCTGTTAATAGACTACAAACTCAACACTTCCCATATCCATTTCAAATGAAACCCTAGGACATACAGTATGCAGCCGGAAGGAATAAAGGACGAAAAAGAGAAGTGGATCGGAATGAATGAATCAAGGTTTGTTACGCAATATGATATTGATACAGTGGTGCCAAGTATCGATATTATATATTTTTTTTGATTTTACAATTGAAAATTTAGAATATAGTTTAATTGATTGGTTCCCATAATGTTATCAGCCCTTAAGCTGTTTATCAGCCTCACCGACACCTCCCAGTCCAAGCAGAAGCCCAACAGGGCTTAGCGCACCTCCCTGCCCACTCATCCACCTTGGCGAAGAGCACTTCTCTGTGGATCTATGCATCCATCAATCACATCCTATCTGATTGATAAGTCCAAAGCAATGCATGGGTCTGCTCCGATAAATAAAGTTGATGAATTTATTTCTAAGATTTCCCGCACGTTTTGCCGAGACAAGGGCCAGAAGCAGTGTTGTTCTCAATGACAAAAATGTTAATCCCACTTCCTGGAGTGGTTCGAATGGTGATCTCGTTAAAGTTATTTAACACCAGAGCCAAATCCCATTTTGGAGTCAGTGACAGCACACGCGGGCATAACCAGCAGGTGCTTTGCATAAACCTGGACCCAACCGGGCCCACGTGACTGACCGGTGGCTTGCCATTCACTCCGTTTTTACAGGCAGATATAGCGGCCAGGTACACCTTGAGGTTGGATGGTGCCACGTCTTTTTCATGCAGGCATTGGAGAAAACTTAGTATGACCCCAATATTACACTGTAATAAGTCATCTCCACGTGCCACACCCCTGTGCTCAAATTTGGATGTGTAAAGCGCTTTTGTTGACGAAAGGCGACCAGTTTCCACTTGTGAAGAACAGACTGGAAGATATCCCCCCTGCTGCCTGTACCAGGAGGTCCGACCAAAATGCGAGCACCCACGGCATACCTATGATGAGACACCTCAGGTCCTCAAACTAAGTCTGTGTCTGCCATCAATGGGCCAAGAGAACCAGTTCTACCCTGTCCTCCCGCACCTTGTCCAGCACCTTCTGCAACAGTTGGAGGGGAGGGAATGCATACAGATGAGCCAGAGGCCAGCGGTGAGCCAGGGCATCATGGCCCAATGGGGGGGTCATCGTTCCGAATGGAGTACCATAGGGGACAACGACACAAGTCTCGGGAAGCGAACAGACTTGCATCTGCTCACCCGAATCGACACCAATAATATTCATGACCAGTGGATGAATGTGCCAGTCCAACGCTTGCAGCCCTCCCCTTGATAATACGTCCGCTCCCAGGTTTTCCGTACCCTGAATGTGAGATGCTAACAGGGAACAGAGGTAGGAATAGGCCGACAGCAAAATTTTTGATGCCACATTATGTATGGCTAATGACACCCTGACGATTGATATAAGCAATTGTCGCGGTGTTGTTGGCACGTATCAGGACGTGGTGTCCCCTCACCCACAGAGCGAAATGAAACAGTGCCAACCGGACTGCCTCCAACTCCAACACATTCAGGCAAAACCTCTTCAAACTACGGTCTCGACACTCCTGTGTAATGGTCAGTACCCAGGAGAGGTCCCTGGATGGACGAACCTGCTGATTATAAACAAGCATTGCAGGGGTCTCATCCTGAACAGACACAGAGGGAGTGCAGCTGAGACAGCCGCCATCAGGCCCAACAGGACCATAACCCGACGTGTCCTGGCAACCTTACACAGGGACAGCGTGCGAGCTGCAGTGACCACAGCCAACCTCCTTGTCAGAGTCAGTGATATATGCATGGGCTCTTTCCAATTTACCAGA